>NC_090869.1:17156034-17178534 GCF_036669935.1 Montipora foliosa | reverse complement strand
CACTGTCATCGGCCATGTTTACGACGATATCATTTCAATTATCATTTCCGGTTTGATTCTTTTGTATCTCATCAGCCAATCAAAATAAGCCCTTCAGTTGGAACCTTCCAGAGCTCTCGATCCGTGGCGCTGGCCAAGAGGATCGCAGCTCTGGGTACGAGAATGGTCTGTTCGATCCTGATCGTAACATAGATCTTTCTAGGCGTTACGTTTCTCAATTATTGACAAAACTGCGAATAATCGAACAACCCACACAACTGGATACACAAAACCGTTCCACTTAATTCGTAGAAAGGCTGCTGACTAGGTCGCCTTTAGGGATACGACATTAAGCGACATACGTATGAAAGAAGCTGCAGAAAACATGGATCATTCTTCCTTCTTGCCGCAAGTATTTCAGCTTTGTCGTCAATTTAACAGTCATGACATGATCTTGTTGCGGAAAGCTTTAAATTTTCTTCGTAGATGTCGTTTCTAAACGACCACGTTTTTGAATGACTTTTTCGGATGTCACTTCTTTCGTGTAAAGCACAGTTCGTTGTCGTAAACGATAATATTTTTCTTTGGTCATCTTAGCTTACTCAAAAATAAGACGAAAACATCGGTGACAAACATTACAAAAAAGCGCATTGGTTGAAATTTTTTAGATATGCATATGACGTCAGTTGGTATCTGCTTCGACATACATACGAATGCTTTTGAGAATGTATGTCGAAACAAACGGAACTTCAAACAATGCTCTTGTTAAAAGTGTTTGTCACCGCTGTTTGCGTCTTTGTTTTGATTAAGAATTCTCTGTTTTCATAGAGAATGTGAAACTTGAACAGGAGGAAGAAGAAGTAGACGAAGCTCTCTCAAACATGTTCAAGGAAATTTTTTTACTTAACACTGAAAATTTTGGCTCATAATTTAAAGCGATATCGGAGCAGCAGTGAAAAGGACAATTAGAAAAGTGGTGATTGGTAACTTTTTTGCATTGCTTTGCTATATGAAAGCTGTCAGTATATCCTGGTTTTCAACCACGTGATCTCTGCCTTGACGACGGTTGCTATACGCGAAGGTGGCGCCCATCTTGGTGTAAACAAAAAAGGGAGATGAAAATGGCATGTTCTTCGCGCGTGTTGCTTGTGAATGTCGAGAACGTCAACGTTGCCAGCGTAATGCTGTACAAGAATAAGGACTCCAAGATCCTGCTTATAGGATAGGATTTTCCATTTGGTCTTTTTTTTTTCAAGTAAGAACCAATTTGAAAGTAATTTAGGTTAACTTTTCAAAGAAAGGTCTGTTCGTTTTCCGGCATTAAATACAATCAAAACTTAAAGCTTATAAATCTGGGCTACATCATCGAGTAAAGCTTAAAAGTGTATAAAGGTTACAACGCGTATTCATGCATATTAACTTAATGTGTCAGTAAATAACAAACCACACTTACTAGCAACGAGTAGTAGGGAAATAGCACATTTAAGAACTTGAAACTTCACTTGAAAGAAAACACTGTCAATAAAAGAAATCTTTGAAGGTCGCCATTGAAAAATATTTATAATCTACTTTCGAAAAGGCTTTGGGACACCGAGTTTGCTAAGATCGAGTATGCTGTTTTCACTATGCACAAACAACGTTCTTAATTGACCACTCCCTATGGGGAGTGTTCAGGACCAATGAAACACAACATATGAACAAAACAACTGTCAAAGCTGCTGGGAATCCGAACTGGGCTGCGGCAGACCGATTGGTTTTATCCACAAGTGCAGGCGAGAGGTTGAACTAGGGATGAAATACAACCAGAGATCAGGACGGAACATTTTGAACCCGGGATATCCTGATCTCTTAGAAACGGTGCCTTAACCGCAAGGCCTCACTGCCTCCTTCAAAGAATCATCCCACCATAAGCTCTTAAAACCCCAATAGAAACTCCCAATCCACCCATTTAGAATTGACTTAATGGGTCAATCTGTTGTATTCTGAAAACCTCAACACTTTCAGAGGGAAGTGTGCCCCGTGTGTGTTGGAGGACAGGGATGGGATAGTGGGGATCACAGAGCTTGGAAAACGTGGCAAACAAAAGACTAATCGCGGACAACAGTAAAAACTGAACTCATTTTGCAAGCAGAAAGGACAAGAAAGTATTTTCACGTGTCTATAGCTGCCTAATGTTTATGTTGTCAACTGAAAGGCTTTTAGAATTCATTACGCAATATGCTTCATCAGATAATTTTCGATGGTTATTGAATAGCCTCAATGTTTTGACTGGCTGAGTCACGACAAGTCATACCTCGTGGATTGTTTTCTGTTATTGATATTAATGATCTAATAATAACAACTGAGAAGGGTGGGTTTCTGTAACATGTTGCTGCATGCTTCGATGGATTTTGAAGCACACTGAAGCATTTATGCGGCACTTTGACTTGGTCCTGAAAGCGTCGAAACGTGCACTCATTCTCAGCTTTATCGCATTCATTCCTTAAAATGGAATAGGATCAATTCACGAACGCACTTGATATTCAAAATTCAGAGCCGGTAATTAAAATAACGAGGAAAAGTCTCGCTGATCAAGAAGGGGACGTTTATTTCATGGCTGAGCCTTAAATCTTGAAAACATCTTTATCATCGATATCAAGTTATTTCTCAGTCTGTCAGGAAGCTCTCCTCTTTTGAAAGTACATTACAATCAAAAGAGAACCATGCTTCAGAACAGGGTACTTCAATTTATCAACGGACTGTGTCATCATAGAACATTACAGCCTTGTGATTCATTTGCGATTAAGGCAAACATTACCCGATTTCAATCGGACTGAATTAATTAAACCAGTGCTTTCAAATGCACTTTGTAATTGACATGAACAAAATATTTCGGACCGAGTTGCACGCAAGCCTTAAAACGTGACTATTGATGATACACTAATATTCAGGGAATTAAATCGGGTGTATGTATTAAGATTTTACAGGAAGGTGGGGCAACTTGTGTAAACTGGAGCGTGTTCCATGTGAAGGTAGCAAAATTCTCGAACCTTCACGACGACGTAACTGCTACAATCTGCTTATTGACTTGGATGAAGAAAAAAAAAACAGAAAAGAAAGGAAAAGGAAAGACTTTTCTAAGAAAGGTAGTCACCTAAGAGGAGGGCAAATATCTCACAATATTAAAGCGAGTAATTTTGAGGGTAATCTCAACATAGTAATAACATATTAAAAACACTTAATATGCAAAGAAGCAGAAAATCTACTTGAAAAACGTGAACTACTCGACCGAAAGCCACGAGAAAGTGTGAGCGCCGATTTTAATCAAGAAACGGAACACATATCCCGAATAATTAAACAAATTTTGACTTTAATAACTATCACGAACAGGGCGCGGTTTACAATACTGATGCCCCAAAATAATTTCCGTCAACATGGTAGTAGAGGTTGTCAGTGATTTTCCCTTTAGCGGCAGAAAGACCTTGGAAGAGGATTGTGGGATATATTGTCAAAAAGTCGCGAAAGACATCAAATATCACCCCATGTACTAAAAATTGAGTTATTTCGATTCACGAGTTATGGAGTCAGCATAAAGTCGGAAGGGTATGCTAAAGGAGACGAAAAGTGCCTTAGATAAATGTTTAGAAGTGCAAAAGTGGTGGTAGAATATGAGTAACTGTGTTTTTCTTTTTTCGTTTTTTGTCGATGTTTTATAAGGTGGAGTATGACGAGGGCTTTGAGCACCCACCAAGAAATCAAATAAGTGCCACTTAAAACTTCCACCCCTTCCCCGCCTTTTCTTTGCCTTTGTTTCTCCTTGCCTTTGTTTCGCTATCACGGAGTTCTCCAATCCAACAGCATCACGAAAAGGAATAAAGTAACATGTATCGCCATGCATATCCTCTTAAATGACAAGAGCAACGCTAATTGGCATTGCTGGTTTTGAAAATTGGCTGCAAACTGAAAGCAACAACATCATGCTAGCCGGCATTTCCGCCTTTGTAGCATGATTCTCGCAATTCAATGAAAACAAGGCTTCTTATATTCGGCAAAAGCAGAATTCGGATGCATACAAAAACTGTGCACACGAGTTATTGAAATGCCGAGTTTCTCAAACGACGTCAGTTTGTTGAGGTGAAACCAAAGATACATGAAATGGCCTACGTTATGCGCAAACTTTTACAAGCTAAACAATTAAATAAGTATTACCAAATCCCATAACCAAAACGTTGCAGTCAAAATACTCACACTTCCTGCCGGTCGGCAACCCGAACACCTTCTTAGCCAATATAATAGGTCAAGATGAATTTCATATCACTGTACAATAGCTTTTGTTGATGCCAAAGAACATGAACTTGTATTGCGTTGAGAAGAAGTCGGGTTCTTGTTGCCGTCGGAAAGATTCAATCGACCAACACCGTGCTTTAAGCACGATTCAATGTTGAGATTTAAACAAAACGGAAATATTGTACATGATGAGAAAAAACGTTACTGAAAACCACAACCTAGAAAATTCCTGCTGAGAGACCACTGCGGAAAGATGGCCATTTTTGCATTCGGTCTGATTTCTAGCTAATGCTCTACTTTGTGCCTCATTCCAAAACTTAATCAACAGCGTTACACTCGGTCACCCCACCAAATCAGCTATAATCTCTCTAAGAACCTAAAATGGTGCAAAGTCGTTCATGATGCTGACTAAGCTTCCGTTGTTTGTCGGGCACCGAAGGCAACCAATAAACGGCAAGCGGTCGCGCGTTTTCAAAAAAGTAAAAGTTTCTCTCCTGTTTTTTTCTTTTCCCCGATCAATAGCTAATGATCTTTGAAAAACGACAAATAATAACCGAAAAAATACAATAACCTAAAATAGTTTCTAGCAAAGAGCTGCCCCCGAAAAGTACATCCCTCCTTATTAATGAGGCATGAAGCAAACAACGCCCAGAATATTGGCTTATATAGCAAAATTTCATATTGCTTTCTCATTCTTCTCTTAAGTTTTAGTTGCACAATGTAGATACAACAATACCTTTGAATTCCCTTCATGCCTGAGGCATGCAAGCTTTTGTCGATAACTGCGATAACTTGATGTTTTCAGTGGAATGTGGGGGTGGCAGAGAAACCAGAGATTAACATGAATAATGCACAACAACGTATTTCCGCGTTCAACCATAACTTTATTCTGACTGGCCACATTTTTCGTTGCCTTTAGTTGCACAATGTAGATACAACAATAACTTTGAATTCCCTTCACAAAGAAAATAATTCATGAATATTACGTAACAACGTTCTTCCCTGTTCAGAACCAAGAGTTTTATTCCGACTAGACTGCCAACATTAATTCGTTCCTCAGAGTTCACAAAGTAGATACGACCATGACTTTGAATTCACTTCACACTGAAAACAATACAGCTCATACACTGTAAATTTAACAACTGGGTTAAATACACCTGGTGGTGTATCGATATTAAGTGCTTCGAAGTGATATAAGCGGCTCAATCAAGTGAACTTGATACAAATACAAGAACTCTTTCTCTTGTACTTTCCAGTTCCGTCTCGATCTTGTAAAATTTCAAGTAGTGACTATGGCAACGAGCTCTTGCCCTGTCACCTTCTGGAACCGCTCTGACGATAACTCAGCACTTGCGGCTTCCTGCGTTCTCGGCGGTAAGCGCGAATGCAGCGCTTTGGAATCCGTTGATTGCTATGTAGCAGCGCTTCGAGACCGGCCGTGACATCCTCGTGTCGATCAGTCCTTTCCTCTCAAATTTCTCGAACGCTTTTTGTAGCGGAATCGCCGACCATCCTCCCACGTCTCCCTCGAAGTCGGCCCACAACCTAAGGCTCTCTCTTCATGAACAGCGGCTAAATCTTTGTCCAGCTTAAACTTCACGTGTACGTGGTCAAGTTGTGTCTCAAACAGTTCGTTCTCTTGAATAACTTCCAGACTAGGAACAAAGCGAAACTTGGGGTATTTTTTCTTTTTCTTAAACCGGCGGCGATCTCGTTTTGGTCTTTGCATCATGCTTCGATCTATGGCTGCCAGATCTTGGTGGACGACTGAAGCAGTTTTGTGACTCGGGCCGTATTTGAAATCAAAATCGTAGCATTTCGCGACGCTGAGTTCATTCATAGTTCGTGGCTCTTCATCTTGTAGACTAAAAATTGATGGCGAGTGCTCATGAATTGCTATTCTCTGACGCATTTTTAAAAGTGGCTTTTCTTCTGTCTGAGAACAAGCTCCTTCTTGTTCAAACTCTCTTTGTCAACTGATGCAAGTCAATGATCCGATTGCTTTTGTTACGAACAGAAGCCCAGTATCAGAGGCATCATGGGTTATTTTAAGTAGATGACAGCGAGGTTAAGTTATGCGCGGCAATATAGCACGTGGTTTGAGCGTCGCGAAAACAATGCGTAAATTATTTTCCGCCCCAAGCTAAGAAAGCGCGGAAGCTTACAAACCATGCCGTTTCTCATATATGCATAAATGATATTTTCATCAAATGCTGGTTAAATGGAATTGTTTAAGAGTACGGTTCTCGTCAAAGAAATCTTAGAATGGTAAAGAAAGTGACAAATTCTAGAATTGACGTTAGTTTCGATCATGATGCATGTCTTTGATTGTTTAGAGTACAATGAGAGTACACTGTGCGAAAGAAATCACTAATGACTTTTATTACGTAGTTAATACATTGGCATCAAGTTGAAGTGTTTTGTTATTATGAAAAATAAGGGAAATCGGCTATCCATTTGAAATCTATTCGAAATTGAAATTTAAAGTTTTCCTTAGGGCATCCGTGACATGCAACTAAACTGTACCGAATTAGCTTGAATTTCAACTATTATATTTTTCCCCTTTGATCTGAGATTCATTTACAATGCAAATCAGCGGAATGCGAAAGAGCTTTTTGCGCACAACATCAACGGAAACAAGATTTTAAAAGCGCCAAAGAAATATCGCATTTTTCATCGTAGTAGTGTTTCGGGTTACAAGACGGTTTCTCTGCGGAAATATTGTGACGTTGCACCAACTATCGCTTACAATATGTTTCTTTTTTGTTGTTCTTTTGTTACCGCAAATTTAACACCTATGAAGAACCCGAAAAGCCAGCAACGTGAGAGGAAAAAATAAAAAAAGGAAGGAGGCCATAGAAACAGTAAGAACAACCATGGCGTGGAAGGGAACCAGTTTTTGACTGAGTATAAAATGAAATAAGAAATGCCTACAAAGGAACTTCTTGGAAATTGTCAGTACCGTAGGGTAAACGCTCGGCTTTTCTAAGGCGGAAATTAAAAAATTGAAGTGGGCTAGATCTGAAATAGAACTTTCTCTTTGTCATTTTGTTTTATTGCTTCGGTACAGCAGTTATTCAAACAGCCTATTTTTGGTTCTGCGATACAGTTGGATCGGTTACTTAAATCTGTATTATTAGTCCTGATCAGAAAAGAAAATCAGGCTATCTTCAGGAAAAAGAACAAATGGTGTCATTGCTTAAAATAATTTTCTTTAGAAAATTTCTAAAGAATTCCAAAGTTCACTCGCAACAACCGAGAATGTCCTGTCACTACAAGTAACCGAATTTTCGATCGTGGTATATATTAAATTCCTTATTATTTTTGGAAAGCTTAAAAAGTGGTTTGATTCGCGTCGATGTAAAAGGCCATGATCGTTGCTGGAAAATAAGCAAGGGCTTTTGCCTTGAATGCACATCGGCAAAGAGCTGTGGCTTACGTAATACCTTGAAGAGGAGAATTAGAAAAACAAACAGTGTTTTCACTCTTATGACGTCTGTATATGAGTGGCTACTTGCAACTGACTTTCTTATCACTATCTGGTACTCTCTTGAATCCCAGACAGGGCCAACTCAGCTGCAAATACTGAGCTGAGCTGATTACTCCCTTCAGTGAAAGTCCTTTGAGACTGAGTCTTTTCGAATTCAAGAAACAGCGTGGACTTGAAACGCATGTGCGATAGAAAAATCCTTCTAAAAGCAGGAAAATATTATTTTGTAATCATGAATACATATTTTTTAAGTCATGTTTTCAATAATGTCTGAGTTTATCAGCGATAAACGGAAAAAGGCTTTCAAAAGAACTGTATCAGTTGATGAGATACCCAAGATTCTTAGACTCAGTATACTATTAATTGAATAATCTTGTGTTGCCGAGTGGTTCAAAAGGTCCTTGACTTGGCCGTGAGATATTGTAAATGTTTTGACGGGAGCATTCTGAGGAGATATCTGCGCATCTTTTCTCGCTTCTGTTTAATATTTTGTTATAATATCTCAGTGTTGTTGCTACGTGAATATAACATCATTCTTGTCCTTGTTCGTTACCAAACTACGATTTCCAGTGTTGACGCTGGAATCTAAACCTATGTTGAGGCCAAAATATAAAAAAAATTGATAACAATTTTTATTATAATAAGATGGGCCAAGTTTTCAGAAATACTGTGAAAGTTGTTTAGAGTAAGAAATTCCAATAAAATTATTTCTATAACATAAGACAAGGTTAGGAGTGGTTCTAGAAGGCCAAAGGAGGAATTTTTTAAGGTAAAAAAAAAATTTAAATTTGAAAGACATTTTTTGTGTATTTTTTTAAAGCTGGCGTGTCCTCAAACATCATTACCATAAGACCACACGGTTTAATTAATTTAATTAATTTAATTAAAAAAAGCGCCTAGATTGATGACAATCTGGTGATTAATCGGGGTGAAGAAAGCAGAAACTGAAATACTTCTCATATTATGTTTCTCCATAACTGCCAAGTTGCTATGGTTTCTCTCAAGGAACATATCAATATTAGTACAAGAAACTTCAATAATATGTTGAATTGATTTAGGTTGATCTAGGTTGAGTTGATTTAGGCTGAATTGTTGGTGAATTGCAAAATGTCAGAGGTTACAAATCTACAAATCGAGGGACTATCTTAACAAATATACAACAGTTAACATAAACGGTTAGAGCTATTAATACTCATACTGAGGGGTAGCTAAATATGCCTAAAATAAACCTTGACAATATCAACAAAGAAAAAGAGTTAAGGAAAATTGATATCCCTCTGCAGTACTGTACAGTATGGTTTTAAGCCAACTAGATGTCATGGAACTAATAGCTACCAAAGAAAGCAGGGGGTATTTGCTACAATTGTAGCTTTAAAGCGTAATTCTATCAACCATATCAAATGTGCGTGTACATAAAGCCTTTTTTTTCACAATTAACAGAAGGATTATTTTTAGGAAAAGCAATTCTCATGTTACCACTGACAATAACAAAGATAAACAATGACCCATGTTACAAACACTTTCGCCACTTAGTTACACAACTTTTACACTAGGGAAAAAGTTTCCGGATTCGTAAATCTTTCCGGATTCATCAACTTGAGGATTCGTAAATGGTTACATTAGTGGTTCACACTAAACTCGATAAATCCGGTGAGGCCTCAGGTCGTCGCACAGGTTTAATTAAGAAAGTGCTCTTGGATAGTCGAAAATGTTCTTTCCATTCGCTTTCTACTGTCTCATTGTTCATTTAGTTATTCCACCAAACACTCAATCTTCCTAGTCTTCCCCGAAATCGTCTCCGTCGTCTGTTCGGCCATCTCCGCCGGTCTCATGAAACAATTATGTGCGTCGTGTAAAAAGTGACTGCTTTTAACTGCCTTCGTTTCCTTAGAAACACAGAAGCCACCATGACGAAAGTAAATGACCTGTGCTTGTAGTAAAATAAGACAATTGGAACGACCAACGACTTTGCAACTAACTCGGGCGCCATCTTGTGAAAACGCAATCCGCAAGGATTGCCGGCGGACTTAGACTATCTGGATTTGTGGGATAAACCGCGCCGTTAAACTAACGAAAACTTTCGGATTGAAAAGGTTCGGATACAAATCAAAAGCTTCCACTTTAGATTCCGGATTCAGAAACTCCCCGGGGATTTGAGACAAATTTGGGAAATTTTCATACCGGATTAATGTTTTGTGCATAAATACCACAATGAATCCGGTACTAAAACCGTCGTTCCGGATTCTTAACAAATCCGGAAACTTTCACCCTAGTGTAAACGTAGTCTCAGTCAAGGGCGAGGAGAAGAGAGCCAGAAAGAAAAAAATGGCCGCGCGAAATAGAATTGAGTGAATTAAAATAAAACTGAATCAATACTGATACCAGAAATAGAAAGACCACTTTTACTTAAGTAACCCGGCAAAGTTTCAGCATATTAGGTGTTATATCAGCCGAGGAAATGTAAGCTGACATTTGATAAATTTACAGACGTTTGAACGACTGGGGTTATACGACATACGCCAATCATACAATCGTCTGTAAATGTTACATCTTTCAACTTACATTTTCTCAGCTGATATTACACTTGATATGCTGAAACTTTGAAGAGTTACTAAATTAAAAATGTTCTTTCTATTTCTGGTATCAGTTTAATTTTAACTTATTTGAATTTTCGACCGCCATTTTGGGGAATGGTGTATTTGCTCCTTTCGTGCGGGCATGTTTTCCCGCGCGTCTCTTCTCGCGCTCGACAAACTAATTAGAGGGGAAACAGAGGGACTGCTTGTAGTCTTGAAATCAAAGCCCAAGACGTAGAGTATGGAGAATTGTTTTTAGATCCTTTTTCTAATAACAGCGCTTGCCGATAGATTCAAGGAACGTTCGGGTAAAATCCGACTGAAGGAAACGAATAAGCCAACGTCTTCGGGTTCATGGGTGAGTTGCTCTAACAACTAAGTATTTCTTCAGAGACATTCTACAAATATAACCCAGTATAAAAAATATACTAGTTAATTCGATTCCACTGAAAGAGTTGAAGTTAATCTTTCCCAGGTCTTTCAGCTTGTATCGTACAGGTGTTCTTGGTTTCAAATTCCGGCTGGACCAACAAAAAAAAAAAAAAACAATAATAACTGAAAACAAGAATTGTTTGAATTTCTGGTTTTCCTGAATATGGATTTAAAGCACTTTGACAGGGATTCAAGTCCCAGGCCTAGTGGCCTACCGGGGTGCTTTTGAATATTTTGGAGAACGCACTGCTGTCCCCTGGAAAACTACAGGGATTCCTGAGACCAGGGTGAGTTGAACAAGGGTGAGATTTTCTTTTCAAATGCTGCTCTCCAGCGCAACTACATGTATGTTCGTCAGTTCCCAAAGACGACAATCACATGAGTGACAGCAGGAGCTCATCAAGGAGCCTCCTTGATGAGCTCCTGCTGTCAATCATGTGATTGAGTGACCCCTCTATCTCCCATACTTGGCCTTGAAGTCAACCCTTTCTTGAGTGACTTAATTAATAGAATTCCTATGCGACATTCGAATTGAGCACGTCCATGCACTGTAAATCCCCATTGGAAGATTCAGCACAAGCCAATCAAAACAAAGCTATCTCAGCCTCAAGGGGAATACGACACTTTTCGCGGGAAAAACCTGTTCCTAAAATTAAAGGGTTGACTCAAGAAATTTGTGGAGATAGAGGCTCTCCTTCAGCTCCCGGGGCCCGTTTCTCGACTGTCCCGAGACTTAACGGGTCATTTTCTGGTGTCACAATCCCTTTTCTATCTCAAGAACAGAGACGATTGAAGTCGCCAAACTTCACAGTCCTTTTTCTTTTTGTTACCTTACAAACATGTTAAAAGATCGGCTTTCCAAAACACGTGGTTGGTAGTTTCACAAATGGCTTTCCGCGCCCGAAAAGTTTTCGGGACTTTCGAGAAACGGACCACTGGTGACAGACAAAATGATCACCCAACACTCCTCTTTAGTGCCAGTGACACTGAAGGCGCTGTAACAGTTACAATGTGAAATGTTTGGTGCAACTTGTCTCGCAATGTTTTGGCGACACTGCGGCGGGACAAGTTGCAACAAACATTTCACAGTGTAACATACCCTGCAACGACCAAAATCGTTGCAAGACTGGTTGCACGAAAAGTAAAACCTAACTCTACTTTCGTCAACTGTTCTTGCAACTTAATTGTCTCGCAACGATTTTGGCCGTTGCAGGGTATGCTACACTATGAAATGTCCCGCCACAATGTCGCCAAAACATTGCTAGACCAAATTGCACGAAACATTTCACAGTGTAACAGCGCCTTGAGTGTCATGCATGGGTGAAAACACCTGAAATAACTGGGTGTTATTAATTTATTCAACAACCCTTTGTTTGTCCAAGTTTCTCTTTTACTGTTCCAGACTTTTCTAGGCGCAATGGGGAGTGCATTTTTTCACCAATAGTTATCGGACCTCCTTGAGGCTGGACCATAATTTGTAGAGTAATACGTTTTGCCAATAGGTTATAGCTAGTTTTTGAGTATTTAGACTGAATTAACATCAAAAAGGCGATGAAATCTTACCTTGATCGTTCCTTTTTCGATTTCAAAAGACCGCTTTTCGAAATGTTTTTTTTTTTAAAGACGGATGTATTCTCACAATCCTGCGCACGAAACCGTTGGGTTCTTTAGAAAAAAAAACTTATGATCTGGTAGAAAAAGACACAGAACCCGTTCATTCTACAACAATTTAAACAAAGAAAGAAACACAGCCGGTGAAAAAAATAACTTTTAAGTTAATTTGATTTTAAAAAAATATTTATCCAGAAGTCCTGTCCAGAAGTTATTCTGAACATTGCTGAATATTCTTTATCCAGAAATCCAGACGTCCTGTCCAGAAGTTATTCGGATTTTTGTTCCTTTTAACTTAATTCTTTTCTTTTCTTTTTTACATGATGGGCCTCATCCCATTTGAACCAGGATTATTCTTAGAGTCAATTGATAATCAAGCTGCGCATGCCACCATTTCTCTTATTCGAACAAAAAGATTTTTAGAAACACTGTTAACGCCCAATACAAATATTCCAGAGAACATGTCCTCAGACACAGAAAGTAATACCCTCACATATTTCCACCAGTTTCAGGCACGTTTTAGGCAAAGACTGATGTTTTCAGGGTACGTGAAGTACTAAGACAAAAGCAAACAAAAGCTCAGCTGGGATGTGGTCATACGTTTGCATCAGGAATGGTCGTCTTCGTTCAATTTCGAGGTTTGTTTTCCCCTGTGTCCGGTTTATATAAATTCGAATTCCAAACTAGTAACGGGAAACTTAATCCTAAAGAGGTTTAAATGTAACCATTTTTCTGCCCGGATTCTCTTTGGTATTTAGTGTTTGCTTTTTTCTATCCATTCTATTGATGATGTTCTCTTTTTCTCGAAGCCCTCGGAGACCATAACTTGTTTCCAAAATCTTGCACGAGGAACTTATTCTGTAGTCTAAAATAAGACATAAGTTTATCATTGTTTTTGCAACAACACCCCAAATTGTTAGCTGTATTGTTTTGATCTCTGCCAGTCACGCATTTGTGAAAGCTAATTACAAATTTAAAAATAACATCTCATTCGTAGAATATCTTGTTTTTCATTTGTTTTTATTCTAAATTTCGGGTGCACAATTGTCAAGATATGATGATAGATGGCGGAGGAGTGCACTGTGTTTTAGTCGGAGAAAAGGCAAGATAAAGCTAATCGAATAGCTTGCAAACAGACTGTGTTTTCGCGGATGTTTGCATCGATTTGCTTCTAGTTCAAACGTTATTCACCAACTGACTTTTTAAAACAATCTAATAGCTTTTACCGACTTCAGCTAGCTTTTGGGGGCCAGTATATTAATTAAAGCAAACGATAGAGACGTTCAGTTATGCATTCCTAAATTGTGCAATATCGAAATGTGGTTAGCTGAGAGCCATTGAAAGAATGTGCCCGAATGCTTGCCAGATAATTCCTTATGAAGAGCTACCTCCAATTCATCGATCACGAATTGACACTTTGACGAAGTTGTTTTTCTTATGAATCAAGAGTTTCTTTTTGAAACTGAGAAATATTTTTAATGACTGTAAAACGCAGAACTGCTAAGGAGTGGTCAAGAAATCACGTTCCCTTTTACGTAGGCGCTGGATTGTAAACGTACCAGAAATGATTTCGGTTTAGTACGCACTTGTTGCACTTGTATGAAACGTTTACCGAGCATAATTAATTGTTTGTTTCTGGAAGGCAGGAAAATCGCGCTCAAGATAGGTACCTATATTTTCATTATTAGTGTGCTGGGTCATGACTTCCATTCTACTTCTTATTCACAACGTGCCTTCTTCAAATTCTGAGTGACAGCAGAGTTTTGAACTCACACAACTGGATGAAAAGTAATTTCGTGGAAATGCTTGGAAATCTAGGTTCAAGGCAGTTCGATCCTGATCGTAACATAGATCTTTCTAGGCGTTAAGTTTCTCAATTATTAACAAAACTGCGAATAATCGAACAACCCACACAACTAGATACACAAAACCGGTCCACTTAATTCGTAGAAAGGCTGCTGACTAAGTCGCCTTTAGAGTAATTCAGCTTTGTCGTTAAGTCGAGCCTTTTGTCCACAAAATCAATTTAACACTCATGAATTTATCTTGTTATGGAAAGCTTAAAGACCTTAAAATGTTATTCGCAGATATCGTTTCTAAACGACCACGTTTTTGAATTACTTTATATCGGATGTCACCTCTTTCGTGTAAAGCATAGTTCGTTGTCGTAAACGATACTCTTCTTCTTTGGCCATCTTAGCTTAATCAAAAATAAGACGCAAACATCGGTGACAAACATTACAAACAAGCGCGTTGGTTGAAATTTTCTACTTGACGTCAGTTGGAATATTATTCGACATACCTATGCATGCTTCTGAGAATCTATGTCGAAACAAACGGAACTTCAAACAATGCTCTTGTTAAAAATGTTTGTCACCGCTGTTTGCGTCTTTGTTTTGATTAAGAATTCTCTGTTTCCAAAGAGAGCGTGAAACTTGAACAGGAGGACGAATAAGTAGACGAAGCTCTCTCAAACATGTTCAAGGAAATTTTTACTTAACACTGAAAATATTGGCTCATAAAGCGATATCGGAACAGCAGTGAAAAGGACAATTAGAAAAGTGGTGATTGGTAACTTTTTTACATTGCTTTGCTATATGAAAGCTGTCAGTGTCTCCTGGCTTTCAACCACGTGATCTCTGCCTTGACGACAGTTGCTATACACGAAGGTGGTGCTCATCTAGGTGTAAACAAAGAGGGAGATGAAATCTAACAAAATAATCAAAGTGCCACTGTCGTTACTCGTGGATATGAAAGTTACCGCGATTGTTTAAAATTGGCAGGCTGAAGTTTTCTTTATGCATTAGCATTGACAGTTGGATAATTGTGTAACAGCACGGTGGGCTCTCATATGCAACTAGATACCCAAAATAATGCATGTATGTGAGGTAACCCCCTTTGCTGGAATTCAACCCTGTGAAATAAGTATACCATTTCTCCAATAGGCATAAGATTACTCGTTAACAAATCCTATATAAAGAGCTGTACCATGTGTTCAAAGTTCGTTGCACAGATGACAGGGTAATTTTGAATAAGGTCTGGTTTTTGTTGCCAGGTCATATTGTTAATGTCATCAGGTTTAGCAAGTAGAGCAGATCCAACAGGAATATTAACACTTTTTGTGCCAGTTATACATTCCTCCAACAAACCTTGCTAATTATCACTATATTTGATACTGTTACACCGTCTTAGAAACAGATGATCTGAACCATAACTGATCACAGCAAATGCACATAATTATATTCAGGGCCATGTTTTATCACGAAAAAGACTGAATCACTTTTGACATGGAATGTCTAATAGAGTCTTGACCTTGACAAATTTCAGTTTGGTTTATCCTTAAGCTCTGCATAGCTTTCCTTAAATGGTTTTATGCTTTTCTGTGTAGGTCTCTGATATGTTCTGGATTGCTTTTCTTTTCCTATTCCCTTGCTGCTTTAATATTTTCAGCTCTGTTTTGGCGTTTTGCATTGCTTTTCTTTTTCATGAACTCTTCAAGTGATTTTGTCTCTTTCGCTTGATAGATTCTCTCATATAAGCTCTTTTTGCCACTGCTTTGTAGAAATTATTACTGACACACATCATTTTTGGCTATAGTTAATTAATCGATTATTACCAGGCTCTGAATAATATTATTGTTGACATTGGTAACACCGCTGATTTCATAACCTGAAATACTGTCATTATAATAATCTATCTGAAGTGCTGAAACATAGTGTCTTCCATCTAGATGTCCAGTGTTCACAGTAGTTCCCGCTTATAGGACTGATAACGGTTACTGGTGCCCACCCCTCAATGAATTCATTTATACGTATAGTAACATTTAATACATTTCAAACTGCTTGCACAATAAGTGCATCACACCATGTATGTTGCTGTGACAACAAACGCACAATTGCTCTGTAATGGGTCAAATAAATTTTTGACGGTTATTTCTGATGGATTCAACTCCAGCAGCATGCACATTCATGTGATAGGAAGGATCATTGTATAACTGGTGGGCAACAGAAGAAAAGAAGCATGAACTATCTGAGGTACATTCTAGTGCCTTCAATCCTTTTTGAGCTAATCGAGCCCGCAACAGTGCTATAGAAGGATTTCTCAGTATTGTATGTGCTGTATGTGTACTCGTTCCATGAACAACAGGACCTGGGTTCGATTCAATGTCTCCTGATATCAATAACTTTTCTCTTGATAGACAATAATTTTCATTTTGTTGGTTCAATTTTGTCGAATGCGTAGTAGCAGATTGATCTTGAATACACAATAGAACTGACAAGTCTTTTTTGTGTTTAGCAGTCCTGCCTAATGTTTATGTTGTCAACTGAAAGGCTTTTAGAATTCCGAGTTACCGGTACGCAATATGCTTCATCAGATAATTTTCGATGATTATTGAATAGCCTCAATGTTTTGACTGGCTGAGTCACGACAAGCCATACCTCGTGGATTGTTTTTCTGTTATTGATATTAATGATCTAATGATGACAAATGAGAAGGGTGGGTTTCTGTAACATGTTGCTGCATGCTTCGATGGATTTTGAAGCACAAGCATTTATGTGGCACTTTGACTCGGTCCTGAAAGCGTCGAAACGTGCACTCATTCTCAGCTTTATCGAATTCATTCGTTAAAATGGAATAGGATCAATTCACGAACGCACTTGATATTCAAAATTCAGACCCAGTAATTAAAATAACGAGAAAAAGTGTCGCTCAAGAAGGGGACGTTTATTTCTTCGCTGAGAACATCTTTATCATTGATATCAAGTTATTTGTCAGTCTGTCAGGAAGCTTTCCTCGTTGAAAGTACATTACAATCAAAAGAGAACCATGCTTCAGAACAGGGTACTTCAATTTATCAACGGACGGTTTTATCATAGAACATTACAGCCTTGTGATTAATTTGCGATTTAGGCAATCACTACCCGATTTCAATCGGACTGAATTAATTAAACCAGTGCTTTCAAATGCACTTTGTAATTGACATGAACAAAATATTTTGGACCGAGTTACACGCAAACCTTAAAGCGTGACTATTGATACACTAATATTCAGGGAATTAAATCGGGTGTATGAATAAAGATTTTACAGGAAGGTGGGGCAACTTGTGTAAACTGGAGCGTGTTCCATGTGAAGGTAGCAAAATTTTCGAATCTTCACGACGAAGTAACTACAACAATCTGCTTATTGACTTGGATGAAGAAAAAAAAAAGAAAAGAAAGGAAAAGGGAAGACTTTTCTAAAAAACGTAGTCACCTAAGAGGAGGGCAAATATCTCACAATATTAAAGCGAGTAATTTTGAGGGTAATCTCAACATAGTGATAACATATTAACAACACTTAATATGCAAAGATGCAGAAAATCTACTTGAAAAACGTGAACTACTCCGACCGAAAGCCACGAGAAAGTGTGAGCGCCGATTTTAATCAAGAAACGGAACACATATCCCGAATAATTAAACAAATTTTGACTTTAATAACTATCTAATTAATATACACACGAACAGGGCGCGGTTTACAATACTGATGCCCCAAAATAATTTCCGTCAACATGGTAGTAGAGGTTGTCAGTGATTTCCCTTTAGCGGCAGAAAGACCTTGGAAGAGGATTGTGGGATATATTGTCAAAAAGTTGCGCAAGACCTCAAATATCACTCCATATTCTAAAAATTAAGTTATTTCGATTCACGAGTAATGGAGTCAGCATAAAGTCAGAACGGTACGCTAAAGGAGACGAAAAGTGCCTTAGATAAATGTTTAGAACTGCAAAAGTGGTGGTAGAATGTTTCGTTTTTTGTCGGTGTTTCAAGTAAGGTGGAGTATGACGAGGGCTTTGAGCACCCACCAAGAAATCAAATAAGTGGCACTTTAAACTCCTACCCCTTCCCCGCCTTCTCTTTGCCTTTGGTTCGCTATCACGGAGTTGTCCAATCCAACAGCAATTTTCAACTGGCATCACGGAAAGGAATAAAGTAACATGTATCGCCATGCATATCCTCTTAAATGACAAGAGCAACGCTAATTGGCATTGCTGGTTTTGAAAATTGGCTGCAAACTGAAAGCAACATCATGCTAGCCGGCATTTCCGCCTTTGTAGCATGATTCTCGCAATTCAATGAAAACAAGGCTTCTAGCCTCTTGTTTCAATATTATATTCGGCAAAAGCAGAATTTGGATGCATACGTAAACTGCGCACACGAGTTATTGAAATGCCGAGTCGAGCTTCTCAAACGACTTCAGTTTGTTGAAGTGGGACCAAAGATACATGAAATGGCCTACGTTATACGCAAACTTTTACAGGCTAAAGAATTAAAAAAGTATTACCAAATCCCATAACCAAAACGTTGCAGTCAAAATACTCACACTTCCTGCCGGTCGGCAAACCCGAGCATCTTCTTAGCCAATATAATAGGTCTAGATGAATTTCATGTCACTGTACAATAGCTTTTGTTGACGTTCTTTGCCAAAGAACATGAACTTGTATTGCGTTGAGAAGAAGTCGGGTTCTTGTTGCCGTCGGAAAGATTCAATCGACTAACACCGTGCTTTAAGCACGATTCAATGTTGAGATTTTAACAAAACGGAGGTATTGTACATGATGCGAAAAAACGTTACTGAAAACCACAACCTAGAAAATTCCTGCTGAGAGATCACTGCGGAAAGGTGGCCATTTCGGCATTCGGTCTAGTTTCTAGCTAATACATTACTTTGTGCCTCATTCCAAAACTTAATTAACAGCGTCGCACTCCGTCACCCCACCAAATCATCTAAAATCTCTCCAAGAACCTAAAATGGTACAAAGTCGTTCATGATGCTGACTAAGCTTCCGTTGTTTGTCGGGCACCGAAGGCGAACAATAAACGGGAAGCGGTCGCTTATCTTCAAAAAAGTAAAAGTTTCTCTCCTGTTTTTTTCTTTTCCCCGATCAATAGCTAAGGATCTTTGAAAAACGGCAAGTAATAATCGAAAAATTAGAATAACCTAGAATAGTTTCTAGCAAAGAGCTGCCCCCGAAAAGTAGATCCGTCCTTAATGAGGCATGAAGTAAACAACGCCCAGAATATTGGCTTATACGGCAAAATTTCATATTGCTTTCTCATTCTTATCTTAAGTTCTTTTTCTTATTAAATCGATTCTTAGCACTTTCCCTGTAAAACGTAAGCTAAGAACTCAGTAACCAATGGAAACTGAAAGACACTTAATTTCTATAATAGAGTCACTCTCGTATAGTTCGTTTTACTTGCCCAGCCTATGTCTTTGCATGGTTTATTAAATTGAGAGAAAGCACTGAAAACAATTTTTTTGCAGAGTGATCAAATGCTAAGCAAAAGAGACACGCATGCAAGCTTTTGTCGATAACTGCGATAACTTGATGTTTTCAGTGGAATGTGGGAGCGGCAGAAAAACCAGAGATTCATGAATAATGCAAAACAACGTATTTCCGCGTTCAACCATAACTTTATTCTGACTGGCCACATTTTTCGTTGCCTTTAGTTGCACAATGTAGATACAACAATAATTTTGAATTCCCTTCATACTGAAAATAACACATGAATAATACCTAACAACGTTCTTCCTTGTTCAGAGCCAAGAGTTTTATTCCGACTTGACTGCCCACATTTTTTCGTTGCTCAGAGTTCACAAAGTAGATACGACCATGACTTTGAATTCACTTCACACTGAAAATAATACAGCTTATACACTGTAGATTTAACAACTGGGTTAAATACACCAGCTGGTGTATCGATATTAAGTGCTTCAAAGTGATATAAGCGGCTCAATCAAGTGAACTTGATATAAATACAAGAGCTCTTTCGCTTGTACTTTCCAGTTCCGTCTCGATCTTGTAAAATTTCAAGTAGTGACTATGGCAGCGAGCTCTTGCCCTGTCGCCTCCTGGAACCGCTTAGACGATAACTCAGCACTTGCGGCTTCCTGCGTTCTCGGCGGTAAGCGCGAATGCAGCCCTTTGGAATCCGTTGATTGCTATGTAGCAGCGCTTCGAGACCGGCTGTGACATCCTCGTGTCGATCAGTCCTTTCCTCTCAAATTTCTCGAACGCTTTTTGTAGCGGAATCGCCGACCATCCTCCCACGTCTCCCTCGAAGTCGGCCCACAACCTAAGGCTCTCTCTTCATGAACAGCGGCTAAATCTTTGTCCAGCTTAAACTTCACGTGTACGTGGTCAAGTTGTGTCTCAAACAGTTCGTTCTCTTGAATAACTTCCAGACTAGGAACAAAGCGAAACTTGGGGTATTTTTTCTTTTTCTTAAACCGGCGACGATCTCGTTTCGGTCTTTGCATCATGCTTCGATCTATGGCTGCCAGATCTTGGTGGACGACTGAAGCAGTTTTGTGACCGTATTTGAAATCAAAATCGCAGCGTTTCGCGATGCTGAGTTCATTCATAGTTCGCGGCTCTTCTTCGTGTAGACTAAAAATTGATGGCGAGTCCTCGTGAATTGCTATTCTCTGACGCATTTTAAAAATGGCTTTTCTTCTACAAGCTCCTTCTTGTTCAAACTCTCTTTGTCAACTAATGCAAGTCAATGATCCGATTGCTTTTGTTACGAACAGAAGCCCAGTATCAGAAGCATCATGAGTTATTCTAAGTAGATGACAGTGCGGGTTAAGTTATGCAGGAGTCACCGACCGAATAATTATTTTCCGCCCCAAGCTAAGAAAGCGCGGAAGCTCACAGACCATGCCGTTTCTCATATATGGATAAATGATATTTTCATCAAATGCAGGTTAAATGGAATTGTTTAAGAGTACGGTTCTTGTCATCTAAGAATGTTAAACAAACTTACAAATTCTAGAATTGACTTTAGTTTCGATCATGATGCATGTCTTTGATTGTTTAGAGTACAATGAGAGTACACCGTGCGAAAGAAATCACTAATGACTTTTATTACGTAGTTAATACATTGGCATAAAGTTGAAGTGTTTTGTTATTATGAAAAATAAGGGAAATTGGCTATCCATTTGAAATCTATTCGAAATTGAAATTTAAAGTTTTCCTTAGGGCATCAACATGCAACTAAACTGTACTGAATTAGCTTGAATTTCAACTCATATTTTTCCCCTTTGATCTGAGATTCATTTACACTGCAAATCAGCGGAATGCGAAAGAGCTTTTTGCGCACAACATCAACGGAAACAAGATTTTAAAAGCGGTTTACAAGACGGTTTCTCTGCGGAAATATTCAGAATATTGTGACGTTGCACCAACTATCGTTTACAATATGTTTCTTTTTTGTTGTTCTTTTGTTACCGCAAATTAAACGCCTATGAAGAAGCCAGCAACGTGAGAGGTAAAAATAAAAAAAGGAAGGAGGCCATAGAAACAGTAAGAAGAACCATGGCGATGAAGCGAACCAGTTTTTGACTGAGTATAAAATGAAATAAGAAATGCCTAGAAAGGAACTTATTGGAAATGCTCAGTACCGTAGGGTAAACGCTCGGCTTTTCTAAGGCTGAAATTAAAAAATTGAACTGGGCTAGATCTGAAATAGAACTTTCTCTTTGTCATTTTGTTTTATTGCTTCAGTAGAGCAGTTCTTCAAACAGTCTATTTTTGGTTCTGCGATACAGTTGGATCGGTAACTTAAATCTGTATTATTAGTCCTGATCAGAAAAGAAAATCAGGCTATCTTCAGGAAAAAGAACAAACGGTGTCATTGCTTAAAATAATTTTCTAAAGAATTCCAAAGTTCACTCGCAACAACCGAGAATGTCCTGTCACTACAATTCCTTATTATTTTTGGAAAGCTTAAAAAGTGGTTTGATTCTCGTCGATGTAAAAGGCCATGATCGCTGCTGGAAAATAAGCAAGGGCTTTTGCCTTGAACGCACATCGGCAAAGAGCTGTGGCTTACTTAATCCCGTGAAGAGGAGAATTAGTAAAACAAACAGTGTTTTCACTCTTATGACGTCTGTACATGAGTGGCTACTCGCAACTGACTTTGTTATCGCTGTCTGGTACTCTCTTAAATCCCAGACAGGGCTAACTCAGCTGCAAATACTGAGCTGAGCTGACTACTCCCTTCAGTGAAAGTCCTTTGAGAATGGGTCTTTTCGAATTCAAGAAACAGCGTGGACTTAAAACGCATGCCCGATAGAAAAAACTGTCTAAAAGCAGGAAAATAT
>NC_090869.1:17148534-17151034 GCF_036669935.1 Montipora foliosa | reverse complement strand
ATTTGGGAACTTTTCATACCGGATTAATGTTTTGTGCCCAAATACCACAACGAATCCGGTACTAAAACCGTCGTTTCGGATTCTTCACAAATCCGGAAACTTTTGCTCTAGTGTAAACGAAGTCTCAATCAAGGGCGAGGAGAAGACAGCCAGAAAGAAGAAATGGCCGCGCGAAATAGAACCCAATCTCCAAAATAGCGGCAGCCGATTTTGAGTGAATTCAAATTGAACTGAATACAAAACTGATACCAGAAATAGAAAGAGCACCTTTACTTAAGTAACCCTACAAAGTTTCAGCGTATTAGGTGTTATATCAGCTGAGGAAATGTAAGTTGAAATTTCAAAAATTTACCGGACGTTTGTACGACTGGGGTTATAGGCCATACCCCAATCATACAAACGTCTGTAATTTTTACATTTTTCAACTTACATTTTCTCAACTGATATTACACCTGATATGCTGAAACTTTGCAGAGTTACTAAATTTAAGGTGCTCTCTCTATTTCTGGTATCAGTTTAATTTTAACTTATTTGAATTTTCGAACGCCATTTTGGAGAATGATGTATTTGCTCCTTGCATGTTGTCTCTTCTCGCGCTCGACAAACTAATTAAGGGGAAACTGAGGGACTGCTTGTAGTCTTCCCAAATAACTACCCTTTTGCTTCATTGAAATCAAAGCCCAAGACGCAGAGTATGGAGAAGTGTCTTTAGATCCTTTTTCTGATAACAGCGCTTGCCGATAGATTCAAGGAACGTTCGCGTAAAATCCGACTGAAGTAAACGAATATAAGCCAACGTCTTCGGGTTCACGAGTGAGTTGCTCTAACAACTAAGTATTTCTTCAGGGAAATTCTACAAATGTAACCCAGTATAAAAATATACTAGTTTGATTCCACTTAAACAGTTGCCTGAGTTAATCTTTCCTAGGTCTTTTAGCTTGTATCGTACAGGTGTTCCTAGTTTCAAATTCCGGCTGGACCAACAAGAAAAACAATAATAACTGAAAACAAGAATTTCCGGTTTTCCTTATAATGTGGATTTAAAGCACTTTGACAGAGATTCAAGTCCCAGGCGTAGTGGCCTACCGGGGTGCTTTTGAAAATTTTGGAGAACGCACTCGGCTGTCCCCTGGCAAACTACAAAGATTCTGGAGACCAGGGTGAGTTGAACACGGGTGAGATTTTCTTTTCAAATGCTGCTCTCCAGTGCAACAACATTTATGTTCGTCAGTTCCCAAAGACGACGATCACATGAGTTGGAGTCAACCCTTTCCTGAGTGACTTAATTGATAGAATTCTCATGCGACATTCGAACTCAGCGTGTCCACTGTAAATCCCCATTGGCAGATTCAGCACAAGCCAATCAAAACAAAGCTATCTAAGCCTCAAGGGGAATATGACACTTTTCGCGGGATAAACCTGTTCCTAAAATTAAAGGGTTGACTCAAGAAATTTGTGGAGATAGAGGCTCTCCTTCAGCTCCTGGGCCCGTTTCTCGACTGTCCCGAAACTTTACGGGTCATTTTCTGGTGTCACAATACCTTTTGTATCTCAAGAACGGAGAGGATTTAAGTCGTCAAACTTCACACTCCTTCAAAATAACATCTCATTCGTAGCACGTCTTGTTTTTCATTTGCTTTTATTCTAAATTTCTGGTGCACAATTCGGTCAAGACATGATGATAGATGGAGGAGGAGTGCACTGTGTTTTAGTAGTTTAGGTTTAAGCCGGAGAAAAGGCAAAATAAAGCTAATCGAATAGCTTGCAAACAGACTGTGTTTTCGGGGATGTTTTTTTGTCGATTTGCTTCTAGTTCAAACGTTATTCACCGACTGACTTTTTAAAACAATCCAATAGCTTTTACCGACTTCATTCTAGCTTTTGGGGGCCAGTATATTAATTAAAGCAAACGATAGAGACGTCCAGTTATACATTCCTAAATTGTGCAATATCGAAATGTGGTTAGCTGAGAGCCATTGAAAGAATGCGCCCGAATGATTGCCAGATAATTCCTTATAAAGAGCTGCCTCCAATTCTTCGATTATGAATTGACACTTTGACGAAGTTGTTTTTCTTATGAATCAAGAGTTCCTTTTTGAAACTGAGAAATATTTTTAATGACTGTAAAACGCAGAACTGCTAAGGCGTGGTCAGGAAATCACGTTCCCTCTTACGTAGGCGTTGGATTGTAAACGTACAAGAAATCATTTCGGTTTATTACGCACTTGTTCCACTTGTATGAAACGTGTACCGAGCATAATTAATTGTTTGTTTTTGGAAGGCAGGAAAATCCCGCTCAAGATAGGTACCTATATTTTCATTATTAGTGTGGGTCATGACTTCTATTCTATTATTCACAAAGTGCCTTCTTCAAATTTTGAGTGACAGCAGAGTTTTGAACTCACACAACTGGATGAAGTAATTTTGTGGACATACTTGGAAATTTAGGTTCAAGGCAGTTCGATCCTGATCGTAACCTAGATCTTTCTAGGCGTTAAGT
>NC_090869.1:17073534-17143534 GCF_036669935.1 Montipora foliosa | reverse complement strand
ATATCACTCCATATACTAAAAATTAAGTTATTTCGATTTACGAGTAATGGATTCAGCATAAAGTCGGAACGGTACGCTAAGGGAGACGAAAAGTGCCTTAGATAAATGTTTAGAACTGCAAAAGTGAAGGTAGAATATGAGTTACTGTGTTTTTCGTTTTTTGTCGATGTTTTATAAGGTGGAGTATGACGAGGGCTTTGAGCACCCACCAAGAAATCAAATAAGTGGCACTTTAAACTCCTACCCCTTCCCCGCCTTCTCTTTGCCTTTGTTTCGCTATCACGGAGTTGTCCAATTCCACAGCAATTTTCAACTGGCATCACGGAAAGGAATAAAGTAACATGTATCGCCACGCATATCCTCTTAAATGACAAGAGCAACGCTAATTGGCATTACTGGTTTTGAAAATTGGCTGCAAACTGAAAGCAACATCATGCTAGCCGGCATTTCCGTCTTTGTAGCATGATTCTCGCAATTCAATGAAAACAAGGCTTCTAGCCTCTTGTTTCAATATTATATTCGGCAAAAGCAGAATTCGGATGCATACGTAAACTGTGCACACGAGTTATTGAAATGCCGAGTCGAGCTTCTCAAACGACTTCAGTTTGTTGAAGTGGGACCAAAGATACATGAAATGGCCTACGTTATACGCAAGCTAAAGAATTAAACAAGTATTACCAAATCCAATAACCAAAAAGTTGCGGTCAAAATACTCACACTTCCTGCCGGTCGGCAACCCGAACATCTTCTCAGCCAATATAATAGGTCAAGATGAACTTCATATCACTGTACAATAGCTTTTCTTGACGTTGTTTGTCGGGCACCGAAGGCAAACAATAAACGGCAAGCGGTGGCTCGTTTTCAAAAAGGTAAAAGTTTCTCTCCTGCTTTTTTCTTTTCCCCGTTCAATAGCTAATGATCTTTGAAAAACGACAAGTAATAACCGAAAAATTATAACAACCTAGAATAGTTTCTAACAAAGAGCTGCCCCCAAAAAGTATATCTCTCCTTATTAATGAGGCATGAAGTAAACAGCGCTCTGAATATTGCCTTATACAGCAAAATTTCATACTGCTTTCTCATTCTTATCTTAAGTTCTTTTTCTTATTAAATCGTTTCTTATCACGTTCCCTGTAAAACGTAAGCTAAGAACTAAGTAAGCAATGGAAACTGAAAGACACTTAATTTCTAAAATAGAGTAACTCTCGTACAGTTTGTTTTACTTGCCCAGCCTGTGTCTTTGCATGGTCTATTAAATTGAGAGAAAGCACTCAAAACAATTTTTTTGCAGAGTGATCAAATGCTAAGCAAAAAAGACAAGCATGCAAGCTTTTGTCGATAACTGCGATAACTTGATGTTTTCAGTGGAATGTGGGAGCGGCAGAGAAACCAGAGATTCCTGAATAATGCACAACAACGTATTTCCGCGTTCAACCATAACTTTATTCTGACTGGCCACATTTTTCGTTGCCTTTAGTTGCATAATGTAGATACAACAATAACTTTGAATTCCCTCCATACTGAAAATAACACATAATTAATACCTAACAACGTTCTTCTTTGTTCAGAACCAAGAGTTTTATTCTGACTTGACTGCCCACATTTTTTCGTTGCTCAGAGTTCACAAAGTAGATACGACCATGACTTTGAATTCACTTCACACTGAAAATAATACAGCTTATACACTGTAGATTTAACAACTAGGTTAAATACACCTGGTGGTGTATCGATATTAAGTGCTTCAAAGTGATATAAGCGGCTCAAATCAAGTGAACGTGATATAAATACAAGAACTCTTTCGCTTATACTTTCCAGTTCCGTCTCGAACTTGTAAAATTTCAAGTAGTGACTATGGCAGCGAGCTCTTGCCCTGTCGCCTCCTGGAACCGCTTTGACGATAACTCAACACTTGCGGATTCCTGCATTCTCGGCGGTAAGCGCGAATGCAGCGCTTTGGAATCCGTTGATTGCTATGTAGCAGCGCTTCGAGACCGGCCGTGACATTCTCGTGTCGATCAGGCCTTTCCTCTCAAATTTCTCGAACGCTTTTTGTAGCGGAATCGCCTACCATCCTCCCACGTCTCCCTCGAAGTCGGCCCACAACCTAAGGCTCTCTCTTCATGAACAGCGGCTAAATCTTTGTCCAGCTTAAACTTCACGTGTACGTGGTCAAGTTGTGTCTCAAACAGTTCGTTCTCTTGAATAACTTCCAGACTAGGAACAAAGCGAAACTTGGGGTATTTTTTCTTTTTCTTAAAGCGACGACGATCTCGTTTCGGTCTTTGCATCATGCTTCGATCCATGGCTGCCAGATCTTGGTGGAAGACTGAAGCAGTTTTGTGACCGTATTTGAAATCAAAATCGTAGCGTTTCGCGTTGCTGAGTTCACTCATAGTTCGCGGCTCTTCATCGTGTAGACTAAAAATTGATGGCGAGTCCTCGTGAATTGCTATTCTCTGACGCATTTTAAAAATGGCTTTTCTTCTGTCCGAAAACAAGTTCCTTCTTGTTCAAACTCTCTTTGTCAACTAATGCAAGTCAATGATCCAATTGCTTTTGTTACGAACAGAAGCCCAGTATCAGAAGCATCATGAGTTATTTTAAGTAGATGACAGTGCTGGTTAAGTTATGCACGGCGATATAGCACGTGGGTTGAGCGTCGCGAAAACAATGCGGAGTCACCGACCGAATAATTATTTTCCGCCCTAAGCTAAGAAAGCGCGGAAGCTCACAGACCATGCCGTTGCTCATATATGGATAAATGATATTTTCATCAAATGCAGGTTAAATGGAATTTTTTAAGAGTAAGGTTCTCGTGAAACAAATCTAAGAATGGTAAACAAAGTGACAAATTCTAGAATTGACGTTAGTTTCGATCATGATGCATGTCTTTGATTGTTTAGAGTACAATGAGAGTACACTGTGCGAAAGAAATCACTAATGACTTTTATTACGTAGTTAATACATTGGCATCAAGTTGAAGTGTTTTGTTATTATGAAAAATAAGGGAAATTGGCTATCCATTTGAAATCTATTCGAAATTGAAATTTAAAGTTTTCCTTAGGGCATCCGTGACATGCAACTAAACTGTACTGAATTAGCTTGAATTTCAACTCATATTTTTCCCCTTTGATCTGAGATTCATTTACAATGCAAATCAGCTGAATGCGAAAGAGCTTTTTGCGCATAATATCAACGCAAACAAGATTTTAAAAGCGCCAAAGAAATATCGCATTTTTCATCGTAGTAGTGTTTCGGTTTACAAGACGTTGCACAACCTATCGTTTACAATATGTTTCTTTCTTGTTGTTCTTTTGTTACCGCAAATTAAACACCTATGAAGAACCCGAAAAGCCAGCAACGTGAGAGGAAAAAATAAAAAAAGGAAGGAGGCCATAGAAACAGTAAGAACAACCATGGCGATGAAGCGAACCAGTTTTTGACTGAGTATAAAATGAAATAAGAAATGCCTAGAAAGGAACTTATTGGAAATGCTCAGTACCGTAGGGTAAACGCTCGGCTTTTCTAAGGCTGAAATTAAAAAATTGAACTGGGCTAGATCTGAAATAGAACTTTCTCTTTGCCATTTTGTTTTATTGCATCAGTACAGCAGTTCTTCAAACAGCCTATTTTTGGTTCTGCGATACAGTTGGATCGGTAACTTAAATCCGTATTATTAGTCCTGATCAGAAAAGAAAATCAGGCTATCTTCAGGAAAAACAACCGCAAACGGTGTCATTGCTTAAAATAATTTTCTTAAGAATTCCAAAGTTTACTCGCAACAACCGAGAATGTCCTGTCACTACAAGTAACCGAATTTTAGATCGTGGTATAAATTAAATTCCTTATTATTTTTGGAAAGCTTAAAAAGTGGTTTGATTCGCGTCGATGTAAAAGGCCATGATCGCTGCTGGAAAATAAGCAAGGGCTTTTGCCTTGAACGCACATCGGCAAAGAGCTGTGGCTTACTTAATCCCGTGAAGAGGAGAATTAGTAAAACAAACAGTGTTTTCACTCTTATGACGTGCGTACATGAGTGGCTACTTGCAACTGACTTTGTTATCACTGTCTTGTACTCTCTTAAATCCCAGACAGGGCCAACTCAGCTGCAAATACTAAGCTGAGCTGATTCCTCTCTTCAGTGAAAGTCCTTTGAGAATGAGTCTTTTCGAATTCAAGAAACAGCGTGGACTTGAAACGCATGCGCGATAGAAAAAAACCGTCTAAAAGCAGGAAAATATTATTTTGTAATCATGAATACATATTTTTTGAGTCATGTTTTAAACAATGTCTGAGTTTATTGCTGATAAACTCAAAAAGGCTTTCAAAAGAACTGTCGCGTAATATCAGTATATATCCAAGATTCTGAGACTCAGTATACGGTACTATTAATTGAATCATCTTGTGTTGCCGAGTGGTTCAAAAGGTTCTTGTCTTGGCCGTGAGATATTGCAAATGTTTTGACGGGAGCATTCTGAGGAGATATCTGCGCATCTTCTCTCGCTTCTGCTTATTATAATATTTTGTTATAATATCTCAGTGTTGTTGCTACGTGAATATAACATCATTCTTGTCCTTGTTGGTTACCAAGCTACCTTGGTTTCCAGTGCTGACGCTGGAATCTAAACCTATCTTGAGGCGAAAATAAAAAAAAAATTATAACAATCTTTATTATAACAAGATGGGCCAAGTTTCCAAAACTACTGTGGAAGTTGTTTAGAGTAAAAAATTCCAATCATAAAATTTTAGGGAGTGGTTCAAGACTTTAAACAAAAGACTACAAGGCCGAACGAGGAATTTTTTAAGGAAAAAAAACAAGATATAAATTTGAAAGACATTGGCGGGTCATCAAACATCATTAGCATAAGACCAAACGGTTTAAATTCCTCATCTGAGAAGGCTTCAAAGTCTAACTGTTTGAGCTGACTCTGCTGACTGTCATGCAAAAAGACACAGTCTAGTCTAGACTTGTTGTTGGCTGAGCCGAGGTTGTACCCAAGTGTCTGTTTGACAAAGAGGAGTTACTTTGAATCACAATTTTAGTTTTCTTACCATGATTTTCGTCTAAAATTTATACATTTCATCAACTGTTCAGTGTATGGCTCACTACACCCGAAATCATCATGCTATTGATGCTCCCTTAAAAAAACCCATGATGCACGGTGCCCATGGAGTATGTGTACGTGTGCAAGAGCCACTGTAACATTGAGGCGAGTTTCTATTAAAAGATAGTACTTCACGAACAATTATATTATGTTATTATTATTATTATTATTATTATTATTATTATTATTATTATTATTATTGCCGATTCTTCTCATGCTTCTGGCGACCGGTTCTATTTTAAACCACGAGAAGCGGCACTAGAATATTTCCTTTTTGTTGCGGTTGTTGTGATCCAAGTGTCCTCTCGAAAGAGAACAGTTCCGGAAACCAGGAATAGTACTTCCTTACATCCTAGGGGAACTTAAGGTCATCCTAAGGTTATTGAGAGGTTTTAGAATAGTTCAGTACTTAAAATAATTAAAGCTCTCACATCTTGGGACCAAAAAGGCAACGCCGTGGGGGTATTAATTAATTGGATCAGAATAAAGCGCCTAGATTGATGACAATCTGGTAATTAATCGGGGTGAAGAAAGCAGAAACTAAAAAATCCTTCTCGTATTATGTTTCTCCATAACTGGTTGCTATGGTTTCTCTCAAGGAACATATCAATATCAGTACATGAAACTTCAATAATATGTTGAATTGATTTAGGTTGATCTAGGTTGAGTTGATTTAGGCTGAATTGTTGGTGAATTGTAAAATGTCAGAGGTTAAAGATCTACAAATTGAGGGATTATCTTAACAAATATACAACAGTTAACATAAATGGTTAGAGCTATTAATACTCATAAACATGCCAGCCTAAAATAAACCTTGACAATCAACAAAGTAAAAGAGTTGAAAAAAATTGATATAAGGCTCTCCTCTGCAGTACTGTACAGTATGGTTTATTTTTTTTAAGTCCAGGAGATGTCATGGAACTAAGAGCTACCAAAGAAAGGGGGTATTTGCTAGCTTTAAAGCGTAATTCTATCAACCAGATCAAATGTGCGTGTACACAAAGCATTTTTTTTTTCACAATTCTCAAGTTTCCACAATAACAGAGATAAACAATGACCCATGTTATGAACACTTTTGCCACTTAGTTACACAACTTTTACACTAGGGAAAAAGTTTCCGGATTTCTAAATGTTTCCGGATTCATCAACTTGGGGATTCGTAAATGGTTACATTAGTGGTTCACACTAAACTCGATAAATCCGGTGAGGCCTCAGGTCGTCGCAGAGGTTTAATTAAAAAAGTGCTCAGTCGACAAAAAAGTTCCATTCGCTGTCTACTGTGACATTGTTCATCAAGTTATTCCACCAAACACTCAATCTTCCTGTTCTTCCCCGAAATCGTCTCCGTCGTCTGTTCGCCCATCCCGGTCCCATGAAACAATTATGTGCCCCGTGTAAAATGTGACTGCTTTTAGCGGCCTTCGTTTCCTTAGAAAATGACCTGTGCCTGTAGTAAAATAAGACAATATTATTGGAACGACCAACAACTTTGCAACTAACACGGGCGCCGTCTTGTGAAAACGCGGGCTTCGACTAGCTGGATTATTCGTGGGATAACCCACGCCGTTTACACTAACGAAAAATTTCGGCTTCAAAATGTTCGGATACAAATCGAAAGTTTCCACTGTGGATTCCGGATTCAGAACCTCCCCGGGGATTTGAGACAAATTTGGGAACTTTTCATACCGGATTAATGTTTTGTGCATAAATACCACAACGAATCCGGTACTAAAACCGTCGTTCCGGATTCTTCACAAATATATCCGGAAACTTTTGCTCTAGTGTAAACGTAGTCTCTATCAAGGTCGAGGAAAAGACAGCCAGAAAGAAGAAATCGCCGCGCGAAATAGAACCGAATCTCCAAAATAGCGGCAACCGATTTGAGTGAATTCAAATTGAACTGAATACAAAAGTGATACAGAAATAGAAAGAGCACCTTTACTTAAGTGACCCTGCAAAGTTTCAGCGTATTAGGTGTTATATCAGCTGAGGAAATGTAAGTTGAAATTTGACAAATTTACCGGACGTTTGTACGACTGGGGTTATAGGCCAAACCCCGATCACACAAACGTCTGTACTTTTTACATTTTTCAACTTACATTTTCTCAACTGATATTACACCTGATATGCTGAAACTTTGCAGAGCTACTAAATTTAAGGTGCTCTCTCTATTTCTGATATCAGTTTAATTTTAACTTATTTGATTTTTCGACCGCCATTTTGGAGAATGGTCTATTTGCTCCTTTCGCGCGGGCATGTTTTCCCGCGCGTCTCTTCTCGCGCTCGAAAACAGAGGGACTGCTTGTAGTCTTCCCAAATAACTATCCTTTTGCTTCATTGAAATCAAAGGCCAAGACGCAGAGTATGGAGAAGTGTCTTTAGATACTTTTTCTGAAAACAGCGCTTGCCGATAGACTCAAGGAACGTTCGGGTAAAATCCGACCGAAGTAAATGAATAAGCCAACGTCTTCGTGTTCACGAGTAAATTGCTCTAACAACTAAGTCTTTCTTCAGGAAAATTCTGCAAATGTAACCCAGTATAAAAAATATACTAGTTTGATTCCTCTTAAAGAGTTGCCTGAGTTAATCTTTCCCAGGTCTTTCAGCTTGTATCGTAGAGGTGTTCTTGGTTTCAAATTCCGGCTGGACCAACAAAAAAAACAATAATAACTGAAAACAAGAATTGTTTGAATTTCTGGTTTTCCTGAATATGGATTTAAAGCACTTTGACAGGGATTCAAGTCCCAGGCCTAGTGGCCTACCGGGGTGCTCTTCTACCTAGGAGAGATGCCGCTCTCCTCCTTGAAAGTACATTACAATCAAAAGAGAACCATGCTTCAGAACAGGGTACTTAAATTTAGGCAAACAGTACCCGATTTCAATCAGACTGATTTAATTAAACCAGTGCTTTCAAATGCACTTTGTAATTGACATGAACAAAATATTTCGGACCGAGTTGCACGCAAGCCTTAAAACGTGACTATTGATGATACACTAATATTCAGGGAATTAAATCGGGTGTATGTATTAAGACTTTACAGGAAGGTGGGGCAACTTGTGTAAACTGGAGCGTGCTCCATGTGAAGGTAGCAAAATTCTCGAACCTTCACGACGAAGTAACTGCTACAATCTGCTTATTGACTTGGATGAAAAAAAAAACAGAAAATAAAGGAAAAGGAAAGACTTTTTAAAACAGGTAGTCACCTCAGAGAACGGCAAATATCTCACAATATTAAAGCGAGTAATTTTGAGGGTAATCTTAACATATGATAACATATTAACAACACTTAATATGCAAAGAAGCAGAAAATCTACTTGAAAAACGTGAACTACTCCGACCGAAAGCCACGAGAAGTGTGAGCACCGATTTTAATCAAGAAACGGAACACATATCCCGAATAATTAAAGAAATTTTGACTTTAATAACTATCTAATTAATATACACACAGGGCGCGGTTTACAACACTGATGCCCCAAAATAATTTCCGTCAACATGGTAGTAGAGGTTGTCAGTGATTTCCCTTTAGCGGCAGTAAGATCTTGCAAGAGGATTCTGGTATATATTGTCAAAAAGTCGCGCAAGACCTCAAATATCACTCCATATACTAAAAATTAAGTTATTTCGATTTACGAGTATTACTAATGGAGTCAGCATAAAGTCGGAAGGGTATACTAAAGGAGACGAAAAGTGCCTTAGATAAATGTTTAGAACTGCAAAAGTGGTGGTAGAATATGAGTTACTGTGTGTTTCGTTTTTTGTCGATGTTTTATAAGGTGGAGTATGACGAGGGCTTTGACCACCCACCAAGAAATCAAATAAGTGGCACTTAAAACTCCTACCCCTTCCCCGCCTTCTCTTTGCCTTTGTTTCGCTATCATGGAGTTGTCCAATCCAACAGCAATTTTCAACTGGCATCACGGAAAGGAATGAAGTAACATGTAGCGCCACGCATATCCTCTTAAATGACAAGAGCAACGCTAATTGGCATTGCTGGTTTTGAAAATTGGCTGCAAACTGAAAGCAACATCATGCTAGCCGGCATTTCCGCCTTTGTAGCATGATTCTCTCAATTCAATGAAAACAAGGCTTCTAGCCTCTTCTTTCAATATTATTTTCGGCAAGAGCCAGAATTTGGATGCAAACGTAAACTGTGCACACGAGTTATTTAACTGTCGAGACGAGCTTCTCAAACGACTTCAGTTTGTTGAAGTGGGACCAAAGATACATGAAATGGCCTACTTTATACGCAAACTTTTACAAGCTGAATAATTAAATAAGTATTACCAAATCCCATAACCAAAACGTTGCAGTCAAAATACTCACACTTCCTGCCGGTCGGCAACCCGAACATCTCCTTAGCCAATATAATAGGTCAAGATGAATTTCATATCACTGTACAATAGCTTTTGTTGACGTTCTTTGCCAAAGAACATGAACTTGTATTGTGTTAAGAAGAAGTCGGGTTCTTGTTGCCGTCGGAAAGATTCAATCGACCAACACCGTGCTTTAAGCGCGATTCAATGTTGAGATTTTAACTAAACGGAAGTATGGTACATGATGCGAAAAAACGTTACTGAAAACCACAACCTCCAAAATTCCTGCTGAGAGATCACTGCGGAAAGATGGCCATTTTGGCATTCGGTCTAGTTTCTAGCTAATACATTACTTTGTGCCTCATTCCAAAACTTAATCAACAGCGTCGCACTCCTTCACCCCACCAAATCATCTAAAATCTCTCCAAGAACCTAAAATGGTACAAAGTCGTTCATGATGGTGACTAAGCTTCCGTTGTTTGTCGGGCACCGAAGGCGAACAATAAACGGCAAGCGGTCGCTCGTCTTTAAAAAAGTAAAAGTAAAAGTAAAAGTAAAAGTTTCTCTCCTGTTTTTTTCTTTTCCCCGATCAATAGCTAAGGATCTTTGAAAAATGACAAGTAATAATCGAAAAATTACAATAACCTAGAATAGTTTCTAGCAAAGAGCTGCCCCCGAAAAGTAGATCCGTCCTTAATGAGGCATGAAGTAAACAACGCCCCCAGAGGTTCATATGGGATTGAAATCTGGCACTTCACATTACACTCTATTCAGTTAACGCCCCAGAGGAGGTTGGACAGCTGTCACGTGATAAATTTCGACCAATGAGCAGCGTTCATACAGATCTTCATGTCGGACGAAAAGTTCCATGGAGAAACTCAGAAGCCCTCCGTTAATTCGGCATTTTTTCGCTTTGGTTTGTTGATAATTTACCATAAATGCGCCAGATTAAACATATTGGAGTTGTTTTTCATTGCTATGAAGGCAATTTAAAGGTAAGACGAATTTTAATCGTACAATTTTATAATATTTTGTTAAGTCCCACATTGCATTGTTTTGTTGACACGCTTCGAGTGTGCCCTTTTTAGAAATCGATTTCTCGCTTTGTGTTCACTTTAGAGTCTTCAATTATGCAACACTATATAGCATAACAAATGGGTTTTCTATTTTATAGGTCGCCCCCCCTTGCCCCCGCGACGGATTTTGAGTTATTGTTGTCGAAATACAGCAACACGGATTGCAAGATTTGTTGTGTTCGCATGACATAATGGCGCGGAATGTTACCTCTTTTCGAAGAGTACACGGGGAAAATGTGGCCAGATAAGATCTATCTTTCATGTTTTGCTGAGCTAAATGCTGCTGAAAATGTATGGAAGCTCAAGGAGGCAGCACATATCATCTGATGATACGCAAGGGAAGCTCCCAAAACAAGCACCAAGAGTCAGTTCAAACTCGAGGAAAACCCTGTTTCACTCTAAAACCGGAGAACCATTGTTGTGTATGAAGTATTCTTGTTGATCAGTCAATTGTCCCCACAAGAGATAAGACAGAGTGGTTCATGATAGAAAAACTTTTCGATTATTTAAGGTTTTTCTTCTTCTTTTAAGATTCAGAACTCGCTCATCCAATTCAAATTATTTTAAAATTTGTGATATGGTGCCAAATTACAACATTACTGCTGATGTGGGTTCAAAAAGGCTCTAAACAGTATTGACACTTTAAATCGACTTGATTAGTTGATGGGTTATAATTATTACAACAATACTGTATCATGCTTCCTTACATACGTGAAACACCAAAATTATATTTGTGCTGCCATTATTGTGATAGCATGAAGGAATCAATTGCTTATATTTTATCTTCAGGTACTTATAACTGAAAAAAAACAAACTTAGCAAACTCAATTTTTATTGTTATAAAGTAATGAGCAAATTACCTAAACAGAAACGTTCATCCTATGCTATAACATCACTATCGTTTCATATACAGTAATAACATAATGCTGCAGTCCGTGGTTTCCAAGAATGTGCCATTTATGGCTGTAACTGCTACAGCAACAAGAAAAATAAAAGACAATCATAATCTCTTTTGATCCTTTAAATTTTCAATCAAAGTGGAGACCATAAGTATTGAAGCTTCTTTAGGGAACTATTATGCACCTATCAATGTTAAGCGGCTTAACATTGATAGGTACATTATTAGTACACAGCTTCATTGAATTGAGCTGCTGAACCAGATGTTACAGATGATCAAAATATATTGGTCAGTGCAAATAAAGTTTTCTTTACTGGTTTTGAATTATCTTAACTCAACCTGTGCGTGATACAAGTGACAGTGTTTCAGGAAATTCCTGCCCATAATTTGTTTTCCAGAGTTCTGAGAGCAGACAACATGCTCTCAATTTTGGGACAATATTTCTTTTTGCAAATCTTTCCCAAAAATCTTGCAAAATTAATACTCCAAACATCGGTACTGCTATAAGTTCTTGCAGAGGAAAACCTGCATGTTTATCTTTCCATAGTCCACTTATGCATGTTATTAAGGGCTTCTCAGTTGCAATGGCATCAAGCACACTTTCCAATGAGGTACATCAGATGGGGGGAGGAAGGAGTGAAAACGAGAGACCTCAGACTGAGTGCAGTAACACAGTGCTTTATTCCATAACTGTCAACTGAGCTGCATTTTGTTTTTCAGGAGATTCAACTTGTCTTTGCCTAATATGTAGCCCTAACAACACACGATATTGTTTTGCTACCGTGTATCATTTTAGTGCCACGGTAGATGTCTTACGTAAATAGCCCCCCTGAAAAGACATGTGGTTACTAGTATAATACTAAACCCAGAAAGATTGAAGAAAATAAAAGAGAATGGAGAAACATTGATTTGAGGCTGACATGTTGACCATTTTCAAGTTCCTTGAAATTTCTATATCACCAAATGCCTGATACCTTTCCAAGACAAAATCTCATTGCAGTTAATCCCTGTCCGGCAGGGTTAGTATTTGAATGGGTGAGCTCAAAATATTCGACTTTCCGTGAGAAAAAAAGGACTAAAAGTTCTATTTTAATGCTCTAAAAATGCAAACCAAGCAAGGTGCAGATTTTGTTAGCCTCCCTTATGGATAACAAAAAATAAATAAATATTGAATGATATACAGTTTTTACACTCTTATAACCTGATGACGTAGTGTGTAGTGCACTGTAAGTGCACTACACACTACGTCTACCACGGAAAGTTAAGTTTCTATGAGACTCAGCAAAGTATTTTAATGTACATGTACAATAAAAAAAATTGTTCATAGATTTTATACTTATGAATAGTTGATACCAGTAAATTAAACAAAATCAACAGTATTGTTACAGATACAAATAGCGAGTAGTTGTAAGACAATCTCAAGCAATTCTTAATATTATTTCACCGAGCACTGTGGCACCTTGTCATAACATACTTTCCCACTTTTCCTTTCTTAGTATTGAAATTAAAGGGTTATATCCAATTTTTGCACACAAAAAACCATGATGTGGTGGACAGTTACCTGTATGTCAACAATTTCTCATTTTCAATTACTGTATGCAATAAACCTGTGAATTCTCTGGCAATGTAACAATGAAACCATCCATTACCATGGTTCAAGTCAATGGCTATGGTATTTTTGTCCTTGCCATTAGTTGGCTCTGGTCTCAGCTGCACTTGGACCTGACAGTTTGCTTTTATTTTTCTCTGTGCCATTTTCAAAAATTCCTGTCTTGGCTTGTCGTGGACGCCACCAATACCTTAAAACACCAACGTGTACAGCACATTTTTATCTCCTGAAATTTCACTACTTCTGAAAGTACTGTCATGTGAGCAATTTGACTATCAGGGGGCTATCTTCACAAGATAAGCAGCATTTCTCTGAACAAGAACCCCCAAAAAACAAATGGATTGATATCTTCTTTCAGAAGGTAAGCATTGGTGACTTATTTTATGTTAAGATATGTTCTGAAACATTACGATACCTGAACTACCTGTCTACCAAGGGCAACTTTCAGTGACATGGTGAACTAAAATTATATTTTTAATTTTAAGGACAGACTATTTACAGTTTTCCAGTCCATTATGTGACAAACAATAAAAAATTTCCTTTTTCATGAATGTCCTCATTTTCCTCTTTGTCATCCTTTAATGTTTGACCAAAAAATATTCCATGGCCAGCCGTGCCAGGTTTCTGGGAAAGACGAACAGTTGCATCAACATTCATCCTGTCAACATCTAACAATATATGGAGCAACTGACAAAGTTTCCTTTGGAGCTCGATGCGGTTGTGCAATGGCTGTTTCTGAGGAGGTTGCTTTCCTGGTCGCTTTCTTGAGGGTCAAACTACAACATGAGAAGAACGATCTCTAAACATGTTGTGCTTTAATTAAGCCAGGAAAATCTGTTCTCACACAGTTTAGAACGACGATGGCTCAAGCCTCAAATACATACAAATTTCCAACAATGCATGATTCCAAAACTAGAAAATTTATACCCTACCACAAAATCAACACTGGGTCTTTTAATAGAACTGACGCCGACTTCAGAGCATCTAATTTCCTCGCTCAGTCCATCTAATTTCCTCGCTCAGTTGCAAGGAATTTTTTCTCGAACCCATATTGATCATCAAAAAGAGCCGGCTTCGAACAGAGAAAGTAAATAAATTGAGCATGTCACAGCAATGTAAGAAGAAGCAACTGGAACTCTTAAACGAAGTTGACTCTGCGGCCTGTCTATCAATGGCGTCCATGTTGATTACAACGGAGATGTGTTTCCCTTGAAGTATGAAGGCAACTGTCTGAAAAATAAAAATTTCCCGCTGCTGTCCAACCTCCTCTGCAACGCCCAGAATATTGGCTTATACCGCAAAATTTCATATTGCTTTCTCATTCTTACCTTAAGTTCTTTTTCTTATTAAATCGATTCTTATCACTTTCCCTGTAAAACGTAAGCTAACAACTCAGTAAGCAATGAAAACTGAAAGACACTTCATTTCTAAAATAGAGCTAGTCACTCTGGTATAGTTCGTTTTACTTGCCCAGCCTGTGTCTTTGTATGGTCTATTAAATTGAGAGAAAGCACTCAAAACATTTTTTTGCAGAGTGATCAAATGCTAAGCGAAAAAGACAGGCATGCAAGCTTTTCTCGATAAAACTGCGATAACTTGATGTTTTCAGTGGAATGTGGGAGCGGCAGAAAAACCAGAGATTAACATGAATAAAGTACAACAAAGTATTTCCGCGTTCAACTATAACTTTATTTTGACTGGCCACATTTTTCGTTGCCTTTAGTTGCACAATGTAGATACAACAATAACTTTGAATTCCCTTCACACTGAAAATAACACATGAATAATACCTAACAACGTTTTTCCTTGTTCGGAACCAAAAGTTTTATTCCGACTAGACTGCCCACATTTTTCCGTTGCTCAGCTGAGTTCACAAAGTAGATACGATCATGACTTTGAATTCACTTCACACTGAAAATAATACAGCTTATACACTGTAGATTTAACAACTGGGTTAAATACACCTGCTGGTGTATCGATATTAAGTGCTTCAAAGTGATATAAGCGGCTCAATCAAGTGAACTTGATATAAATACAAGAACTCTTTCGCTTGTACTTTCCAGTTCCGTCTGGATCTTGTAAAATTTCAAGTAATGACTATGGCAGGGAGCTCTTGCCCTGTCGCCTCCTGGAACCGCTTTGATGATAACTCAACACTTGCGGCTTCCTGCATTCTCGGCGCGGTAAGCGCGAATGCAACGCTTTGGAATCCGTTGATTGCTATGTAGCAACGCTTCGAGACCGGCTGTGACATCCTCGTGTCGATCAGTCCTTTCCTCTCAAATTTCTCGAACGCTTTTTGTAGCGGAATCGCCGACCATCCTCCCACGTCTCCCTCGAAGTCGGCCCACAACCTAAGGCTCTCTCTTCATGAACAGCGGCTAAATCTTTGTCCAGCCTAAACTTCACGTGTACGTGGTCAAGTTGTGTCTCAAACAGTTCGTTCTCTTGAATAACTTCCAGACTAGGAACAAAGCGAAACTTGGGGTATTTTTTCTTTTTCTTAAACCGGCGACGATCTCGTTTCGGTCTTTGCATCATGCTTCGATCTATGGCTGCCAGATCTTGGTGGACGACTGAAGCAGTTTTGTGACCGTATTTGAAATCAAAATCGTAGCGTTTCGCGATGTTGAGTTCATTCATAGTTCGCGGCTCTTCATCGTGTAGACTAAAAATTGATGGCGAGTCCTCGTGAATTGATATTCTCTGACGCATTTTAAAAATGGCTTTTCTTCTGTCCGAAAACAAGCTCCTTCTTGTTCAAACTCTCTTTGTCAACTAATGCAAGTCAATGATCCAATTGCTTTTGTTACGAACAGAAGCCCAGTATCAGAAGCATCATGAGTTATTTTAAGTAGATGACAGTGCGGGTTAAGTTATGCACGGCGATATAGCACGTGGGTTGAGCGTCGCGAAAACAATGCGGAGTCACCGACCGAATAATTATTTTCCGCCCCAAGCTAAGAAAGCGCGGAAGCTCACAGACCATGCCATTGCTCATATATGGATAAATGATATTTTCATCAAATGCAGGTTAAATGGAATTGCTTAAGAGTACGGTTCTCGTCAAACAAATCTAAGAATGGCAAACAAACTGACAAATTCTAGAATTGACGTTAGTTCGATCATGATGCATGTCTTTGATTCTTTAGAGTGACACTGAGAGTACACTGTGCGAAAGAAATCACTAATGACTTTTATTACGTAGTTAATACATTGGCATCAAGTTGAAGTGTTTTGTTATTATGAAAAATAAGGGAAATTGGCTATCCATTTGAAATCTATTCGAAATTGAAATTTAAAGTTTTCCTTAGGGCATCAACATGCAACTAAAATGTACCGAATTAGCTTGAATTTCAACTCATATTTTTCCCCTTTGATCTGAGATTCATTTACACTGCAAATCAGCGGAATGGGAAAGAGCTTTTTGCGCACAATATCAACGCAAACAAGATTTTAAAAGCGCCAAAGAAATATCGCATTTTTCATCGTAGTAGTGTTTCGGTTTACAAGACGTTGCACCAACTATCGTTTACAATATATTTCTTTCTTGTTGTTCTTTTGTTACCGCAAATTAAACACCTATGAAGAACCCGAAAAGCCAGCAACGTGAGAGGAAAAAATAAAAAAAGGAAGGAGGCCATAGAAACAGTAAGAACAACCATGGCGATGAAGCGAACCAGTTTTTGACTGAGTATAAAATGAAATAAGAAATGCCTAGAAAGGAACTTATTGGAAATGCTCAGTACCGTAGGGTAAACGCTCGGCTTTTCTAAGGCTGAAATTAAAAAATTGAACTGGGCTAGATCTGAAATAGAACTTTCTCTTTGTCATTTTGTTTTATTGCATCAGTACAGCAGTTCTTCAAACAGCCTATTTTTGGTTCTGCGATACAGTTGGATCGGTAACTTAAATCTGTATTATTAGTCCTGATCAGAAAAGAAAATCAGGCTATCTTCAGGAAAAAGAACAAACGGTGTCATTGCTTAAAATAATTTTCTTAAGAATTCCAAAGTTTACTCGCAACAACCGAGAATGTCCTGTCACTACAAGTAACCGAATTTGAGATCGTGGTATAAATTAAATTCCTTATTATTTTTGGAAAGCTTAAAAAGTGGTTTGATTCGCGTCGATGTAAAAGGCCATGATCGCTGCTGGAAAATAAAGGGCTTTTGCCTTGAACGCACATCGGCAAAGAGCTGTGGCTTACTTAATCCCGTGAAGAGGAAAATTAGTAAAACAAACAGTGTTTTCACTCTTATGACGTCTGTACATGAGTGGCTACTTCCAACTGACTTTGTTATCACTGTCTTGTACTCTCTTAAATCCCAGACAGGGCCAACTCAGCTGCAAATACTGAGCTGAGCTGATTGCTCCCTTCAGTGAAAGTCCTTTGAGACTGAGTCTTTTCGAATTCCAGAAACAGCGTGGACTTGAAACGCATGCCCGATAGAAAAAACCGTCTAAAAGCAGGAAAATATTATTTTGTAATCATGAATACATATTTTTTGAGTCATGTTTTAAACAATGTCTGAGTTTATTGCTGATAAACTCAAAAAGGCTTTCAAAAGAACTGTCGCGTAATATCAGTATATATCCAAGATTCTGAGACTCAGTATACGGTACTATTAATTGAATCATCTTGTGTTGCCGAGTGGTTCAAAAGGTTCTTGTCTTGGCCGTGAGATATTGCAAATGTTTTGACGGGAGCATTCTGAGGAGATATCTGCGCATCTCCTCTCGCTTCTGCTTATTATAATATTTTGTTATAATATCTCAGTGTTGTTGCTACGTGAAAATAACATCATTCTTGTCCTTGTTCGTTACCAAGCTACCTTGGTTTCCAGTGCTGACGCTGGAATCTAAACCTATCTTGAGGCGAAAATAAAAAAAAAATATAACAATCTTTATTATAACAAGATGGGCCAAGTTTCCAAAACTACTGTGGAAGTTGTTTAGAGTAAAAAATTCCAATCATAAAATTTTAGGAGTGGTTCAAGACTTTAAACAAAAGACTACAAGGCCGAAGGAGGAATTTTTTAAGGAAAAAAAACAAGATATAAATTTGAAAGACATTGGCGGGTCATCAAACATCATTAGCATAAGACCAAACGGTTTAAATTCCTCATCTGAGAAGGCTTCAAAGTCTAACTGTTTGAGCTGACTCTGCTGACTGTCATGCAAAAAGACACAGTCTAGTCTAGACTTGTTGTTGGCTGAGCCGAGGTTGTACCCAAGTGTCTGTTTGACAAAGAGGAGTTACTTTGAATCACAATTTTAGTTTTCTTACCATGATTTTCGTCTAAAATTTGTACATTTCATCAACTGTTCAGTGTATGGCTCACTACACCCGAAATCATCATGCTATTGATGCTCCCTTAAAAAAAACCCATGATGCACGGTGCCCATGGAGTATGTGTACGTGTGCAAGAGCCACTGTAACATTGAGGCGAGTTTCTATTAAAAGATAGTACTTCACGAACAATTATATATTATTATTATTATTATTATTATTATTATTATTATTATTATTATTATTATTATTATTATTATTGCCGATTCTTCTCATGCTTCTGGCGACCGGTTCTATTTTAAACCACGAGAAGCGGCACTAGAATATTTCCTTTTTGTTGCGGTTGTTGTGATCCAAGTGTCCTCTCGAAAGAGAACAGTTCCGGAAACCAGGAATAGTACTTCCTTACATCCTAGGGGAACTTAAGGTCATCCTAAGGTTATTGAGAGGTTTTAGAATAGTTCAGTACTTAAAATAATTAAAGCTCTCACATCTTGGGACCAAAAAAGCAACGCCGTGGGGGTATTAATTAATTGGATCAGAATAAAGCGCCTAGATTGATGACAATCTGGTAATTAATCGGGGTGAAGAAAGCAGAAACTAAAAAATCCTTCTCGTATTATGTTTCTCCATAACTGGTTGCTATGGTTTCTCTCAAGGAACATATCAATATCAGTACATGAAACTTCAATAATATGTTGAATTGATTTAGGTTGATCTAGGTTGAGTTGATTTAGGCTGAATTGTTGGTGAATTGTAAAATGTCAGAGGTTAAAAATCTACAAATTGAGGGATTATCTTAACAAATATACAACAGTTAACATAAATGGTTAGAGCTATTAGTAACTCATAAACATGCCAGCCTAAAATAAACCTTGACAATCAACAAAGTAAAAGAGTTGAGGAAAATTGATATAAGGCTCTCCTCTGCAGTACTGTACAGTATGGTTTATTTTTTTTAAGTCCAGGAGATGTCATGGAACTAAGAGCTACCAAAGAAAGGGGGTATTTGCTAGCTTTAAAGCGTAATTCTATCAACCAGATCAAATGTGCGTGTACACAAAACATTTTTTTTTCACAATTCTCATGTTTCCACAATAACAGAGATAAACAATGACCCATGTTATGAACACTTTTGCCACTTAGTTACACAACTTTTACACTAGGGAAAAAGTTTCCGGATTTGTAAATGTTTCCGGATTCATTAACTTGGGGATTCGTAAATGGTTACATTAGTGGTTCACACTAAACTCGATAAATCCGGTGAGGCCTCAGGTCGTCGCAGAGGTTTAATTAAAAAAGTGCTCAGTCGACAAAAAAGTTCCATTCGCTGTCTACTGTGACATTGTTCATCAAGTTATTCCACCAAACACTCAATCTTCCTGTTCTTCCCCGAAATCGTCTCCGTCGTCTGTTCGCCCATCCCGGTCCCATGAAACAATTATGTGCCCCGTGTAAAAAGTGACTGCTTTTAGCGGCCTTCGTTTCCTTAGAAAATGACCTGTGCCTGTAGTAAAATAAGACAATATTATTGGAACGACCAACAACTTTGCAACTAACTCGGGCGCCGTCTTGTGAAAACGCGGGCTTCGACTAGCTGGATTATTCGTGGGATAACCCACGCCGTTTACACTAACGAAAAATTTCGGCTTCAAAATGTTTGGATACAAATCGAAAGTTTCCACTGTGGATTCCGGATTCAGAACCTCCCCGGGGATTTGAGACAAATTTGGGAACTTTTCATACCGGATTAATGTTTTGTGCATAAATACCACAACGAATCCGGTACTAAAACCGTCGTTCCGGATTCTTCACAAATATATCCGGAAACTTTTGCTCTAGTGTAAACGTAGTCTCTATCAAGGTCGAGGAAAAGACAGCCAGAAAGAAGAAATCGCCGCGCGAAATAGAACCGAATCTCCAAAATAGCGGCAACCGATTTGAGTGAATTCAAATTGAACTGAATACAAAAGTGATACAGAAATAGAAAGAGCACCTTTACTTAAGTGACCCTGCAAAGTTTCAGCGTATTAGGTGTTATATCAGCTGAGGAAATGTAAGTTGAAATTTGACAAATTTACCGGACGTTTGTACGACTGGGGTTATAGGCCAAACCCCGATCACACAAACGTCTGTACTTTTTACATTTTTCAACTTACATTTTCTCAACTGATATTACACCTGATATGCTGAAACTTTGCAGAGCTACTAAATTTAAGGTGCTCTCTCTATTTCTGATATCAGTTTAATTTTAACTTATTTGATTTTCCGACCGCCATTTTGGAGAATGGTGTATTTGCTCCTTTCGCGCGGGCATGTTTTCCCGCGCGTCTCTTCTCGAGCTCGAAAACAGAGGGACTGCTTGTAGTCTTCCCAAATAACTATCCTTTTGCTTCATTGAAATCAAAGGCCAAGACGCAGAGTATGGAGAAGTGTCTTTAGATACTTTTTCTGAAAACAGCGCTTGCCGATAGACTCAAGGAACGTTCGGGTAAAATCCGACCGAAGTAAATGAATAAGCCAACGTCTTCGTGTTCACGAGTGAATTGCTCTAACAACTAAGTCTTTCTTCAGGAAAATTCTGCAAATGTAACCCAGTATAAAAAATATACTAGTTTGATTCCTCTTAAAGAGTTGCCTGAGTTAATCTTTCCCAGGTCTTTCAGCTTGTATCGTAGAGGTGTTCTTGGTTTCAAATTCGGGCTGGACCAACAAAAAAAACAATAATAACTGAAAACAAGAATTGTTTGAATTTCTGGTTTTCCTGAATATGGATTTAAAGCACTTTGACAGGGATTCAAGTCCCAGGCCTAGTGGCCTACCGGGGTGCTCTTCTACCTAGGAGAGATGCCGCTCTCCTCCTTGAAAGTACATTACAATCAAAAGAGAACCATGCTTCAGAACAGGGTACTTAAATTTATTAACGGACTGTTTCATCATAGAACATTACAGCCTTGTGATTAATTTGCGATTTAGGCAAACACTACCCGATTTAAATCAGACTGATTTAATTAAACCAGTGCTTTCAAATGCACTTTGTAATTGACATGAACAAAATATTTCGGACCGAGTTGCACGCAAGCCTTAAAACGTGACTATTGATGATACACTAATATTCAGGGAATTAAATCGGGTGTATGTATTAAGACTTTACAGGAAGGTGGGGCAACTTGTGTAAACTGGAGCGTGTTCCATGTGAAGGTAGCAAAATTCTCGAACCTTCACGACGAAGTAACTGCTACAATCTGCTTATTGACTTGGATGAAAAAAAAAAACAGAAAATAAAGGTAAAGGAAAGACTTTTTAAAACAGGTAGTCACCTCAGAGAACGGCAAATATCTCACAATATTAAAGCGAGTAATTTTGAGGGTAATCTTAACATATGATAACATATTAACAACACGTAATATGCAAAGAAGCAGAAAATCTACTTGAAAAACGTGAACTACTCCGACCGAAAGCCACGAGAAGTGTGAGCACCGATTTTAATCAAGAAACGGAACACATATCCCGAATAATTAAAGAAATTTTGACTTAAATAACTATCTAATTAATATACACACAAGGCGCGGTTTACAATACTGATGCCCCAAAATAATTTCCGTCAACATGGTAGTAGAGGTTGTCAGTGATTTCCCTTTAGTGGCAGTAAGATCTTGCAAGAGGATTCTGGTATATATTGTCAAAAAGTCGCGCAAGACCTCAAATATCACTCCATATACTAAAAATTAAGTTATTTCGATTTACGAGTATTACTAATGGAGTCAGCATAAAGTCGGAAGGGTATACTAAAGGAGACGAAAAGTGCCTTAGATAAATGTTTAGAACTGCAAAAGTGGTGGTAGAATATGAGTTACTGTGTGTTTCGTTTTTTGTCGATGTTTTATAAGGTGGAGTATGACGAGGGCTTTGACCACCCACCACTGAAGAAATCAAATAAGTGGCACTTAAAACTCCTACCGGACCCCTTCCCCGCCTTCTCTTTGCCTTTGTTTCGCTATCATGGAGTTGTCCAATCCAACAGCAATTTTCAACTGGCATCACGGAAAGGAATGAAGTAACATGTAGCGCCACGCATATCCTCTTAAATGACAAGAGCAACGCTAATTGGCATTGCTGGTTTTGAAAATTGGCTGCAAACTGAAAGCAACATCATGCTAGCCGGCATTTCCGCCTTTGTAGCATGATTCTCGCAATTCAATGAAAACAAGGCTTCTAGCCTCTTCTTTCAATATTATTTTCGGCAAGAGCCAGAATGTGGATGCAAACGTAAACTGTGCACACGAGTTATTGAACTGTCGAGACGAGCTTCTCAAACGACTTCAGTTTGTTGAAGTGGGACCAAAGATACATGAAATGGCCTACTTTATACGCAAACTTTTACAAGCTGAATAATTAAATAAGTATTACCAAATCCCATAACCAAAACGTTGCAGTCAAAATACTCACACTTCCTGCCGGTCGGCAACCCGAACATCTCCTTAGCCAATATAATAGGTCAAGATGAATTTCATATCACTGTACAATAGCTTTTGTTGACGTTCTTTGCCAAAGAACATGAACTTGTATTGTGTTAAGAAGAAGTCGGGTTCTTGTTGCCGTCGGAAAGATTCAATCGACCAACACCGTGCTTTAAGCACGATTCAATGTTGAGATTTTAACAAAACGGAAGTATGGTACATGATGCGAAAAAACGTTACTGAAAACCACAACCTACAAAATTCCTGCTGAGAGATCACTGCGGAAAGATGGCCATTTTGGCATTCGGTCTAGTTTCTAGCTAATACATTACTTTGTGCCTCATTCCAAAACTTAATCAACAGCGTCGCACTCCTTCACCCCACCAAATCATCTAAAATCTCTCCAAGAACCTAAAATGGTACAAAGTCGTTCATGATGGTGACTAAGCTTCCGTTGTTTGTCGGGCACCGAAGGCGAACAATAAACGGCAAGCGGTCGCTCGTCTTTAAAAAAGTAAAAGTAAAAGTAAAAGTAAAAGTTTCTCTCCTGTTTTTTTCTTTTCCCCGATCAATAGCTAAGGATCTTTGAAAAATGACAAGTAATAACCGAAAAATTACAATAACCTAGAATAGTTTCTAGCAAAGAGCTGCCCCCGAAAAGTAGATCCGTCCTTAATGAGGCATGAAGTAAACAACGCCCCCAGAGGTTCATATGGGATTGAAATCTGGCACTTCACATTACACTCTATTCAGTTAACGCCCCAGAGGAGGTTGGACAGCTGTCACGTGATAAATTTCGACCAATGAGCAGCGTTCATACAGATCTTCATGTCGGACGAAAAGTTCCATGGAGAAACTCAGAAGCCCTCCGTTAATTCGGCATTTTTTCGCTTTGGTTTGTTAATAATTTACCATAAATGCGCCAGATTAAACATATTGGAGTTGTTTTTCATTGCTATGAAGGCAATTTAAAGGTAAGACGAATTTTAATCGTACAATTTTATAATATTTTGTTAAGTCCCACATTGCATTGTTTTGTTGACACGCTTCGAGTGTGCCCTTTTTAGAAATCGATTTCTCGCTTTGTGTTCACTTTAGAGTCTTCAATTATGCAACACTATATAGCATAACAAATGGGTTTTCTATTTTATAGGTCGCCCCCCCTTGCCCCCGCGACGGATTTTGAGTTATTGTTGTCGAAATACAGCAACACGGATTGCAAGATTTGTTGTGTTCGCATGACATAATGGCGCGGAATGTTACCTCTTTTCGAAGAGTACACGGGGAAAATGTGGCCAGATAAGATCTATCTTTCATGTTTTGCTGAGCTAAATGCTGCTGAAAATGTATGGAAGCTCAAGGAGGCAGCACATATCATCTGATGATACGCAAGGGAAGCTCCCAAAACAAGCACCAAGAGTCAGTTCAAACTCGAGGAAAACCCTGTTTCACTCTAAAACCGGAGAACCATTGTTGTGTATGAAGTATTCTTGTTGATCAGTCAATTGTCCCCACAAGAGATAAGACAGAGTGGTTCATGATAGAAAAACTTTTCGATTATTTAAGGTTTTTCTTCTTCTTTTAAGATTCAGAACTCGCTCATCCAATTCAAATTATTTTAAAATTTGTGATATGGTGCCAAATTACAACATTACTGCTGATGTGGGTTCAAAAAGGCTCTAAACAGTATTGACACTTTAAATCGACTTGATTAGTTGATGGGTTATAATTATTACAACAATACTGTATCATGCTTCCTTACATACGTGAAACACCAAAATTATATTTGTGCTGCCATTATTGTGATAGCATGAAGGAATCAATTGCTTATATTTTATCTTCAGGTACTTATAACTGAAAAAAAACAAACTTAGCAAACTCAATTTTTATTGTTATAAAGTAATGAGCAAATTACCTAAACAGAAACGTTCATCCTATGCTATAACATCACTATCGTTTCATATACAGTAATAACATAATGCTGCAGTCCGTGGTTTCCAAGAATGTGCCATTTATGGCTGTAACTGCTACAGCAACAAGAAAAATAAAAGACAATCATAATCTCTTTTGATCCTTTAAATTTTCAATCAAAGTGGAGACCATAAGTATTGAAGCTTCTTTAGGGAACTATTATGCACCTATCAATGTTAAGCCCCAGGGAGGCCCCCCCCCCCCTCCCTGGGGCTTAACATTGATAGGTACATTATTAGTACACAGCTTCATTGAATTGAGCTGCTGAACCAGATGTTACAGATGATCAAAATATATTGGTCAGTGCAAATAAAGTTTTCTTTACTGGTTTTGAATTATCTTAACTCAACCTGTGCGTGATACAAGTGACAGTGTTTCAGGAAATTCCTGCCCATAATTTGTTTTCCAGAGTTCTGAGAGCAGACAACATGCTCTCAATTTTGGGACAATATTTCTTTTTGCAAATCTTTCCCAAAAATCTTGCAAAATTAATACTCCAAACATCGGTACTGCTATAAGTTCTTGCAGAGGAAAACCTGCATGTTTATCTTTCCATAGTCCACTTATGCATGTTATTAAGGGCTTCTCAGTTGCAATGGCATCAAGCACACTTTCCAATGAGGTACATCAGATGGGGGGAGGAAGGAGTGAAAACGAGAGACCTCAGACTGAGTGCAGTAACACAGTGCTTTATTCCATAACTGTCAACTGAGCTGCATTTTGTTTTTCAGGAGATTCAACTTGTCTTTGCCTAATATGTAGCCCTAACAACACACGATATTGTTTTGCTACCGTGTATCATTTTAGTGCCACGGTAGATGTCTTACGTAAATAGCCCCCCTGAAAAGACATGTGGTTACTAGTATAATACTAAACCCAGAAAGATTGAAGAAAATAAAAGAGAATGGAGAAACATTGATTTGAGGCTGACATGTTGACCATTTTCAAGTTCCTTGAAATTTCTATATCACCAAATGCCTGATACCTTTCCAAGACAAAATCTCATTGCAGTTAATCCCTGTCCGGCAGGGTTAGTATTTGAATGGGTGAGCTCAAAATATTCGACTTTCCGTGAGAAAAAAAGGACTAAAAGTTCTATTTTAATGCTCTAAAAATGCAAACCAAGCAAGGTGCAGATTTTGTTAGCCTCCCTTATGGATAACAAAAAATAAATAAATATTGAATGATATACAGTTTTTACACTCTTATAACCTGATGACGTAGTGTGTAGTGCACTGTAAGTGCACTACACACTACGTCTACCACGGAAAGTTAAGTTTCTATGAGACTCAGCAAAGTATTTTAATGTACATGTACAATAAAAAAATTGTTCATAGATTTTATACTTATGAATAGTTGATACCAGTAAATTAAACAAAATCAACAGTATTGTTACAGATACAAATAGCGAGTAGTTGTAAGACAATCTCAAGCAATTCTTAATATTATTTCACCGAGCACTGTGGCACCTTGTCATAACATACTTTCCCACTTTTCCTTTCTTAGTATTGAAATTAAAGGGTTATATCCAATTTTTGCACACAAAAAACCATGATGTGGTGGACAGTTACCTGTATGTCAACAATTTCTCATTTTCAATTACTGTATGCAATAAACCTGTGAATTCTCTGGCAATGTAACAATGAAACCATCCATTACCATGGTTCAAGTCAATGGCTATGGTATTTTTGTCCTTGCCATTAGTTGGCTCTGGTCTCAGCTGCACTTGGACCTGACAGTTTGCTTTTATTTTTCTCTGTGCCATTTTCAAAAATTCCTGTCTTGGCTTGTCGTGGACGCCACCAATACCTTAAAACACCAACGTGTACAGCACATTTTTATCTCCTGAAATTTCACTACTTCTGAAAGTACTGTCATGTGAGCAATTTGACTATCAGGGGGCTATCTTCACAAGATAAGCAGCATTTCTCTGAACAAGAACCCCCAAAAAACAAATGGATTGATATCTTCTTTCAGAAGGTAAGCATTGGTGACTTATTTTATGTTAAGATATGTTCTGAAACATTACGATACCTGAACTACCTGTCTACCAAGGGCAACTTTCAGTGACATGGTGAACTAAAATTATATTTTTAATTTTAAGGACAGACTATTTACAGTTTTCCAGTCCATTATGTGACAAACAATAAAAAATTTCCTTTTTCATGAATGTCCTCATTTTCCTCTTTGTCATCCTTTAATGTTTGACCAAAAAATATTCCATGGCCAGCCGTGCCAGGTTTCTGGGAAAGACGAACAGTTGCATCAACATTCATCCTGTCAACATCTAACAATATATGGAGCAACTGACAAAGTTTCCTTTGGAGCTCGATGCGGTTGTGCAATGGCTGTTTCTGAGGAGGTTGCTTTCCTGGTCGCTTTCTTGAGGGTCAAACTACAACATGAGAAGAACGATCTCTAAACATGTTGTGCTTTAATTAAGCCAGGAAAATCTGTTCTCACACAGTTTAGAACGACGATGGCTCAAGCCTCAAATACATACAAATTTCCAACAATGCATGATTCCAAAACAAGAAAATTTATACCCTACCACAAAATCAACACTGGGTTTTTTAATAGAACTGACGCCGACTTCAGAGCATCTAATTTCCTCGCTCAGTCCATCTAATTTCCTCGCTCAGTTGCAAGGAATTTTTTCTCGAACCCATTGATCATCAAAAAGAGCCGGCTTCGAACAGAGAAAGTAAATAAATTGAGCATGTCACAGCAATGTAAGAAGAAGCAACTGGAACTCTTAAACGAAGTTGACTCTGCGGCCTGTCTATCAATGGCGTCCATGTTGATTACAACGGAGATGTGTTTCCCTTGAAGTATGAAGGCAACTGTCTGAAAAATAAAAATTTCCCGCTGCTGTCCAACCTCCTCTACAACGCCCAGAATATTGGCTTATACCGCAAAATTTCATATTGCTTTCTCATTCTTACCTTAAGTTCTTTTTCTTATTAAAACGATTCTTATCACTTTCCCTGTAAAACGTAAGGTAAGAACTCAGTAAGCAATGGAAACTGAAAGACACTTAATTTCTAAAATAGAGTCACTCTCGTACAGTTTGTTTTACTTGCCCAGCCTGTGTCTTTGCATGGTCTATTAAATTGAGAGAAAGCACTCAAAACAATTTTTTTGCAGAGTGATCAAATGCTAAGCGAAAAAGACAGGCATGCAAGCTTTTGTCAATAACTGCGATAACTTGATGTTTTCAGTGGAATGTGGGAGCGGCAGAGAAAGCAGAGATTAACATGAATAAAGCACAACAAAGTATTTCCGCGTTCAACCATAACTTTATTTTGACTGACCACATTTTTCGTTGCCTTTAGTTGCACAATGTAGATACAACAATAACTTTGAATTCCCTTCACACTGAAAATAACACATGAAGAATACCTAAAAACGTTTTTCCTTGTTCGGAACCAAAGTTTTATTCCGACTAGACTGTCCACATTTTTTCGTTGCTCAGCTGAGTTCACAAAGTAGATACAACCATGACTTTGAATTCACTTCGCACTGAAAATAATACAGCTTATACACTGTAGATTTAACAACTGGGTTAAATACACCTGCTGGTGTATCGATATCAAGTAATTCAAAGTGATATAAGTCGGTCAAATCAAGTGAACTTGATATAAATACAAGAACTCTTTCGCTTGTACTTTCCAGTTCCGTCTCGATCTTGTAAAATTTCAAGTAATGACTATGGCAGCGAGCTCTTGCCCTGTCGCCTCCTGGAACCGCTTTGATGATAACTCAACACTTGCGGCTTCCTGCATTCTCGGCGGTAAGCGCGAATGCAACGCTTTGGAATCCGTTGATTGCTATGTAGCAGCGCTTCGAGACCGGCCGTGACATCCTCGTTTCGATCAGTCCTTTCCTCTCAAATTTCGCGAACGCTTTTTGTAGCGGAATCGCCGACCATCCTCCCACGTCTCCCTCGAAGTCGACCCACAACCTAAGGCTCTCTCTTCATGAACAGCGGCTAAATCTTTGCCAAGCTTAAACTTCACGTGTACGTGGTCAAGTTGTGTCTCAAACAGTTCGTTCTCTTGAATAACTTCCAGACTAGGAACAAAGCGAAACTTGGGGTATTTTTTCTTTTTCTTAAACCGGCGACGATCTCGTTTCGGTCTTTGCATCATGCTTCGATCTATGGCTGCCAGATCTTGGTGGACGACTGAAGCAGTTTTGTAACAGTATTTGAAATCAAAATCGTAGCGTTTCGCGATGCTGAGTTCATTCATAGTTCGCGGCTCTTCTTCGTGTAGACTAAAAATTGATGGCGAGTCCTCGTGAATTGCTATTCTCTGACGCATTTTAAAAATGGCTTTTCTTCTGTCCGAAAACAAGCTCCTTCTTGTTCAAACTCTCTTTGTCAACTAATGCAAGTCAATGATCCGGTTGCTTTTGTTACGAACAGAAGCCCAGTATCAGAAGCATCATGAGTTATTGTAAGTAGATGACAGTGTGGGTTAAGTTATGCGCGGCGATATAGCGCGTGGTTTGAACGTCGGGAAAACAATGCGGAGTCACCGACCGAATAATTATTTTCCGCCCAGAGAAAGCGCGGAAGCTCACAGACCATGCCGTTGCTCATATATGGATAAATGATATTTTCATCAAATGCAGGTTAAATGGAATTTTTTAAGAGTAAGGCTCTCCTCAAACAAATCTAAGAATGGTAAAAAAAGTGACAAATTCTAGAATTGACGTTAGTTTCGATCATGATGCATGTCTTTGATTGTTTAGAGTACAATGAGAGTACACTGTGCGAAAGAAATCACTAATGACTTTTATTACGTAGTTAATACATTGGCATCAAGTTGAAGTGTTTTGTTATGAAAAATAAGGGAAATTGGCTATCCATTTGAAATCTATTCGAAATTAAAATTTAAAGTTTTCCCTAGGGCATCAACATGCAACTAAGCTGTACTGAATTAGCTTGAATTTCAACTCATATTTTTCCCCTTTGATCTGAGATTCATTTACACTGCAAATCAGCGAAATGCGAAAGAGCTTTTTGCACACAACATCAACGGAAACAAGATTTTAAAAGCGCCAAAGAAATATCGCATTTTTCATCGTAGTAGTGTTTCGGTTTACAAGACGTTGCACCAACTATCGTTTATAATATGTTTCTTTCTTGTTGTTCTTTTGTTACCGCAAATTAAACACCTATGAAGAACCCGAAAAGCCAGCAACGTGAGAGGAAAAAATTAAAAAAGGAAGGAGGCCATAGAAACAGTAAGAACAACCATGGCGATGAAGCGAACCAGTTTTTGACTGAGTATAAAATGAAATAAGAAATGCCTAGAAAGGAACTTATTGGAAATGCTCAGTACCGTAGGGTAAACGCTCGGCTTTTCTAAGGCTGAAATTAAAAAAATTGAACTGGGCTAGATCTGAAATAGAACTTTCTCTTTGTCATTTTGTTTTATTGCATCAGTACAGCAGTTCTTTAAACAGCCTATTTTTGGTTCTGCGATACAGTTGGATCGGTAACTTAAATCTATATTATTAGTCCTGATCAGAAAAGAAAATCAGGCTATTTTCAGGAAAAAGAACAAACGGTGTCATTGCTTAAAATAATTTTCTAAAGAATTCCAAAGTTCACTCGCATTAACCGAAAATGTCCTGTCACTACAAGTAACCGAATTTTAGATCGTGGTATAAACTAAATTCCTTATTATTTTTGGAAAGCTTAAAAAGTGGTTTGATTCGCGTCGATGTAAAAGGCCATGATCGCTGCTGGAAAATAAGCAAGGGCTTTTGCCTTGAACGCACATCGGCAAAGAGCTGTGGCTTACTTAATCCTGTGAAGAGGAGAATTAGAAAAACAAACAGTGTTTTCACTCTTATGACGCCGGTCTGTACATGAGTGGCTACTTGCAACTGACTTTGTTATCAATATCTTGTATCCTCTTAAATCCCAGACAGGGCCAACTCAGCTGCAAATACTGAGCTGAGCTGATTACTCCCTTCAGTGAAAGTCCTTTGAGAATAAGTCTTCGAATTCAAGAAACAGCGTGGAATTGAAACGCATGCGCGATAGAGAAAACCGTCTAAAAGCAGAAAAATATTATTTTGTAATCATGAATACATGTTTTTTGAGTCATGTTCTAAACAATGTCTGAGTTTATCTAAACTCAAAAAGGCTTTCAAAAGAACTGTCGGGTAATATCAGTTGATGAGATATCCAAGATTCTGAGACTCAGTATACTATTAATTGAATCATCTTGTGTTGCCGAGTGGTTCAAAAGGTTCTTGCCTTAGCCGTGAGATATTGCAAATGTTTTGACGGGAGCATTCTGTGGAGATATCTGCGCATCTTCTCTCGCTTCTGTTTATTATAATATTTGTTACAATATCTCAGTGTTGTTGCTACGTGAAAATAACATCATTCTTGTCTTTGTTCGTTACCAAGCTACCTTGGTTTCCAGTGTTGACGCTGGAATCTAAACCTATCTTGAGGCGAAAATAAAAAAAAAATGATAACAATCTTTATTATAACAAGATGGGCCAAGTTTCCAAAACTACTGTGAAAGTTGCGTAGAGTAAAAAATTCCAATCATAAAATTGTAAAATTGTAGGAGTGGTGCAAGACTTTAAACAAAAGACTACAAGGCCGAAGGAGGAATTTTTTAAGGAAAAAAAACAAGATATAAATTTGAAAGACATTGGCGGGTCATCAAACATCATTAGCATAAGACCAAACGGTTTAAATTCCTCATCTGAGAAGGCTTCAAAGTCTAACTGTTTGTACTGACTCTGCTGACTGTCATGCAAAAAGATACAGTCTAGTTGTTGGCTGAGCCGAGGTTGTACCTAAATGTCTGTTTGACAAAGAGGAGTTACTTTGAATCACAATTTTAGTTTTCTTACCATGATTTTCGTCTAAAATTTATACATTTCATCAACTGTTCAGTGTATGGCTCACTACAACGGAAATCAACACGCTATTGATGCTCCCTCTAATAAAACCCATGATGCACGGTGCGCATTGAGTATGTGTACGTGTTAAAGAGCCATTGTGACATTGAGGCGAGTTTCTATTAAAAGACGGTACTTCACGAACAATTATTATTATTATTATTATTATTATTATTATTATTATTATTATTATTATTATTATTATTATTATTATTATTATTATTATTATTGCCGATTCTTCTCATGCTTCTGGCGACCGGTTCTATTTTAAACCACGAGAAGCGGCACTAGAATATTTCCTTTTTGTAGCGGTTGTTGTGATCCAAGTGTCCTCTCGAAAGAGAACAGTTCAGAAAACCAGGAATAGTACTTCCTTACATCCTAGGAGAACTTAAGGTCATCCTAAGGTTATTGAGAGGTTTTATAATAGTTCAGTACTTAAAATAATTAAAGCTCTCACATCTTGGGACCAAAAAAGCAACGCCGTGGGGGTATTAATTAATTGGATCAGAATAAAGCGCCTAGATTGATGACAATCTGGTAATTAATCGGGGTGAAGAAAGCAGAAACTAAAAAATCCTTCTCGTATTATGTTTCTCCATAACTGGTTGCTATGGTTTCTCTCAAGGAACATATCAATATCAGTACATGAAACTTCAATAATATGTTGAATTGATTTAGGTTGATCTAGGTTGAGTTGATTTAGGCTGAATTGTTGGTGAATTCTAAAATGTCAGAGGTTACAAATCTACAAATCGATGCCGAATACAACAGTTAACACAAATGGTTAGAGCTATTAATACTCATAAACATGCCAGCCTAAAATAAACCTTGACAATCAACAAAGTAAAAGAGTTGAGGAAAATTGATATCAGGCTCTCCTCTGCAGTACTGTACAGTATGGTTTATTTTTTTTAAGTCCAGGAGATGTCATGGAACTAAGAGCTACCAATGAAAGGGGGTATTTGCTAGCTTTAAAGCGTAATTCTATCAACCAGATCAAATGTGCATGTACACAAAGCATTTCTTTTCACAATTCTCATGTTTCCACAATAACAGAGATAAACAATGGCCGTTTTTATACTAGAGACGCATAATCCGTCCAGACGAATTATGCGTCTCTCATGTTATCCGTCTAGTGTAAAGACGGGACGAACTATATGAGACGCATAATTCGTCTTGGACGAACTTGGGCGAACATTTTTTCTGCGTCTGTTAATTTCGTCAAGTATAAAGACGGGCACTAGACGCATAATGCGTCTGGACGAACTTTCCAGTTTAGTGCGTCTTCGAAGACGCACTAAAATAAATTCTTCGTCCAGATGCATAATGCGTCTGGTGGCCGTCTTTTAACAGACGCAGAAAAAATGTTTGCCCAAGTTCGTCCCAGACGAATTATGCGTCTCTAGTATAAAAACGGCCAATGACCCATGTTATGAACACTTTCGCCACTTAGTTACACAACTTTTACACTAGGGAAAAAGTTTCCAGATTTGTAAATGTTTCCGGATTCATCAACTTGGGGATTCGTAAATGGTTACATTAGTGGTTCACACTAAATTCGATAAATCCGGTGAGGTCTCAGGTCGTCGCACTGGTTTAATTAAGAAAGTGCTCTTGGACAGTCGAAAATGTTCTTTCCATTCGCTGTCTACTGTCTCATTGTTCATTTAGTTATTTCACCAAACACTCAATCTTCCTGTTCTTCCCCGAAATCGTCTCCGTCGTCTGTTCGCCCATCCCGGTCCCCATGAAACAGTTATGTGCCCCGTGTAAAAAGTGACTGCTTTTAGCGGCCTTCGTTTCCTTAGAGATGACCTGTGCCTGTAGTAAAATAAGACAATATTATTGGAACGACCAACAACTTTGCAACTAACTCGGGCGCCGTCTTGTGAAAACGCGGGCCTCGACTAGCTGGATTATTCGTGGGATAACCCACGCCGTTTACAATAACGAAAAATTTCGGCTTCAAAATGTTCCGATACAAATCAAAAGTTTCCACTTTGGATTCCGGATTCAGAACCTCCCCGGGGATTTGAGACAAATTTGGGAACTTTTCATACCGGATTAATGTTTTGTGCATAAATACCACAACGAATCCGGTACTAAAACCGTCGTTCCGGATTCTTCACAAATACATCCGGAAACTTTTGCTCTAGTATAAACGTAGTTTCTATTAAGGTCGAGGAAAAGACAGCCAGAAAGAAGAAATGGCCGCGCGAAATAGAACCGAATCTCCAAAATAGCGGCAACCGATTTGAGTGAATTCAAATTGAACTGAATACAAAAGTGATACAGAAATAGAAAGAGCACCTTTACTTAAGTAACCCTACAAAGTTTCAGCGTATCAGGTGTTATATCAGCTGAGGAAATGTAAGTTGAAATTTGACAAATTTACAGACGTTTGTACGACTGGGGTTATAGGCCAAACCCCAATCATGCAAACGTCTGTAATTTTTACATTTTTCAACTTACATTTTCTCAACTGATATTACACCTGATATGCTGAAACTTTGCAGAGTTACTAAATTTAAGGTGCTCTCTCTATTTCTGATATCAGTTTAATTTTAACTTATTTGAATTTTCGACCGCCATTTTGGAGAATGGTGTATTTGCTCCTTTCGCGCGGGCATGTTTTCCCGCGCGTCTCTTCTCGCGCTCGACAAACTAATTAAGGGGAAACAGAGGGACTGCTTGTAGTCTTCCCAAATAACTATCCTTTTGCTTCATTTAAATCAAAGGCCAAGACGCAGAGTATGGAGAAGTGTCTTTATATACTTTTTCTGAAAACAGCGCTTGCCGATAGACTCAAGGAACGTTCGGGTAAAATCCGACTGAAGTAAACGAATAAGCCAACGTCTTTGTGTTCACGAGTGAATTGCTCTAACAACTAAGTATTTCTTCAGGGAAATTCTGCAAATGTAACCCAGTATAAAAAATATACTAGTTTGATTCCACTTAAAGAGTTGCTTGAGTTAATGTTTCCCAGGTCTCTAAGCTTGTATCGTAGAGGTGTTCTTGGTTTCAAATTCCGGCTGTACCAACAAAAAAAACAATAATAACTGAAAACAAGAATTGTTTGAATTTCTGGTTTTCCTGAATATGGATTTAAGGCACTTTGACAGGGATTCAAGTCCCAGGCCTAGTGGCCTACCGGGGTGCTCTCCTACCTAGGAGAGATGCCGCTCTCCTCCTTGAAAGTACATTACAATCAAAAGATAACCATGCTTCAGAACAGGGTACTTCAATTTGTCAACGGACTGTTTCATCATACAACATTACAGCCTTGTGATTAATTTGCGATTTAGGCAAACACTACCCGATTTCAATCAGACTGAATTAATTAAACCAGTGCTTTCAAATGCACTTTGTAATTGACATGAACAAAATATTTCGGACCGAGTTGCACGCAAGCCTTAAAGCGTGACTATTGATACACTAATATTCAGGGAATTAAATCGGGTGTATGTATTAAGATTTTACAGGAAGGTGGGGCAACTTGTGTAAACTGGAGCGTGTTCCATGTGAAGGTAGCAGAATTCTCGAACCTTCACGACAAAGTAACTGCTACAATCTGCTTATTGACTTGGATGAAAAAAAAAACAGAAAAGAAAGGAAAAGGAAAGACCTTTTAAAAAAGGTAGTCACCTCAGAGAAGGGCAAATATCTCACAATATTAAAGCGAGTAATTTTGAGGGTAATCTTAACATATGATAACATATTAACAACACTTAATATGCAAAGAAGCAGAAAATCTACTTGAAAAACGTGAACTACTCCGACCGAAAGTCATGAGAAGTGTGAGCACCGATTTTAATCAAGAAACGGAACACATATCCCGAATAACTAAACAAATTTTGACTTTAATAACTATCTAATATACACACGAACAGGGCGCGGTTTACAATACTGATGCCCCAAAATAATTTCCGTCAACATGGTAGTAGAGGTTGTCAGTGATTTCCCTTTAGCGGCAGTAAGATCTTGCAAGAGGATTCTGGGATATATTGTCAAAAAGTCGCGCAAGACCTCAAATATCACTCCATATACTTTAAGTTATTTCGATTCACGAGTAATGGAGTCAGCATAAAGTCGGAAGGGTACGCTAAAGGAGGCGAAAAGTGCCTTAGATAAATGTTTAGAACTGCAAAAGTGGTGGTAGAATATGAGTTACTGTGTTTTTCGTTTTTTGTCGATGTTTTATAAGGTGGAGTATGACGAGTGCTTTGACCACCCACCAAGAAATCAAATAAGTGGCACTTAAAACTCCTACCCCTTCCCCGCCTTCTCTTTGCGTTTGTTTCGCTATCATGGAGTTGTCCAATCCAACAGCAATTTTCAACTGGCATCACGGAAAGGAATGAAGTAACATGTAGCGCCACGCATATCCTCTTAAATGACAAGAGCAACGCTAATTGGCATTGCTGGTTTTGAAAATTGGCTGCAAACTGAAAGCAACATCATGCTAGCCGGCATTTCCGCCCTTGTAGCATGATTCTCTCAATTCAATGAAAACAAGGCTTCTAGCCTCTTGTTTCAATATTATATTCGGCAAAAGCAGAATTTGGATGCATACGTAAACTGTGCACACGAGTTATTGAAATGCCGAGTCGAGCTTCTCAAACGACTTCAGTTTGTTGAAGTGGGACCAAAGATACATGAAATGGCCTACGTTATAAGCAAACTTTTACAAGCTGAATAATTAAATAAGTATTACCAAATCCCATAACCAAAACGTTGCAGTCAAAATACTCACACTTCCTGCCGGTCGGCAACCCGAACATCTTCTTAGCCAATATAATAGGTCAAGATGAATTTCATATCACTGTACAATAGCTTTTGTTGATGTTCTTTGCCAAAGGACATTAACTTGTACTGCGTTGAGAAGAAGTCGGGTTCTTGTTGCCGTCGGAAAGATTCCGCAATCGACCAACACCGTGCTTTAAGCACGATTCAATGTTGAGATTTTTACAAAACGGAAGTATTGTACATGATGCGAAAAAACGTTACTGAAAACCACAACCTAGAAAATTCCTGCTGAGAGATCACTGCGGAAAGATGGCCATTTTTGCATTCGGTCTAATTTCTAGCTATACACTACTTTGTACCTCGTTGCAAAACTTAATCATCAGCGTCACACTCGGTCACCCCACCAAATCAGCTAAAATCTCTCCAAGAGGCTAAAATGGTTCAAAGTCGTTCATGATGCTCACTAAGCTTCCGTTGTTTGTCGGGCACCGAAGGCAAACAATAAACGGCAAGTGGTCGCTCGTCTTTTAAAAAAGTAAAAGTTTCTCTCCTATTTTTTCTTTTCCCCGATCAATAGCTCCTTAAGGATCTTTGAAAAACGACAAGCAATGTCCAAAAAGTTACAATAACCTAAAATAGTTTCTAGAAAAGAGATGCCCCCGAAAAGTACATCCCTCCTTATTAATGAGGCATCAAGTAAACAACGACCAGAATATTGGCTTATATAGCGAAATTTCATATTGCTTTCTCATTCTTATGTTCTTTTTCATATTAAATCGTTTCTTATCACTTTCCCTGTAAAACGTAAGCTAAGAACTCAGTAAGCAAATGGAAACTGAAAGACACTTAATTTCTAAAATGGAGCCACTCTCGTATTGTTCGTTTTTCTTGCCCAGCCGGTGTCTTTAAATCCAACAATTTTTTTTCAGAGTGATCAAATGCTAAGCGAAAAAGACAGGCATGCAAGCTTTTGTCGATAACTGCGATAACTTGATGTTTTCAGTGGAATGTGGGGCGGCAGAGAAACCGGAGATTAACATGAATAATGCACAACAACGTATTTCCGCGTTCAACCATAACTTTATTCTGACTGGCCACATTTTTCGTTGCTTTTAGTTGCACAATGTAGATACAACAATAACTTTGAATTCCCTTCACACTGAAAATAACACATGAATAATACCTAACAACGTTCTTCCTTGTTCAGAACCAAGAGTTTTATTCCGACTTGACTGCCAACATTTTTTCGTTGCTCAGAGTTCACAAGGTAGATACGACCATGACTTTGAATTCACTTCACACTGAAAATAATACAGCTTATACACTGTAGATTTAACAACTGGGTTAAATACACCTGCTGGTGTATCGATATCAAGTGCTTCAAAGTGATATAAGCGGCTCAATCAAGTGAACTTGATATAAATACAAGAACTCTTTCGCTTGTACTTTCCAGTTCCGTCTCGATCTTGTAAAATTTCAAGTAATGACTATGGCAGGGAGCTCTTGCCCTGTCGCCTCCTGGAACCGCTTTGACGATAACTCAACACTTGCGGCTTCCTGCATTCTCGGCGGTAAGCGCGAATGCAACGCTTTGGAATCCGTTGATTGCTAAGTAGCAGCGCTTCGAGACCGGCCGTGACATCCTCGTGTCGATCAGTCCTTTCCTCTCAAGTTTCTCGAACGCTTTTTGTAGCGGAATCGCCGACCATCCTCCCACGTCTCCCTCGAAGTAGGCCCACAACCTAAGGCTCTCTCTTCATGAACAGCGGCTAAATCTTTGTCCAGCTTAAACTTCACGTGTACGTGGTCAAGTTGTGTCTCAAACAGTTCGTTCTCTTCAATAACTTCCAGACTAGGAACAAAGCGAAACTTGGGGTATTTTTTCTTTTTCTTAAACCGGCGGCGATCTCGTTTCGGTCTTTGCATCATGCTTCGATCTATGGCTGCCAGATCTTGGTGGACGACTGAAGCAGTTTTGTGACCGTATTTGAAATCAAAATCGTAGCATTTCGCGACGCTGAGTTCATTCATAGTTCGTGGCTCTTCCTCTTGTAGACTAAAAATTGATGGCGAGTCCTCATGAATTGCTATTCTCTGACGCATTTCAAAAGTGGCTTTTCTTCTGTCTGAAAACAAGCTCCTTCTTTTTCAAAGTCTCTTTGTCAACTGATGCAAGTCAGTGATCCGACTGCTTTTGTTACGAGCATCATGAGTTATTTTTGATAGATGACAGTGAGGTTAAGTTATGCGCGGCGATATAGCACGTGGTTTGGGCTTCGCGAAAACAATGCGGAGTCACCGGCCGAATAATTATTTTCCGCTCCAAGCTAAGAAAGCGCGGAAGCTCACAGACCATGCCGTTGCTCATATATGGATAAATGATGTTTTCATCTAATGCAGGTTAAATGGAATTGATTAAGAGTAAGGTTCTCGACAAACAAATCTAAGAATGGTAAACAAAGTGACAAATTGTAGAATTGAGGTTAGTTTTCGATCATGATGCATGCTTTTGAATGTTTCAGAGTACACTGTGTGCGAAAGAAATCACTAATGACTTTTATTACGTAGTTAATACATTGGCATAAGGTGGAAGTGTTTTGTTATTATGAAAAATAAGGGAAATTGGCTATCCATTTGAAATCTATTCGAAATTGAAATTTAAAGTTTTCCTTAGGGCATCAACATGCAACTAAACTGTACTGATTTAGCTTGAATTTCAACTCATATTTTCCCCTTTGATCTGAGATTCATTTACAATGCAAATCAGCGGAATGCGAAAGAGCTTTTTGCGCGCAACATCAACGGAAACAAGATTTTAAAAGCGCCAATGAAATATCGCGTTTTTCATCGTAGTAGTGTTTCGGTTTACATGACGGTTTCTCTGCGGAAATATTGCGACGTTGCACCAACTATCGCTTACAACATGTTTCTTTTTTGTTGTTCTTTTGTTACCGCAAATTAAACGCCTATGAAGAACCCGAAAAGCCAGAAACGTGAGAGGAAAAAATAAAAAAAGGAAGCAGGTTATAGAAACAGTAAGAACAACCATGGCGAGGAAGCGAACCAGTTTTCGACAGAGTATAAAATGAAACTGAAGTATGCCTAGAAAGGAACTTCTTGGAAATGCTCAGTACCGTTGGGTAAACGCTCGATTTCTAAGGCTGAAATTAAAAAATTGAACTAGACTAGATCTGAAATAGAAGTTTCTCTTTGTCATTTTGTTTTATTGCTTCAGTACAGCAGTTCTTCAAACAGCTTATTTTTGGGTTCTGCGATACAGTAGGATCGGTTACTTAGATCTGTATTATTAGTCCTGATCAGAAAAGAAAATCAGGCTATCTTCAGGAAAAAAAAAAACGGTGTCATTGCTTAAAATAATTTTCTTAGGAATTCCAAAGTTCACCCCCAACAACCGAGAATGTCCTTTCACTACAAGTAACCGAATTTTCGATTGTGGTATAAATTAAATTCCTTATTATTTTTGGTTTGATTCGCGTAGATGCAAAGGCCATGATCGCTGCTGGAAAATAAGCGAGGGCTTTTGCCTTGAACGCACATCGGCAAAGAGCTGTGGCTTTCGTAATCCCTTGAAGAGGAGAATTAGAACAACAAACAGTGTTTTCACTCTTATGACGCCGGTCTGTACATGAGTGGCTACTTGCAACTGACTTTGTTATCACTATGTTGTACTCTCTTGAATCCCAGACAGGGCCAACCCAGCTGCAACTACTGAGCTGAGCTGAGCTGAGCTGATTACTCCCTTTGGTGAAAGTCCTTTGAGACTGAGTCTTTTCGAATTCAAGAAACAGCGTGGACTTGAAACGCATGCGCGATAGAAAAAACCGTCTAAAAGCAGGAAAATATTATTTTGTAATCATGAATACATATTTTTTGAGTCATGTTTTAAACAAATGTCTGAGTTTATCAGCGATAAACTCAAAAAGGCTTTCAAAAGAACTGTCAGGTAATATCAGTTGATGAGATATCCAAGATTTTGAGACTCAGTATACTTTTAATTGAATCATCTTGTGTTGCCGAGTGGTTCAAAAGGTCCTTGCCTTGGCCGTGAGATATTGCAAATGTTTTGACGGGAGCATTCTGAGGAGATATATGCTTATCTTCTTTCGCTTCTGTTTAATATTTTGATATAATATCTCAGTGTTGTTGCTACGTAAAAATAACATGATTCTTGTCCTTGTTCGTTACCAAGCTACGATTTCCAGTGTTGACGCCGGAATCTAAACCTATGTTGAGGCCAAAATAAATAAAAAAAATGATAACAATCTTTATTATTTTCCAGAAATACTGTGAAAGTTGTTTAGAGTAAGAAATTCCAATAAAATTATTTCTATAACATAAGACAAGGTTAGGAGTGTTTCAAGACTTTGAACAAAAGACTAGAAGGCCGAAGGAGGAACTTTTTAAAGGAAAAAAAAACCAAGATTTAAATTTAAAAGACATTTTTGGTGTATTTTTTTTAAGCTGGCGGGTCCTCAAACATCATGACCATAAGACCAAAGGGTTTAAATTCCTCATCTGAGAAGGCTTCAAAGTCTAACTGTTTGAACTGACTGTCATGCAAAAAGATGCAGTCTAGTCTTGACTTGTTTTTGGCTGTCAGTGTTGGCCGAGCCAAGGTTGTGTCTGTTTGACAAAGAGGAGTTACTTTGAATCACAATTTTAGTTTTCTTACCATGATTTTCGCCTAAAATTTATACATTTCATCAACTGTTTGTATAGTTCACTACACTGGAAATCAGCACGCTATTGATGCTCCCTTTAAAAGAACCCATGATGTACGGTGCCCGTGTGCAAGAGCCATAGTGACATTGTGGCGAGTTTCCATTAAAAGACGGTACTTCACGAACAATTATTATTATCATTATCATTATCATTATCATTATTATTATTGAACATACGAAACGTCAAGTCATAATCAAAATGAACAAGTTCAATAGATTATTATTATTATTATTATTATTATTAAATATAATTATCATTATTACTGCTATGATGACCACGATGGAGTGATGGCGATGACCGGAATTAATTAAAATTCCCTTCGGATGCGGATGCTTCTGATGCTTCTGGCGACCGGTTCTATTTTAAACCACGAGAAGCGGTACTACAGAATATATATTTTTTGTAGCGGTTGTTGTGATCCAAGTGTCCTCTCGAAAGAGAACAGTTCAGAAAACCAGGAATAGTACTTCCTTACATCCTAGGGGAACTTAAGGTCATCCTAAGGTTATTGAGAGATTTTAAAATAGTTCAGTACTTAAAATAATTAAAGCTATCACATCTTGGGAGCGAAAAAGCAACGCCGTGGGGGTACTAATGAATTGGATCAGAATAAAGCGCCTAGATTGATGACAATCTGGTAATTAATCGGGGTGAAGAAAGCAGAAACTAAAAAATCCTTCTCGTATTATGTTTCTCCATAACTGGTTGCTATGGTTTCTCTCAAGGAACATATCAATATCAGTACATGAAACTTCAATAATATGTTGAATTGATTTAGGTTGATCTAGGTTGAGTTGATTTAGGATGAATTGTTGGTGAAGTGCAAAATGTCAGAGGTTACAAATCTACAAATCGAGGGACTATCTTAACAAATATACAACAGTTAACATAAATGGTTAGAGCTATTAATACTCATACTGAGGGGTAGCTAAATATGCTAGCCTAAAATAAACCTTGACAATCAACAAAGTAAAAGAGTTAATATATCACTCTGCAGTACTGTACAGTATGGTTTAAGGCCAGGAGATGTCATGGAACTAAGAGCTACCAAAGAAAGCAGGGGGTATTTGCTACAATTGTAGCTTTAAAGCGTAATTCTATCAACCATACCAAATGTGTGCACAAAGCATTTTTTTTTTTTCACAATTAACAGAAGGATTATTTTTAGGAAAAGCAATTCTCATGTTACCACAATAACAGAGATAAACAATGACCCATGTTACAAACACTTTCGCCACTTAGTTACACAACTTTTACACTAGGGAAAAAGTTTCCGGATTTGTAAATGTTTCCGGATTCATCAACTTGGGAATTCGTAAATGGTTACATTATAGTGGTTCACACTAAACTCGATAAATCCGGTGAGGTCTCAGGTCGTCGCACAGGTTTAATTAAGAAAGTGCTCTTGGACAGTCGAAAATGTTCTTTCCATTCGCTGTCTACTGTCTCATTGTTCATTTAGTTATTCCACCAAACACTCAATCTTCCTGGTCTTCCCCGAAATCGTCTCCGTCGTCTGTTCGCCCATCCCGGTCCCATGAAACAATTATGTGCGTCGTGTAAAAAGTGACTGCTTTTAACGGCCTTCGTTTCCTTAGAAACACAGAAGCCACCATGACGAAAGTAAATGACCTGTGCCTGTAGTAAAATAAGACAATTGGAACGACCAAAAACTTTGCAACTAACTCGGGCGCCATCTTGTGAAAACGCAATCCGCAAGGATTGCGGGCGGGCTTAGATTATCTGGATTTGTGGGATAACCCGCGCCGTTTACACTAACCAAAACGTTCGGATTCAAAAAGTTCGGATACAAATGAAAAGTTTCCACTTTAGATTCCGGATTCACAACCTCCCCGGGGATTTGATTTGATTCTTAAGGGACGATTTACACGATACGATTTTGTCGCATGCGACAAGCTCACGACAGGCATACGACATGACTTACGATTGTCGCAGCGTTTTAAAACATGTTTTAAGATGCTACGACATTTTTTCTGATGTACACAACAATCGTAAATCATGTCGTGGGCCTGTCGTAAGCCGTTGTCGCATGCGACAAAGTCGTACCGTGTAAATCGGCCCTAACAAATCCGGAAACTTTTGCTCTAGTGTAAACGTAGTCTCAGTCAAGGGCGAGGAGAAGACAGCCAGAAAGAAAAAAATTGAATTAAAATTAAACTGAATGCAATACTGATACCAGAAATAGAAAGAGCACTTTTTCATAAGTTATCCTGCAAAGTTTCAGCGTATTAGGTGTTACATCAGCTGAGGAAATGTAAGCTGAAATTTGACAAATTTACAGACGTTTGTACGACTGGGGTTATACGACATACGCCAATCATACAATCGTCTGTAAATGTTTCATTTTTCAACTTACATTGTCTCATCTGATATTACACTCGATATGCTGAAACTTTGCAGAGTTACTAAAGTAAAGATGTTCTTTCCATTTCTGGTATCAGTTTAATTTTAACTTATTTGAATTTTTGACCGCCATTTTGGAGAATGGTGTATTCGCTCCTTTCGCGCGGGCATGTTTTCCCGCCCGTCTCTTTTCGCGCTCGACAAACTAATTAAGGGGAATCAGAGGGACTGCTTGTAGTCTTTCCAAATAACTACCATATTGCTTCATTGAAATCAAAGCCCAAGACGCAGAGTATAGAGAAGTGTCTTTAGATCCTTTTTCTAATAACAGCGCTTGCCGATAGATTCAAGGAACGTTCGGGTAAAATCCGACTGAAGTAAACGAATATAAGCCAGCGTCTTCGGGTTCACGGGTGAGTTGCTCTAACAACTAAGTATTTCTTCAGGGAAATTTTACAAATATAACCCAGTATAAAAAATATACTAGTTTGATTCCACTTAAAGAGTTGAAGTTAATCTTTCCCAGATCCTCAGCTTGTATCGTACAGGTGTTCTTGGTTTCAAATTCTGGCTGGACTAACAAGAAAAAATAATAACTGAAAACAAGAATTGTTTGAATTTCTGGTTTTCCTGAATATGGATTTCAAGCACTTTGACAGGGATTCAAGTCCCAGGCCTAGAGGCCTACAGGGGTGCTTTTGAAAATTTTGCAGAACTCACTGCTGTCCCCTGCAAAACTACAGGGATTCCGGAGACCAGGGTGAGTTGAACACGGGTGAGATTTTCTTTTCAAATGCTGCTCTCCAGTGCAACTACACGTATGTTCGTCAGTTCCCAAAGACGTTGATCACATGAGTGACAGCAGGAGCTCATCAAGGAGACCTCGCTCTCTCCCATACTTGGCCTTGGAGTCAACCCTTTCTTTAGTGACTTAATTGATAGAATTCCCATGCGACATTCGAATTGAGCACGTCCATGCACTGTTAACCCCCATTCGGAGATTCAGCACAAGCCAATAAAAATAGAAGGTATCTCAGCCTCAAGGGGAATATGACACTTTTCGCCGGAAAAAACAGAGAGATAGAGGCTCTCCTTCAGCTCCCGGGGCCCGTTTCTCGACTGTCCCGAGACTTAACGGGTAATTTTCTGGTGTCACAATCCCTTTTCTATCTCAAGAACAGAGAGCATTTAAGTCGCCAAACTTCACAGTCCTTTTTCTTTTTGTTACCTTAAAAACATTTAAAAACATTGGCTTTCCAAAACACGTGGTTGGTATTTTCACAAATGGCTTTCCGCGCCCGAAAAGTTTTCGGGACTTTCGAGAAACGGACCACTGGTGACAGACAAAATGATCACCCAACACTCCTCTTTAGTGAACGCTTAACTGCCAGTGACACTGAAGGCGCTGTTACAATGTGAAATGTTTGGTGCAACTTGTCTCGCAATGTTTTGGCGACATTGCAGCGGGACAAGTTGCACGAAACAGTGTAACATACCCTGCAACGACCAAAATCGTTGCAAGACTAGTAAAACCTAACTCTACTTTCGGCAACGGCTCTTGCAACTTAATTGTCTCGTAACGATTTTGGCCGTTGCAGGGTATGCTACACTGTGAAATGTCCCGCCACAATGTCGCCAAAACATTGCGAGACCAAATTGCACGAAACATTTCACAGTGTAACAGCGCCTTGAGTGTCATGGGTGAAAACACCTGAAATAATTGGGTGTTATTAATTTATTCAACAACCCTTTGTTTGTCCAAGTTTTTCTTTTACTGTTCCAGACTTTTCTAGGCGCAATGAGGAGTGCATATTTTCACCAATAGTTATCGGACCTCCTTGAGACTGGATCATAATTTGTAGAGTAATACGTTTTCCCAGTAGGTTGTAGCTAGTTTTTGAGTATTTAGACTGAGTTAACATCAAAAAGGCGATGAAATCTTACCTTGATCGTTCCTTTTTCGATTTCAAAAGACCGGTTTTCGAAATGTTTTTTTTTTTTTAAAGACGGATGTATTCCCACAATCCTGCGCACGAAACCGTTGGATTATTTCAGTAGAAAAAAAAACTTATGATCTGGTAAGAAAGACACAGAACCCGTTCATTCTACAACAATTTAAACAAAAAAAGAAACACAGGTGGTGAAAAAAAATAACTTTTAAGTTAATTTGATTTTTAAAAAAAATTATCCAGAAGTCCTGTCCAGAAGTTATTCTAAACATTCTGAGTAGTCTTTATCCAGAAGTCCTGTCCAGAAGTTATTCGGATTTTTGTTTTATTTAACTTAATTCTTTTCTTTTCTTTTTTACATGATGGGCCTCATCCTATTTGAACCAGGATTATTTTTAGAGTCAATTGATAATCAAGCTGCGCATGCCACCATTTCTCTTATTCGAACAATAAGATCTTTAGAAACACTGTTAACGCCCAATACAAATATTCCAGAGAACATGTCCTCAGACACAGAAAGTAATACCCTCACATATTGCCACCAGTTTCAGGCACGTTTTATATAATTAGGCAAAGACCGATGTTTTCAGGGTACGTGACGTACCAAGACAAAAGCAAACAAAAGCTCAGCTGGGATGCGATCATACGTTTGCATCAGGAATGGTCGTCTTCGTTCAATTTCGTGGTTTGTTTTCCCCTGTGTCCGGGTTATGTAAAATCCGAATTCCAAACTAGTAACCGGAAACTTAATCCTAAAGAGGTTTAAATGTAACAAATTTTCTGCCCGGATTCTCTTTGGTATTTAGTGTTTGCTTTTTTTTCGCATTCTATTGATGCTGTTCTCTTTTTCTCGAAGCCCTAGGAGACCATAACTTGTTTCCAAAATCTTGCACGAGAAACTTATTCTTTAGTACCTTTATCCAAACTCGACTCTAAAATAAGACATATTTTGCAACAATACCCCAAATTGTTAGCTGTATTGTTTTGACCTCTGCCAGTCACGCCTTTGTGAACTCTAATTACAATTTTAAAATAACATCTCATTCGTAGCACGTCTTGTTTTTCATTTGTTTTTATTCTAAATTTTCGGGTTTACAATTGTCATGATATGATGATAGATGGCGGAGGAGTGCACTGTGTTTTAGTAGTTTAGGTTTACGCCGGAGAAAAGGCAAGATAAAGCTAATCAAACAGCTTGCAAACAGACTGTGTTTTCGCATAGTTTTTCGGGGATGTTTGCATCGATTTGTCCTCAAATCGGAATTTTTAAAGAAGGCAAATAAATGGCGCACAGTCGAAAGTTATTTCCAACGGGCACTTTTTTTTTTGTAGGGCAAATTTCCCTAGAATGCTTAAGTGCCTTAATTAATGCAGTGTTTTAGGTGAAGGAGATGACTGCAAATTCAAAGGACAGTCATGCAATGTGCTTTACAAGTGGCTGCGGCCAAGAACGTCACATGCAGAGAAAAGAAAACATGGAGCATACCATCTTTGCAAAACCAAACGTTGTGTGCGCCAGGGAGCAGCCAAAGTAACAGATCTGAAAATTGATTCCAAAAGATTTCGAGTGTGCAAAAGGATTATAATTAATCGATATTTTGAAATGTTGGCATCTCAATGGACCGGATATTCGCCCAGATCACTTCCACATGACATCCGTGATGGAAGTGATGGGTTTTGCCGATAAAGGCGCCAAACTACTACAATAACACCTTCGGGTTTGCGGTTTGTGGAAACTTCTCAGCATATAACTGTCGTGAGGTCTGGATGGCGTTTCTGTCCTTTCCCTCCGACTAGTTTGTTTTGAGTGTAGGATTGAAGGGAGGAGGGAGGAGGGAGGAGGGCCAGATCTAGATCAGTAAATCTTTGTACCAACAACCGGATACACCATTTATACTTTATCCCCAGTGAAAATACTGTATCAACGGACTCCTTTGTACTCGATATTTTCTCTTGTTTCTTGCTTCATTCTCCTTTTAAGAGCTTTTTCACATCAGTAAACAAAATACGCTGTATTTGCATACGTTGTGTGCATAAGGAAAATTGTCAAATCCTGCACAGATCTCTCTGTAAATATCACATCCTCAATAACAAACACGTTTCCGATTTATGGCGCCAAAACGACCACAACTTAACAACTATAACAATGAAATCTCGTTTATACACGGTATTAAACGGAAGTACTCGAGTATTTTGGCACAAGGGCACGCTCTTTTCCCCAGAAATGTTCGTTCTTTAGTTACAGCGATGTTTGTGATACATTTGAAGTCAGCGAGTGGAACCAAATCATCCGGCTTGAAATTGAAAATATACACCGCGCTAGTTTGAGTTCTCAATGGTGCTTTCATCTCTAAAACACCCAGCACTATTCCATGATAGATTTCTTCGATTAACATTACCATAATTTCCGTTATCTAAAATCAGGAAATAACCTCAGGCCCTCGATAGAGAACGCACTGCCTCTTATCCGCTACGTTTGTGCAAATTATTTTATGCTTTGCGTGAAATCCCCCACCCTCCCTTCCCTCCTCTCCCAAAAAACCTCCCGATTTTCCCTGCGATTCTGCTTATCGCTGGTACGCCTTCATCGGCTAAAGGATTTTCCCGTTTCCTAGACCTTCACGACAACAAATATTCAGGTTAAGTCTTAAAACTGTCGGCAAGAAAGGTATGAAATCATTAACTCAATACCCCTGCTGCTCCATAGTTTGACAAGCTGCCCCCGAAAATCAAATTCCTTGATATCCTATTTCGATGGGGATGGGCAAGCTTTTAGGTTTTATCCAGATAAGAGGTATGACCAAGTAATTTTGCCCAACTGCAGCCACAGGTTGCATCAATTCGTCAAGAAGATTGATTAAAATCATGACTGAGGTTGTAAATATTACAAACGGTGAGGACATTTAGTTTTGTCAACAGCCGGAGTTGCACGTACGTCATCTCGTCGGTGATTGAGGAGAGTCACGAGACTTTTACATGCTTCCAAAAACGCTGTAACAGCAAACTCAGTCGCAACAAATGCTGCCGAAGAAAATGCTATCGCAGCGGAGAAGAGCCTACGAAATGTGCTTTAAGCCTCTCCAAAGAGCATAATAAGCTAAGCTTAAAGTTATTCCATTTTCCGTTGACCAAATGGGGGAAGGAATAACATTAACCAGGGACTTCAATTAATTACCACTATGGATCAGCAAAATACGTAAAGCAAAACACTGAAACGCTCTTTCATACATTTCAATTCTTTTTTAATGTTTCCAATACCTTGATATTTAAGTGATATTTTACTCACTACCTCTTCGAATGCACTATTTCACAACCTTAAGTTGGCGCTTCGTCCAAAAAACGAATTATGTTCAATGTTCGACCTACACCGAGTTTCTATCTTCGTACACTGAGACGTTAAAAAGCGAAACGGGTTGAATTTACAAAGCAAAACAAAAGAGAAAAAACTAATGTTTTAAATGTAAAAAATCATCGGTTGGTGTTTACCTTTTTGATGCTTCACCGTTCACATTCATTTTTCGAGGCTATTTTTTAATATTTCCTGGGATATAACAGCGCCAGCACGCAAAAGTCATATTTTACGTTTCTAGTAAACACTGTTTATTCACGAGGCTGTGTTTTTTGTAGCCTTGATCCTCTCTTTTTTGGTTTTATGCATTTACTATTCATCACGTGAAATTGTTCACGAAGCAGCTGGTGGAACTAACAAAGTTCTCGTCTTGTCGATTGCAACAACCGTTGTTAATTTCATCACCCGTTTAATCTGCTCTTTGCTTCTCTACATAACACCACAATAATCCTTCCAAAAGTTCCTTTTGCCGAGTCATGGCAAAGTTTAACTTTCTCACAAAGGATTCTCCATATCTGATAAACAGCGCGAAGATGTGATGGGCCCGGGATTTTAACTCCCACGTCAACATCTTCACTGCCGGCAAAGACAAGGGTTTGGCCAGATACGGTCATAGTTGCTGTCCTTTATCTGCGAGAACTTCGCTTATGTCGATGGCTGCGACGGCCTTCCTCTCTCACTGACATCCCGCAACTCAATGCCCGCTCACGATGAATGGCCGCCAAATCTTTCTTCTCCTCAACAATCGGCTCGGATGCTTCAAAAAGTTCGTTTTCCTTAATGTCCTCCAGGCTGGGAACAAAGCCAAACCTGGGATATTTTCGTCGTTTTATAATTCTGCGACGACGAACCACTGGCTTGGGTCCTTGCATCATGCTCTGGTCTATAGCAGCCAGGTCAGCGCAAAAATCCAGAGCGGATTTTTGGCCATATTTGAAGTCGAAATCGTAGGCTTTACCAACGTTCAAATCCATCATTGCTAGTGGTCTATCCTCGTGATGAAGACAGACCGGCGGTGGATCTTCTCGGAATGGTTCTGTTTTGCACATAGCTTCAAATTTTTCTTTAAACTTCAAGTCAACGTCTATCCCCTTCTGATGTTCTATCACAACTGAGAGAAATCAACAATTAGCTTTGCTTATACTCCTACGCTGCGTACGTGCTCGCAATTTTAACTAGATATTCAATTTCGACATAACAATTAATTATTCATAAGAGGCCGGACTGCGAACCAATCAGCGAACGATATTTTGATGGTTCGTGCTCTCTACGTGTTTAATAACAATAGGACATGATAACATCACATCGCTCCAATGACCCACAAAACAAAAGAGGTCAGCTTATTTTTTCTCGAGTTACTGTTTGATTCCATTTTGAACAACGTCGAAAACAACCACACGAGAACTAGCTTAGCCATCCTTGATGAATATTGCATCGACGTTCCTTCAAATAAGGCTTTAAGAGCGTAAAATTCTTAGGATTTTTTGCGTTTATTGAAGCGTGCTACATATTTGATTGACTATTTGAAACGTGCTTTATGTCGAATTGTTATTTGATTGACAGTTCCAGCATCCACCATCAGTGCACATTTGAGCACATCGACAAACGTGATTTCAGCATTGTACTCCCGAAAAATGCCTTTATTTCAGAACATTGAACGTAAGATCCTCTGACAGTGGCATTGGCTGCAAAACATTTCCTTAATAAAGGAGATCATTCTAAAATCAGATCCTTATGTGATGATAATATTACAGAAATGCAAATGTCACGGCTCCAAGATCAATGCAAACAAACCCGAAGGGCTGAAGCCATCTGGTCAATTTTATCTCCGGCTGCACTGGAAACCAACTCCCGGTAAAAAGGCAGCTGTGTTCAGTATCAAATATTAAAGTAGCAGGAATTCGTCAACTTTGATATGGAGCACAAATATAAGTAAAATATCGCTCAAGTACGAAAAAGAGTGAGATACGGCACGTTCTTGACCTTACTCAGTTACTCAGTGTGAATAAACCAAAGTTGGTTTGTGTTATACACAGTAAATATGAAGGTTATGCATCGTTTTCTGTGGAAGCCCGAAGCCTTTATTGACAAAGAAAGTACCTGTCCAACTTTAAATGTTCACCCTTTCATCAACGGAGAATACCAAAAGGGCGAAGATTAGTCTCGCCGCTGCAAGAATGTCCGCGCGTATTATGAAGAACCAATATTACAAAAACATTTGTCAATCTAGAAGTTCAAATGCGATTAAGTTAATCCCCAAAATCGTTCATAGTTCGACAACAAGGATAAACGACTGCATGCTTTAGAAAATGGTTCGAGTAATAGCATTGGAACGAAACGAAAAGTTGCTCAGATCTCACGTACATCTAAAATTCAGATACCAAAAATTGCTTGGATGGGCTATAATTGGCAACTATTTGGATGTAAAATTTTTATCAGTTTTTTTTACGATAGAACGAAGCTTTTAAAGGGACAGTAACGATCTTCATTTTTTTTTTTCACAAACTCCTACTTTACCTCCGATAAATGGTGATGATATTCAACGTGCAGTTTGTCCGTTTGCAGGAAAGAAGAAAGCTGACATTACGACACTCAAGAAAGATATACATGTACTCAACGTATAAAGAAATGGAAATGATTCTTCTTAAACATATCAGTATTTTTTCCTTTTGTCGTTTGGCGTAATTGCTTACGGTTGTAGTGTTAAATTGTATGTGACACAATTGACTCTTTTCACGGATAATTTTAAACAAACGATCACGAACCGTGATTTATTAATTCAAGTCAATATTAAGCACGCGTGTAGAGGTCGTAGAGCTAGAATTAAAACGTTTTATTTCATTTTTTTTCTTTCACATGTAATATCAGAAACGTAAATTTAGGGCCATTTAATCTTTAGCGAAAGAACTAAATTCAGGAAAAAGCGAGGATGTGGCAAAGTACTACTAACTCAGTAACGAAATCCAAAGGAATCCCCTTTTTTCCAAAAACGTGATCCCACGTACCGAAATGACAACAAACCGTCAAAGTCACCGATAAATATACATTGTTTTTATGTACTGGCAACATTTTCAAGGACTTCTATCCTGTATTGTAAAAGTTATCTCAACCACTTGACTGGGTATCATTAACCTTAATTTCATAAAACTTCGTGCTGTTTTAAAATATGAATCATGTCAACAAGCGAGGTGTTATTGTTAAATTTGTCACGTCTTCCATTTTGTTTCTAATGTTAAAGGAAGCCAGTACTTCATGATGGAATTCCAAAGTTGTATTCTGTGTGTTATCATAAAAGAAGCACTTCTTTCCCATGAGACATCATTTTTAGCGTTTGGCAAGGAGTCGTGGGTTAATATCTACCATTGCACTGAGAGGACTGTGCGAGAATTGGATTGAGGCACAGATTGAATGATGGCCTTGTCTAAATAAACTTGTAAACAGTAAGAAATTATGTAGCTCGTAAAAAGCACGAATAAGCAGTCCGCATATTATTTTAGCAAGTAGACAGCATAGAGTAGATTGCCGCGAGCAGCTTTGAATTTCACCGTGAATTCAACTTGACTATTTTATTTTAATTTTCCGTGCAAAATAGTCATTAAAAAACCAATCAGCTTGAAGGAAAGTTAGTGAGCGCTTACAAGTGCCTTTCGAGAACGAATCATGTTTTGAATTTAATCTGTATGAAATTCTGCCAGTCCGCTTATATATTTTTTAAATTGCATAAAACTCATTATATCGTGGCAAATTTTATCTTTTTCACTAATTTCTTCCCGGTGAGCAGATTAATGTTGCTTACTGAGAAGCCGAGAAAATAAAATTATCTTTTTGGATCTTAATTAGGCTGCACCTGTATCGTTTTCTTTCATCAAGACACGTACTGACAAGGAAACCACAACCTCGTTCACAGGCTCTCTCTCTCTTTTCCTCCCACGACAAGAGAGGAAAAGAGAGAGAGAGAGAGAGAGAGAGAGAGAGAGAGAGAGAGAGAGAGAGAGAGAGAGAGAGAGAGAGAGAGAGAGAGAGAGAGAGAGAGAGCCTGGGAACGAGGTTGAGGCAACCACCAAAAGAATCAAAGAGCATAGACGTAATCTGCTAACTCAATGTTGTACCCAATTCGAATCTCCTGGCGTTAAGATTCTTTGTATATTGTATTTGAATTATAATGTAGCATTCGCATTTAAGTGACATGGAAGTACCTGGGACAAAACGTTTTATTCCCAAAGGGTTTAAATTGGGTACAACAGTGGTTGCGGTCGTATTAGGGAGTTAACACTAGTGTCCCACTCTGTTTCTAATAAATAGCGTTTTTCCTGACCTATCTATTTTTAGAACCACTTTAGCGCCATTCGCTGTCATGGTAAACGTCAATAACAATTCAGTTGCTAATCAGCGCTGAGGTCTTTCCAATGCTGCAAGAAAGCGAGTCTCAACTATCTATTCACGTGAGATTATACTTCTTCAGGCTTGCAATGGATCATGGGATGTGTAACCTTAAAATTGTCGAATGGATGCCAAAAAAATAAGGATACTGAGGGAACGGGGAGGCGTTTTCAAAACTTTGAGTCTTGTTTTCCGCATTCGGCCGCTATCTTGGATCTCCCCTTCATGCGGACCACAGAGGGAACACCTTTAATTAGCGCGGCAAATTCAAAAAAGTTATTTCTAAAAATAGATAGGTCAGGAAAAATGCTACCTCACTTAGGGAAGCCAGTTGGAGGCTCCTACTGATGGACTCCTGGAGAAACACAGTGTAACACTAGTGTTAACACTAATCTAGTGTCAACTCTCTGGTGTCTTAAATCCCTAGGGGAACTGTGAATAATAGAACTTGATGTAAAACTAGTGTTTGCCTTGTAGGCCACTTCGGAAAATACCATAATACTCTTTGTTTGTCCCCCACATTTTGAATAGGCATTGTTTCCAGTTTCTCTTGGGACTTAACAATGGTCCCAAGAGAAAACAAAAACAATGATTATGCAAAATATGGGGGTACAAACAAAGAGTATCAAGGAATTTTCCGAGCAACCACTGAGCAATAGATTGTTTTCACGTGACGTCACGGCGGCCATGTTGGTGTCCCTAAACAAAGGAGCGGTGGTCATGTTGATGTCCCCGAGTAATCCTCCGGGAATTGGGCTCTATTATAATGCAAACGTTTTCTTTTGTTTCGGGTGGAAAAGTAAGGTTACTGATCACGTGAGTGAAAACACTCTAAAGGACTTGATTTAAGACTAGTGTTAACTCCCTTATGCGACCGCAACCAATAAGAATACGAAAAAATGGATAGGTTTAATGAAGAAAAACATACGATCTGCGCACGCCCTGTTGTGACACATTGGTAGATTTTTTTTACTGTTCTCCTAACAAAGACTGACATGAAATGACAAAGTTTGAGGTTATGTGGAAGCATCGATTTTTATCCCTAACATCCACACTGCTCAGTCATGCCTGTTTTGTTCCAGGAGAGTCGGTGTACACACTTTCGGAGAAGAACGACTTGCCAGTTGGAGTAATCATGAAATGTTTTAAGTAATCCGAAGTTACATTAGTTTTCAATACGTTCTCGTTGCCTTTTTCGTCGTTTTTGCTTGTAAGCTCCACAAAATCGATCTTTTGCGGATCAAAGTGGCACCAGTTTGTCATGACAGCGACCATGACAACGATACATTTACCAAGTATGAGGCTTTCTGCCAGCTCATGTCTAAGCACGTTTTCTCTCTGTTTGTATCATGCGCTATCCTAGTGCGCAAGGTAAGTCTCAAGTTAATGAAGCGGACATTATCGTCCAACCAAATCATTACCATTGAGTATTGGAAAACGCGTTAAAATCCTGCGGTTATGATGTTGACGCAGCTGGAATGACAAAACAATGAAAACATTTCGTCATTTCGTTTCGCTAGCTGCAAAAACGGAAAACCTTGAACTTGTTGGTTGTCCTTGCTTTTTTGTCATACTCAATTTCGGATCCATAAAGCTATCTTCGCCGGGAACCAGCGAGAATGATCGCGCGATCGCTAACTGCACCTTACAGTGCTTTACATGAAAAGATAAAACTGAACGAAGAAGCATTAAAAAAAAAAAAAAAAAAGGTCGAAGGCATTCCGTGTTGTGAACCAGGCAAAGTAGCCAAATTGCAGAACTAAAGAGCCCGCCGAGTATTAGGGACGACAAAATCTTGCTTTGCCGGCGGTTTAAACCAGGAAGACGGTAGCAAAACACGACTCATGATTTCTTCCCCAGCTAAAGATGACAGTGAAGCAATCATCGGGCGACGCACATGAACTTCAAGTGATGTAGTGTAAGTGTTAGATATAATCCTGGAATTTTCTGGAAGATTATGCAAATGACATGTGTGCAACTGCAACCAAGCAGAACCCAGGAAATATTGGCTTTCTCAGTCAAAAACAAATACTGTAAACACCGAATTTGTTTTAACCTACCTCGCATTACTTTAAAATCCTTGAGCACCATGCAGTGTCGGCGTAACCTGTGACGAGTAATGAAAAAAAATAATATTAAAATTAAAACGCTGTAAGCGATGCTAGATTCGAGAATTATTCAAGTTGGTGTTAATTAAAAGGACGAGCGCAGGCTCGTCCGAGATCAAAATAATAGGCAAAGACCTATTGTATCGTTGTAAGAGATATTACGAATTCGATTGTTTGCTGACTGATATGATCAGTTAACAATTCTCAACGCTACTTGAATAGAAAAGACTGAAATTAAAGTTCCTATTCTCCTTGCCAATGAGTTCGCTAGCGAAATTACCCGTTTCATGATGGTTACTAACTGATTGGTTATAAAATATGCTCAAAAAGAGTTAATTCGGAAAATTCTCATTTAGACAAGTTTAAGATGAGCAAGAAGGCTTCAAGTACAAATGAAAACTGGCAGGTACAAAAGTCGGACAGGATTAACTCGAATCGCTCACTTCAGATCGACGTAAAAAGAATGATAAGGGTTCGAGAAATCATCCTAATCCTCGGTGAAATCGGGGCAAACGTTTAACAGTTAAACTGTTTTTCCTTTGATTCGAGGTGAGCGAGTTGATCCGTTCCGACTTTTGAACCTGCCTAGTAAAAACCTGGAAAATAATAGCTTCCTTGCTTCGGAACTGCGCTCTCCCTGGATATTTCAGTGGTGCGGATCCTGTCAAATGGCTCTTATTCAACAGAAAAGTTTGACAATAAAGCTTCCGAGAATGTAAATAAGCCGTCAACGACACCCGCTGAAAAGCGTGAACTCGCTTACTGGCAACAAGACACACGTGATATCGAAAGCCGGCGACATCGCTTCAAGACGCCGGTTGGGGATTTAAAAAGGTCGATTGTGTCAAACTAAAATACAAATCGAGATAAAACAAAGTTTTTTTAAAATGGAAAATTGGTCTTCTTTGTACACAGTAATACGACCTTTTAATGCGGTACAGTTCCGCAAGGTAAGAGCGACCAGGCACATGAAGCTACAAACTCGCAAACCTTTCCGTACCTGAGGTAACAAGTAACTGGGAGTTTCTCTCTTCCCCCGATCCCTAACCAAAACAAGCGTTAATTCCTTCGCATTTCGGTTATTTCTCGCTAGCGTATGCATGTGTTCAAACTGTGGCAATTTATTTTTTCAATGTCTTATTTGTCAAGACTATTCTATTTTTTGACTTGATTGAGCGAGTCAGGGATCATCACTTGGCAGCCCTTCTTTTTGTTTTAGTTAAAATAAAGAAATAGCTAGATAGATAAATGTGTTACAATTTGACTCAAAGATGTTTGTTTGATAGAAAAGGTGAAAGAGTGTGATCCAAACGCACCACGTGGTTTCCATCATGTGATAGTCCGCATTGTATGCAACTCGAAATCCATTTGCATTATGCTTCGTTCTGCCAAAAAACGTGACCCTTGGGAAAGAGAAAACAACATATATACCTATCAACAAAAAGCGCTTCTGCCTTGAAGCGCCCCGAAGGAAACCTTCCCGCCTGATCGCAAGCTCTATGACTTTTTCCAGCAACGCTAGCTGATCTTGCTTGACTGGAGCTCATGTTATCATTGCAAAGTAAAAACGTTGTTTATCAGGTCTACCACGTGTTTTGTGACGCGAGCAACAAGAATTGTATGCTCTCAGCGTTAGTTGTTTCCAAACGCACGGGCAATCGGTGCCCAAACCAGTCCGATCATAGTGTTAATTCTATGCAACAATTGTCTGGTACAATAAATGTCTGGTAATTAAATATCTAATTAAATGCCCAAAGTCTCAAATGGTTTACATAACGAGTGATCATGTAAGTTGCACAATATATCAGCCAGCGTAGCAGGCGTATAAAGGGGAGGGAAGACAATGATCATTGGTTAAAAGAGCATAAATAATCGTGCTGCACGTGCGGCACAGATTTTAGCTCATATTTTTCCGGTACTTTGCATAACGAAGACGTAAAATCACCAAATTTTAGGTTTTGACGACAACATGCGCACGCAACAGAGAATCTTTCATACTCTATTTTCAGTCAGTAACTGCTCGTATCGATATTTTAAGGATAACTCGCCCACATTGTATGAAGTGAACGAGATAGAATAATCACGAAAGACTTCTGCTAGAGCCCACGTCGCCGTCGTAGATCATGCGGTCCCTATTGACGGACGTCTGGTCTTGAGGAACTGCGGTTCGCCAATTTATAATGGTAATTGAACTGAGTGGAGTGCAATTTGTTCTGAAATTCAAAATCGAACTCGAGTTCGATTCGGACCAAAATTCAAGTTCAATTAACACTTAATTACATGCATCTAGAAATTGCTCAAATACAGGATTTTAGTCAGTACCAATCTGTCTAATTTAGTCAGTTCAATTTGCCAATTGCCACTGAAAGTTGGAAACTCCCCTAAATGTAATTCTTCAGCCTGAAGGAGCTCATTATCATCATTCGGAAACTGTAAATAAATAATTTTTCATTTTGCGATTCGTGAATAAATCGCACTGCTGAGAGCCAATCAGATTGCAAGGATCACCAGTGATGTAATAAAAGTGAAAATCAACTGTGACAGTTAAATAAAGATCCATTTTGAGTGTGACTCGAGGACACTCGGGATAAATCCGAGAGTTCATCAGGGGTCCAACCAACGACCATACGATTACCAGTTCGGATGCTCTGGCTACCCTGACCGAGACTTCTCGAAAATTGGCCGTTAAACTCGGGTTAGGTGATGAATGTTCTCACAGCAGTAAAAGTGATTTATGCCTTTCCGACACTGACTAACTTTTGCTGGAAGGAACGTTTCGATCGAGATCCTTGGGAAGGACCTCAGAGAGAAGAATATTCTGTTGTCAAACGACTCATTGTGGCTGCTGGTGCACACGATCTGCTCAAACCTCAATGCTTTTCTTTTGTGAAAGAACAACAACAACAACAACAACACATGTTGGCATGACAAAAAGACGATTAAAAAAAAAAAAAAAAAAACAAGGAGTGTCACCCAACATCGTTGGCAGATCAGATCACACCAATATATGAAAACAACTATACTCAAGCGCCTACCCTAAGCGAGAACAATGCGATGTCTTTCGAATTCAGTTGACGAGTGATGACAAATGGTTGCGAGTACGAGAAGCAGAAGGCAACTTTATCTGGACACGTAATAGAGTGGTGATAATAGAGCTTTCCTAGAGGCTCGTCTTCAATAGCGATGCCAGCTAGCCTAGACGACACATGCAATACAGGAAGACGAACTAACTTGTAGAAGGAAACGAGTTTGCTTTCTTTATTCCCATGAATTTGTAATCGATACAAGATAAGCGACAGCACTGGCCAGTTATCCATGGCCAGATAGCACTTTAAAGTCACACCAACTTTATAAATTAACAGATAGACTTAAAACGAAGCATCAATTTGAACCAGAACACATGATATGCTTCCGACCGATGGCCGTAAGAACCGTCCATAAAGAAGGGATGCAAGACCATGCTTTCCCTTAACATAGGAATGAGCAGTTGCCCATCTAATACGTTGACAACGGACAACACAGTCGCAATGAAATCTGAAATCCTTTTATTTTTTCCTGCCAACACTAACTTACTAAATAACTATAAAATGGACTTCATGCAAGTCACGATATCCGAGGTATTATGGTCGAAAAAATAAAACTTTAAACTTCTTTTCTAGCGGCTCAAATGATTTTAGATACTTGTCAACTGATAAATCCCAATCGTACCCAGATTACGTTTTGGACGAAAAACACTTTTTCGTTCCCGAAAATGTTTCTCAGTATCTTGTGGTACAAAGTTACGTTAAGCAGTAGTTTCAAGTGTTTATTTGGCATTGTAGAACCTTCAAATGTTCCTTCTTAGAGAGATTTTTCAATATACAAAACTATTGGAGTAATAGAAAACCCCAAAATAAATATGATTTTAAAAATTTCTTGATTTGCTGTCTCTTTTTTTTGCCCTATAATGAAAGAGGAGTTGTTCACATATTGCATTTAATTAAAATCGAAACCCCAGAATAAAAGAATCCCTCTGCGATGGGCAGAAACTCGAAGTTTACTGCACATGGTAGCATTTGTGCAATACTTTTGGCAAGACTTTTAAGCTCTGCTAGATGGATACCTCATGAAAGTTCAGAGCTACATTTAATGTCAGATGCTGAGATTCATTGCAAGAAATAATAATAATAATAATAATAATAATAATAATAATAATAATAATAATAATAATAATAATAATAATAATAATAATAATAATTACAGCAGCTGTTGTACAAACAAGATGAAGAAGTCTTGGTTTTTAAAATTTTTGGCGATTATAGCACACTTTAAAAGTTGAAGTCCTGTAAAAGAACTCGCTTCCTCTTTATGAAGCTGTTGGGTTTGGAAAAAGGATGTAAATATGGAGAAATTCCGGGGTTCGACTGAAGCTTATGTCTATCCATGTTATTTTGTAGACAGCTAATTACAATAAATGATTGGGCGGAAAAAGGACAGCATAGATTAACTCAGCTTAAAGCAACATCGCGAATTTTTCTTTTTTAGCTATGAGGTATTCAACTCTGTGAATGAATAAAGTTATCCAAGTTCTTCTCCTATAGCGGATACAAAATCCTCGATTGTCAGAAATATTTTTTTAAAGGTGAATTGGAGTACTGAGGAGGTGCTAAAGTAAAGATTTTCCTATTTCAATTGGGGACGAGATGCCATTCCACGCCTTACTCTGCTTAAGCACCAACACCGCCGACACATCTTTTTCTTAATTCACAGTTGCAATACACACTCTTTTCATCTTGAAGACTGTCTTGCGATGTCGTGTAACCTCTGCACTATTGTCTTAAAGTGGTTGGCTTTCGTCTTGGAAACACGTGTTCTATTGGAAATTTCCCGCCTCTGTTTGGTTTCTAAAAGCAGCAAACAAAACCGTTAGCTTCTTAAAGAAACAAAAAACAAAGACAACAACAACAACAACAACAAAGTGAGAATATAGCAGTTATGGGACTCGCATGAGCAAACGAAAAGCAATATTTCTGTTTTTGTTCCCACCAAGCGATTACTTCATCTTGCTTTGCATTCCAAATTATTATGAACTCCGTTGAAGTTAAGGAAGGGGATTGAAAATGTACCTTTAGTTACTCAGGGGTTCAACATAAGCAAAGAAGCTTTTACTCATGAGCGAGATAGTAAGAGGCCATAGTCTATTCCTGGTTTGACGTCAAAAACTTCTTTGCAATGAAGAAATTCTTTTTAAACTCAGTTGAACATGAATTAATAAGCAGTACATTGTACCATTTGTGATCAAAGACAGACAATTACCTCCTATCTACTCAATCACAGGTATAGATTATATATAACTAAACTTAACTTGTGCTGAGGTTTGGAGCACCGTAAGTAAAAAAGACACTTAAACCGTTGTTTTGATTTCACTTACTCTGACCACAGATTTCGTTGCACTGCTGTAAAGAGTCGAACTTATTCTCATTTCCAAGGCAGCTGTAGTATTTGAATGGTTCGCACATGTTGGCAGCAGAGTTAAAGAAGTATTTCAGCACTTCGGTGCCACATTTGTTGTTCTTCCAAACATTTGTGCAGATTGAATAACTAGTCCCTATGAGATAACAAAAAAAAAAAAAAAACAGTGAACGCTCGTGAAACAGTCCATCGCCGAGATGCCGCCTTGCTCGGGAGTCGACTTACACAGGAAGTTCTCCTTAAACTCCCATACTAGTACATAGCTCTGTATCTTCCAATTTAAAGGTAACAAGACTTCAAGATTCTCGTCATATATGCGCCAGCAAGTAAAAACAAAGGAATTTTGCCATTAACTAAACAAACCTTAGAAATCTTGGGTTTGCTCGACCGGAAATTCCGAACTTTTAAGGTAAAAAATTTGCGATCAATTTTTCGAAAGTAAAAGCGTGCTCCGTGGGCCCAAACTCTCTCGGTGAATTTGCGCACAAAGAGGAAATGAGATATATATGCGAATCCTAATGATTTCCCAATGCGGGGATACCAGTATACTCTTACCATTTTAACAAGCCAAGGACCGATTGATTACACTTGTCAATCGCGAACAACGCTATTCACTATGTAATGAGTGGCACCACAGAAAAATAACGTGCAGTGCTTAAGAGAAACTTTCGAAGCTTTTGGAAGACAAATTTAGTTGGGCGGTTTTCGTTTAGAGTAACATATAAAGTTTTAATCAGATTGTTAATGTATGCAGAGGTTCACAATCCCAAAATATATAAAAAGAGACGAAGTGTTAAACAGTTGATGATCTTATGGATCGTTAAAGACGGATACGATTTGTATCTTTTATAGGAATATAACGTTCGATATTTATTTAGAACTATAAAATTCTCAGACGTGCGCACTGAGTCGTCCTGGTCGGAACGGAAAACTAAGGATGGAGGACAAGGATACGAACAAATACCTTTCAGGTTAAAGACGCTAACAAGACAGGAAACAAAGGACATCCGTCGTTATATTGTAACAGCTCATTCCTATTCGTGAAATACTGAGAAGAATTAAGGGCTAATATGTTAAAGTCGTGAGGTATGGCACGCAACTATAGATCACTATACACGCAAGCAAAGCGGCGAGATAAGAACAAAGCAATTAAGTGTGTAACAGGCAATTATAGATCATGAACGCCTAGTTAGAATAACAGCATGACCACATTTTAGATTCGCATTGAAACACCTCAATGGTACTGAAAAGGAAAAATCAAATTAGTAATTTCATAAGTTATATTTGCCCCTATATAGGCTGGCCAAAATTTGAAGATCTCATGCCAACTTGTCGCACCCACACCTCGGAAAAGAAACAACCCAAAAGGGAAACATAAACGTTGTATATGAATAAATAACTAATTGTTTTTAAGTGATCGCTACTAGAACGAGGTGTATCGTTTGCAATATCTACGTTGATGAACCATTGTTAAAGTAGCCTGGTCAAAGTATGGAAACTGAAATAACGGAAATAGTTCATCAGTTGATCCAATAATAACAGCTAAATGAATCCTGCACTTTTTTCTCAACCGTATTTCAAAGCAACTCGAATAGCCTTACGATTTGGTCCGTACATTACATTTACAAACAAAAGAGCGAATTATTTTTGCACCAAACGTTTTTGCCTGTTGTCACGTGACCAGGCCTTGTTATCTGATCGACAACAACATGGCTGCCGCCGAAAAGTGAGGCACACACGGCTAATTTCATAGTCACTATATTCTTAACTCATTTTGTGAATCCGATGATATGAGGCACACACGGCTAATTTCATAGTCACTGTATTCTTAACTCATTTTGTGAATCCGATGATATTCCCTAATTTCAATCCGTTTGAAGGGATTTAACTCGAACGCACGACAGCAGATTGAGCAACCGAGAATTCCGGGCGGCACGATGCCAGCACATCCCACTTTGGCGGAAGCTCTTGAAGGACGAAGCATATGACAACGGGCACTATACAATGATATGGAAGTGGCCTTGGCGTTCAGGAATCGTGGTAATACGACCAAGCCATCGATTAACCAATTTTTCTACCAAGGAAAAAAAATTCTTCATATGTACAAGATGGAGACTTGGTGTAATCGTGTAAAAAAATGGTTGCGGTTAGTAATCGTGGTGAAAGTACATGAAGTAGATCATGACTGAGGGCATGGTATAGATCTACGTTACAACTGACCACATCGTGGTACATGCAAGCGAAGAACTATCATTATGACATAAACTTAAGCATGTCTGGGATTTTAGAGGCAAATTCAGATACACGTAAAGAGGATGCGTGAAGATCATCTGCAAATCACATTTATAGTGCATGAATGCAACTGAGCCGGTCATACTTGAAACTTTCAAACTATGAACTTGTCATTCAAATTTGTATCATCCATAGACTTTTGCTATGTCCTATATATGTGCGTGCGTTTAACGATGAACCAGAATAAACTCAGCTGAACATAAAATCACAATCAAACAAAGTATATGTACATGCATTCCCCGAAAGGACAAGATCTGTCTTGTGTGATGTAGTTGACTTGTACATTTATTTTTTTCAGTCACAAGGGGGTCATTTCCTGGCAAGGATGTCGTGCAAATAACGAGCTTTTGAAATCAAATCATTATCAAGATTACATCGTGCAAAATTTAACACTCTCTTCGAAGAATTCGTTTTTGTTAGTCTTCTCACCATTTTCAGTTCGATGGAAAAGTGATTTTCGTTGCAAAGGAAAAGTGAATTCATTATATCGAATGCCCGAAAGCGGCATGCATGAGATACGTGCATGATGAACAATCAAATCTATACAACAGCGTGCTATGCCTCTCAAAGAGGGCAAAAGGGTTTTTTGAGAGTGCAAAGCTCACTTGAACCAGCATAACTGAATTTGACCGGTTTGAATGAATGTGTGAATGAATGAATAAGTATATAAGCAAGAAGCTGTGCAAAAAATACTGCCAAAGGCCCACGGTTCGACGTCTTTATAACACAATCACCAAGACTGTAAAGTAACAAATTACCAGTTCCTAGCATAGTTAGTACGTGACAGGGGAGAAACTAACTAGGGTTTGTAGGTTTTTTTAAAATTAGCATTGATTACGATACTGAACAAATACCTTCGCGCGGACAGAGTCATTTGACTGTCTCATCACATAGATAATCTTTATTCGAAAGCTTTAGCCCACCTTTAGAATGTGCAAACGGACTCTTGTTGGCTAAAGAATAGAGAGATGTTACAGTTTAGCATCGCAAACCAGCACGAAATTCGCGCTTCGCGACCAAAAAACAAAGGACTAATTTAACCCTTTAACTCCAAAGAGTGATTGATATAAATTTTCACAGGCTCAATACATTGTTAAGCAAACTGGTTGCACGAATAAAGAAATTTATCACCGGGGCTTTTTTTGTCCAAACATATCATCAAATTCCCATAACTGACATAACGAGTGATGTATGGCACTCAGTAAGGAGAATTAACATTCAGATCTTGGGAATGAAAGATTTAATTTTGGATCATTTCTTGCCTGTTACAGGCATCGAGAATGTTCTTAAGAGAGGAACAAGTAATTATATGGAAATTGTTACAAAAAAGTATCAGAAACAGGAGCCCTGCCTTTCACCGTTTCACGTAAGCGGTCCTTGAGGAGACAGTCAGATGACTCTGTCCGCGCGAAGGACACAAATGGCAGCCTACTGTTTCTCGTTTCATGCAAACACGATGCCAAATCTCTAATGTTTTCTTGCTTTTCATACCCCTGAACATTATATAATTATAATTATACACGTCGCATAATTTCTTACTTCAGTCTCAGTCCATAATGGCGTCCTGAAGACCGTGATGAAACACCGGATCTGTTCGGATATCTTAGCTAAAAAATTGAAGTGCCCGAATATTTTAGGGAATGATATCTTCCTTTCAGAAATTGCTACTGAACGTTACCTTCTATGAACCAGCGAACCATTTGCTCATCCGAAACTGCTAGGTGACCTTTTTTAAGGGCAAATATTGAAAAAAATATCCCTTAGGAAAACGTAAGGGACTACTTTTCCCTCGTTCCGATCTTTTAGGTGATGTTTTAGTAAAGAAATCTATAGCTGTTTGGCAGCGTAAAACCGAAATTCTTTAGAACAATTTGACACTCCCGAACACATATTTCACCGAAGATTATCGTTGGGCGCCCCTAACAATTAAACGATTCTTTAAGCAATTGCAAAATCGAGAAATTATCATCAACGAAAACTTTAATTTGAGGGCACGCAAAATTAAAAAAAAAAGAAGTATGAGATGCATTTGGGCACAATGTGGAACTTTCGTAGATCACCATTTTATTTTATTTATTTTACTTATTTACTACAAATTTCCAACGCTAAGACTCACAAAAATAAAAATGGATTCAAACTGAATAGCGGATAAAATAAGATAAATAAGTCCAGTCGTAAAAAAGGAAGACTCGTGACTTCACTTCCAACCAAGGCATTATAAAAAAAGAAAAAGTGCCTCCTTAACTTACCAACCAAGGCATTACTAGACCACCTGGTGACAACTCCAATATTAGTCTTCAATTACATGCTTGATTCGTGCAGTTTTGCACACTTCGTGGCTGTGTATATCAATTGACGGGATCCCCACTTCATTAACATGGGAATGGCTACTAAGCTGACTGGGTCGCGATAACCGTTCTTCCGGTACTATACTTAAGATTTAATACGAGCTTCCCACGATAAACGGCTCTTTTTTCTACGCACGTTATCGTATATGATCATAAACCATGGCATGCCTGTGAACCACAGAAGAATTATTTCTTAAGATAGTTAACTCACAGCATCTAAATCGAATCTCATAACTCCAGTCTCTATGTATAAAGTTCTACTGAAATAATTTCAATAAAACCTCTTATTGCAACAATCGTTATTGTCCCAGTGGTCGAAGTCCAACATATGTCTGATGCATGGGCACGTGACTACATGGTGCTATGTGACTGAGATTTAGCACGCAAAAGCAGAGCTCAGGAGAATGTGACAAAAAACACGAACACGTCCACAAAACGTGTAAACGAAACAGTCATGTATTGTTATTATAACCGCAGAAAATTTAATACAGTTTTAAGTTTTAGTTACACACCGTAGACACGTGTTGTCGATTATCACGACTCCAATCTTCCGGGTGAGGGCGTTTTGACTGTCAGGTAGGCTATTGACGTAATTGTAGTCTGTTGCAAGGATTAGATTTCGTAAGAGACCAGAGGAAGGCGGAAGGGGAGGACCACCCAAGTAAAGGTCTGGTACCCAGCCATCCATGGATCCGAATGATTGACAGTTTATTCAGGTTCAAACAGGTATAGAGAGAACCAGAAGAGCCACAGTAGAGAAATCACGACTGATTTGGTAAGCATGAATGCAAATGAAAATGCGAACATGTCTCCTTGAAAGAAAGTATTGTACTTTTATAAAAAGAGTGGACCTGAACAAGAACTGGACGACATCAACTTGAGCGAAAAGAACCTGAACGAAAGAGTAGACAACGCGAAATCAAAAGAACAATGCTGATGATAATGAAATGTCAACATTCTCGGGACAATAGGGATTTAGGTAAAGGATTTATGTGGTGGGAGTGGCAAATTCTCCGTAAAAGAGAGCTTCCTCGGAGGCCACAGAACTGAGTTAAAAGTAAAAGTGCGTTAAAAGTAAAATTGAAAAACCACGAGATACTGTCATCTTAACTGGACAGCTCAAGAAATACAGCACGATAGACAACACAGAAGATTCTAAAAGTCTTAACGTCCCCTTCCTAATCAGGCTTACAGTTAGGTTTGTCTTAAAGTAAATGTTCACGTCCACTGGAGAAGAGGGGTTTAGGAGGCATTTCTGTGACGTGCATCGACCGTTTTTTTCGAAACGAGTACGTTAAGTTGAAGAGAATCTGCGACCAGGATCTTCGTTGGAAAATATGGTGAATTATTGGGAGGTAAAAAGAAAAACAAAGATGGCAAACATGATGAGAACCAAGCGGGAGACTGGGATGCAATTTCCAAAAGTCCCCGGGCGGTTCGCTTCGTTCGGCAATCGCTCTTATTAATGGCGCCTACAAGTATTCCGGTCGAGTCCAAGGATGGGAGAACACTCAGTAACATTTATCAAAAGCGTTCCTTTTTTTAGATAATGTGCAATGGTCCAGTCTCGGATTTCGCATGAAAAAAAGAAGAGAGTCGCGGTTAAGCGGTTCAGGGTAGCCTGCCAGCAGGCTCTTTTGTAGCCGCGAGAGGATTGGGGTGGACAAAAGAGCCTGCTCGCAGGCAAGGTTCAGGGGAATACTTTGCATTTTTGGTCCAAGAAAAAAAGCGGAAAATGAGAAATTGTCTCCCTGACCGTCGACTCCGTTCTTTTGTTCTTGATTACTTCAAAAATAGCCAACTACAATCGATAAGGGCAAACTGAACTTACCACAAATGTTTTTGCACTCCTGAAAGTTGGATGAAGTAGTCTGGATCGAGCAACTGTTTTGTAAGTCCGATAAATAATTAGCACAGGCCTGTGTCAGGCTTTTCTTCTTCGCCGGAGAGAGAGCATCTTGAATTTCAGACAAACATGGACCGTTGTCTGCAGGAAGAGAACATAGGCTCCCTGCAAATTGAGAATAAAATTTCCAAGTTTTAGGATTCTCCTTCATTTCTCAAGAATGGTTTGTTCATCCTATGCTCTTCCGTTTTTAGGGGTGGTAACGATGATAATTAAAATTTCCCTCACTTTGAACACTTAACCTCATCGAGTGATTCTCCTAAATAACCCTTGAGAACAATTGTGAATAAGCAAATCAATAAATGATATCCTCGAAAGCGACGTTATTTCTCTGAGGATGACCCTTCAAGGAATTTTCTTTTTATTTCATTTTGAGTCGTATAGATCTACTTTGATGTACATTAGGCCTGTGAATTAGAGTGTTTTTGCGCTTTATGCATGTGAGGTATGCTAGGATGATAGTAAATGTTGGTAAAATCACTACAGCTCAAATAATTCACTCGATGTTTTATTTTTGGGTTACTCACTTTGAACCCTCGACATGTTACCCTCGACCCTCGACAAAATTTCAGACTCAACCCTCTCTATTTAACACAGATTCCACGTTGCCGTGCGTCTGTTCTCGTAAGGCGGGGGTACACCTGAAAGCCGTTTTCACGCGGCTTAAAATCGGTTTAATGGAAATATCTCGTTCGCGTTTCAAGCAATACAAAAACCCTATGCTTAAAACACAAATCAATGTTTTAGGGTGTTTTGTAAATTTGTTGGTGATTTTTCGGTATATTTGGGAGATAGTTTGTCTCAAAAGAGTAGTAAAATTTGGAGAAATAAGAAATAGTTGATATTTGATGTAGTTTAAAAACTAGAATTTGAAGTTAAAAATTGATATATGGACATCCAAACAGTCCCCTACCAACCTGGTGTGCTCATAGGAGAAAACCAATCAAAATGCATGCATTATTGAGTTTATTTTATACAGAACCTCTTCTATTTAAATAACTTAAAGTGCATGTCACCTAAACACAGTTTTCCACTTTATTTATTCTCCGATATTTTCTTGTGTTACTTTTAGAACCTTTGGATTTAAAAATTCTCTTTTTTTATTTGCTTTGTAAGACGGAAAAATGGTCATACTTTGATTTATAACTGAGCAATGAAGGGAATGGGTTCGATATACCGAGTGACGTCACAAATTAATTTGCATCGTTTTTCAAAGAACCAGCAAAATGCAAAGCAGTCTAAGACGTCGACCCGACCCATTCCCTTTATCGCTCGGTTACGGATCAAAGTATAACCACATTTTGCGTCTTCCAAAGCAAATAAAAACGTGAATGTTCAATCAAAAGGTTCTAAAAACAACAGAATGTATTTGGGACGCTTTCGGAGAATAAATGAAGTGGAAAACTGTCTTGAGGTGATAGGCACTCTAACGACATTTCAACCACACTGACCAATTCTACACGATGGACCGGAGTAGCCAGGGAGACATTCACAGGTGCCGTTATTACAAATTCCACCATTCATACAGTCTGGTTTGCACGAAGCTGAAAAAAGAAAAAAAAATTAAGATAACAGAGGACATAACACTTTGAGTCTCAGCATTACTATAAGAAACAGATATGTGTAGAGAAACACGTAATGAGATGCACAAGTCAACGGTTTTCATTAAGCGTTACAAAGCGTTCCCTTTAGGGTGCAGGGATGGCGCAGTGGTGAGAGCACATCCATCCCACAAATGTGGCCCGGGATCTTCCCAGACTAGGCGTCATATGTGGGTTGAGTTTGTTGGTTCTCTACTCTGCACCGAGAGGATTTTCTCCGGGTACATGTACTCCGGTTTTCCCCTCTACTCAAAAACCAACATTTGACTTGATTTGCGTTAATAATTAATTTCAGTTTACATTGTCCCTAATATTAGTACTCCAGCGCTTGAACGACTAGACACTTAAATCAAGTTCACTTCCTTCCTTTCCTTTCCCTAGCTCTGCTTCCCTACTTCGATGTCATTTGTGTCTAGCAATACAGACAATTAACATCATCATACAGTGTCCCCGCCAAAACTCCAGTCCTCAAGTCAAAAACAACACGTTAATCCGAACCCTTATCTTATTGCTAGAAATAGGTAGCATAGAATTAAAAGAAGTTTTTCATGTTGGATATGAAAACTGGACGCGCATCTATAATTACGTGCTTTCTTCTGGATATTAACGCAGTTATCAAAACTGTTCCAATTTTTGTCTGGTCCGCGTCATCCTCTCTTAGCTTTGTTCACACGCCATATCACTCGTGAATGCAACAAAGATTCGAAGGAAAAAATAAAGGAACACTGCTACTTACATATCTCGCATCTTTTGCCGCTGTAGCCTGGTGAACATGTACAGCTCTCGGGCTCTGTGCACTCGCCATTATGCAAACAGTAGTTGTTGCACACCGCTAAGGTATAAATATAAATCCAAATGTTTGCTTTCCTTATTTGTGTGCATAAGGTCTGTACCCCAAGCATCCTCAAAAACCTGGGGACAGTCAGTCGGGTCACAATTAACGGGATAAAGAAACCCCGGCCAAAAATGAGACTGGCAGCAGTTTAACAAGACGGGTGCCCGTCTGGTAAACTTCGGCCAGTCTCGATTTTGCCTCGAAATTACTTCGTCCGGTTAGGGTTAAAGTTAGGGTTAGGGTTAGGCCACACCTCTAGG
>NC_090869.1:17061034-17068534 GCF_036669935.1 Montipora foliosa | reverse complement strand
AAACGCGCCTCCCACCTCTGCGACCCAGGTTCAACCCTGGTCTCGAGGCCGTCGCATGTGGGCTGAGTTTCAGTCGATCTCAATCTTACTCCGAGGGTTTTTCTCCGGGTACTCCGGTTTTCCTCCCTCATCAAAATCGACTCTAGATCAATAACATCCGGGCGGATATCCTCGTACAGGGATAACCTTAGACTTGCCACAAGTCGACCTCACGATAACCCCAGAACAAAATGTTTCGGCGAGCGAATCGTGATTTTTCGTACGCGACGTGAACGAGCGAGCGACGAAGTCGCGAGAGGTCGACTTGTCTCGCTTGCAAAGTTTTCATTTGCGTCTCGCGCCAAAAAGGGGATGACGTCATTCGCAAGCCCTGAACCTGATGGCGCAATCCGACGAAAACAGTCGAAAATGTTTGTTTCTACGAAATCGAAAGAGGAAATTTGTTAACTTTGTGCTAAAGGTATCAGAAACAAAGATGAAATAAAACGAAAGCTTTTTTTCAATCTCGAATCGCCGCTTGGAAAGGAGATCTCCAGTGGTATTTTCTGGACCAACACTTGTGCCGTGATTTGTGCTGATAGAAACGAAAGACTAATATATTCGAAAGATTAGCAAGTAAGGGAAAGCTTCGAATCGTCAAGAAAGTCAGTTGATTTCACTCATGAAAGACCAGGTACGCTTCAGGTGTAGGAGACGTACTAGACCGGGATTAAAAGATACATCTTAGTGAAACCTAAGCTTACCATTTAGCGATGCAATGACTCTCGTCGATGAATACACATGAATTTTAAAATTTTTTGTTCCATTCGACCAAAAATGTGTTGATAGTCATTGAGAATCGCCTCGGGACTTCCAGACACCCGTTTATACTTAAGATTTTAAATGTGTTGTCTCCTAAATAGCGACCGGCTAGAGACCAAATCTTTCGTGAGTGAAATCAGTGGAAGAGTTACGAAGACGATAGCATTGCCACCCGCTCCAAGTAAACGACCAAAAGCGTACGGGACTAGTTCAAAGGTCAGACTTTTCCCAGCTCCGGTTGGGGAAGACACAAACAGATCTATGCAGGACAGATATTCTTCAATTATTTTCCTCTGATTTGGAATATCCGATGACCTTAGTAGCATGTTTGAAAATCACGCTTCACTGCGTGTGGCAAATTTTGATTGACAACTCTATCCCCTGGGGTCCACAAGGACTACTCTGATTGGCCTAGCTCAGCGACCCGTTTTTGGGTCGCTAAATTGGCGCCAAGTCTAGGATAACCTCTGGTATCTCTCTCCCTTTTATTGTATTGAATGAATAAAGTTACAATTATTATTAATTGCCGAACTCCAACTACTTGACCGAGAGAGTAGAAAGTGTATGGTGGAGAATGGAGCGAAACACCCGCTTGGGTCGACAGAGCTGTTGAATATCATCATCATCATCATCATCATCATCATCATCATCATCATCATCATCATCATCATTATTATTATTATTATTATTATTATTATTATTATTATTATTATTATTATTATTATTATTATTATTGAGTTTGTTAGCTCTCTACTCTGCACCAAGAGGTTTCTCCGGGTACTCCGGTTTCCCCTCTCCTCAAAAACCAACATTTGACTTGATTTGCTTTCATTGTCGATTTCAGTTTACAGTGTCCCCAATTAGTGCTCCGGCGCTAGAATGACTAGACACTTAAAATAAAGTTCCTTTCCTTTCCTGTCCTTTTTTCCCTTTGTTTCTAATTACCCTTCGTGTTGTGTTTGCCATTTTTTTATCCCCTAGCTCTCTGTAACAATGCTATGTTATCCCAACTGTACACCTTGTATTGTTTCCTTTGTTTCCTATGTCTGGGCTTGTTAGGTTTAATATATAGCTTTGACCATGTCACCATACTGTAATTATAGTTTTCTGTCAACTTACTGAATCCAGGAACCATTTTCTTGACGCCTCTCCGGAATTGAACATCTCTAAGAACACGTTTGTAATTAATCCTACGTCTGATGCTGCAACTCGGAACGAGTCCAACCTGGAGAGACAAGATACAAGTAAAATCGTGTTGTTTATGGTTCAACAGCTAGAACATAGCAGGCACTTAGCCCCTCTCAAAGACCTAATTATAATTTTCCAGAACCATACAAGAACTCGACAATCATTGTGATGAAACAAGGCCTCTTAGACGTCCGTTGACTGAAAAGGACTCGCTAAAATTCAAGTACAGAACCGCTTATATATTGGTTACGAATGAAATGTTATCTTGCAGTTGGCACGCCTTTGCTCCTCACATGTAGTTGATTTGGGTTGCATGGTATTAAGTCGACGGACAAAAGAAAATGAAAAATAAAAACAACTAACAGAGTGTGCACCAAAAAAGAAAGAAAAATGAGTAACTCGTCGGTCTCATTATAAGTTGCTTATTCGAAGAAAAAAAGAGTTATTCGAGCAACATGCCAATTGTGTACACATGATTGGTGTGATTGGACCCATAACAAGATACAGAACTTACTGCCCAGTCCTAAAGTGCCGCACGCCTGCAGGAAGTTCGGAGGTCAGAAGCATTTTATCCGTAGATCCTCTATCACCAATGAGACGAACAAAAACTTTGCCATCCGTGCCCGCCTGGTATTGAGCTCCTGTCTTGGTTATGATCGTGTAGTAATATGCTGGATGAAAACAATTTACAAAGGCAAAGGATACATGACAATATTTGATAAGGTAGAGACACAAAAGCTCGAGGAACAGTCTCTGAGGAATCCATTTAAGAATAAATCGCCAAAATCGATTGGGTGACTGGACTTTTTTACTGCCGCGTGCTAATCGACCACTTTGAATTTTGTTATTCTGAGAAAAATTTCAGATTTGACCACTAGTAGGTGTTTCACTAAGACTGCGAGTTCCCAATGTTAAGCTGGTATGGTCAAAGAGAAACCTTACCCTCGATCTTCGCTTTCCATGGCATAAGAAAGCTTTAACAACAAGTAATAATCATGGAGAAAAGTGTTGGGAAGGTAGCATCACTTTAGAGATAACCCCCGTCCCCCTTATCATTGTTGGATTTTCCAGGAAAAAAGGGCGACATTTCTTACAGGAAGAACTACAACATTGAATATGGGGGAGGGGGGAGGGGGGCACAAGAGCATGGTATTTCCCAAACAGTACAGCCAGTAGTCAGAATAATTGAATAAGGTGTGAAGTAAAGAGAAGTGATGCACGCAACGCGATTGGAGATCGGCAATTGCCTTACTTACACCAACATGGCTGCAATCCCACAATCGAATTTATCATGACCGCTGTGTAGGAAAGAAGGTCTATTGGCCACTTAACTGACGTTGAGTTTAATGCCAATGCCAATTTTTGGAAATTATAATATCTGACGAAAGGCTCAACTGAAATTAACTGTGTTGGTTGTTGCGTGAAGCATAGAAATATAGGGCTGTATCAAAAGAGTGATTAAAGTCAAATGACAAACGAGGGAGGATGCTGAAGTTTCGAATGTTGGCATTTCGCTAAGGGGATTGATTGATTTGATCTGAAAAAGGGCTAGCGCTGGACTCCTCTTGTTTACTTCTATATATATATATATAATCAAATGAGTCTGAGATCAGTCAAAAAGATTTAAACTTACGGGGATTCGTGATGGTGACGGGTACAATCTTGTCAGCACCTGCATCAGGTTTAACATTCAAAATGGGCAGATTATTCAGATACAACAACCCCTTGAACGGCTTCGAGAGCGCCACGAAATCAGCCGGCTTAGGCGTCATTCTGGAGAATTTTAACGAAAGAGATTTGCCCGAAGGAATGGCGTTGGACTTCTTGGTCCCAGGTATTGCTATCTCTGCGTCCTTTCCAGCATTGTTGGTGAATTTGATGAAGAAGTAGTAGACGGACTCGTTGAAGCTTGATTCTCGACCTGTTCAGTTCAAAATCAAATGATGTAAGTCAGGTTTTATAGGGTTTAACTATAGTAGTAATCTCGGATTATTGAAGTGCGTTCGACAGTCGCTCTGGAAGCAAAGGAGAAGCGTAGGGAAAGAGACAATCTTATAAGAACAAACAATCACGAGGTGCGCGATCGTCATTTGCGCATACGAGGTATCAAGGCACGTATGACGTAATTCAAGATGGCGCTGAAAAAGCAGACGAACGAAATGAACAGGATACCCAAGAATAGAAATTGCGTTCTCCTAATGTCGAATGCAAAAATATTAAATTAACTATCAGCTTTGAATTCAAAGGCTTTATGACAGGTGAGTTTCCGAATTATACTCAGCGCAGTCTCCTTTTTCACCAAATGCACTGCATTTACGCAACTTTTGTCCATGTCCAATTTTGACACCCAACATGAAGTCTAAACAATTTGCTACCTATTTCTAGCAATAAGTTAAGTGTCAAGAACTAGCGTTATTTTTCGGTAATAGTAAATGCAGCTGCTTTCATTTACTTGCATGAGAACCGTAAATGCAAGTGGGCCAGTTTAGGGGTGAAAAGGTTAATCCAATCGATGCATCGCCAGTTGCCCTGGTCCAGTTGATCAAAGTCCTAGATTACTGGCCGCCAGGCAGCTCTCGAAACGACTCTCGGGATTGGTTCAGAAAACAATGGACACAAAGAATGATACAACAGAAACTATGGACCATGACGTAAAACACAATAAAGCTCCGTCCTAAAGGGATCCAATGAAATTGGTTGTAGGTTGTAAAGAGCTGCGTCCGGACTGTAGATTACTGGAAACTTAAGGTGCAGTTTATTTGTTGTTTCAAAAAGCGTTTCCTCAAGATTTTTAGACTTAGATTTTAGACCTTAGATCCTATGCTATCCGCTTTTTACAAGAAAATGCACAAACCACCGATAACTTTGCCCAAGAGATCACTAGCTACCCATAAAATGTGCTATTTCAAGGACATATGCTATTCAAACGACATTTTAGAACTACGATGTACGTCAGGAAGCCCTAGAGTGAATTTCTTTACTAAGGCCAAGAAGATTGGAAACGAGGCCGCAAGATCCTCACACACCTTGTCCAAAACAAGACTTCTTGGAGTCGTCCCAAACCATGTCATCTGGACATATCATGGTGTGTGGCTCGCCCTTAATGCAATGAATGTAGCGAGTGTTGTCTAAGGGATCCTTGAACAGACCTTTGGGCTGAAGACAACGGACTGAAAAAAAAAGCTTTAAGAATAAGTTTTTAAGAAACGATTTAAAAATGTGCAGCAATGTTTTTAATACCGGGTTTCAAAACACGAGGCGTAGCCGATAACACACGTGCTGCGGGCTACGTACACTTGAGAAAATACAAGGAAATAGAGTAAGGTATATAAAGATCACCAGTCATCTTTTCTAATCATACTAATCATACTCGATCACATATTCATTAAAAATTCGGGGCTTTTCTGAATTGAACTTCGATTTCCCCAGAAACTGACATCAAAACCTTTTCTGCGCATTTCAGGATGACCAATCAATACCGGCTACAAAGATGCATGCACGCGACTGATTTCTGTCGTCTGATGTGATAAGAGACTCATGAATCATTAATGGTTTTTGAAATAGGTCTTATGCATGATGACGGAATATGCTCAAAAATTCACCACCAAGCCTCGTTTTTCACATCATCTGGACATGCAACACTCTTTGCACGAGGGTTTCTTTACAAGTTTGCTCCTATGGGATTCAGCTCAAGCTAAAATTTACAAGTTTGATTTTCGACATGGAGGCTTGGTGGTGAAATCAGCTAGTCTCACATTCCATTGAGGGTTATGAAAATTTACTTCATGTAAACATCAGGAGGTGTCTTGAGCGGCTGTGATGCGTGGGGAACCTTCTGTTAACCAACAAACAAACTAAAGCACTCACACGCTGCCGTGATTGTGACGAGCTTTATATCATCCTTGTTAGGACTGGGAACCACTGTGACGCTACCCTGTTGTCCATTCATGAGAAGCTTGTCACCAGTCGACCACGGATTGTCGACTTTGAACTCAATGGGAATATCATTCTGCTGGCCTTTCTCTTCGAAATTCAAATCCAACGTCATGTGTGGTTGCACAGTGTATCCCTCGTTCTTATTCTGTCCCTTGCTGGGTATGATCTTCACTTGTATTCCAGCCTTGTTATCGAAGCGCACTTTGACGAAACGAGTTGACGAAGAGGATTCAACTGTAAGAAAAAAAAAAACAAAGAGACTTGCTTTCCATTCACAAGTGAAAACATCACAGTTTTCGGATTTAAATGGAAAGTGAAAGCTCTCAAAGCAGAATTTTGTGAGGGAGGGCATGTACTAAGCATTTGCTCAATTAGTTCATAGTCACCTAGAAAATCGTACGGACGGACAGGCATATTGTGTTTAGAATTTAGTTTCGAAATTTTGCACAACCATTTCAAAATTTGGAAAATTTTCGGTTGAGGACTTAAAAGAACTTGAGAGCAAGGAATCAAGTGGCAAGTACGCAATTTCAGGATCACTATCCGGCCGACTACACAGTGGTATGCAACACGTTTAAATAACTTATAGAAAAAGAATATCAGATCTAAGAAAATCCAATTCATAAAGGTTAAAAAATTACAATTTTAGGAAACTTTTAACCTCACTCACTTCACAGAATTTTGAATATCATCGAAAGCATCCACCGGTCTTACCGTTGCTGGAGAAATAGAGGAAAACATCTTTGGCGCTCTCGGCAGGGACCTCCGTGTCGAAGAACACAAGAGACGAAGCGACCATCTTGGTGTAACCATACGGCGCACCCGCAGCACTGCGTCCCACAACGAGCCTGGTAAAAGAGTCCTTATCATGGTCCCCTTCTTGAGGCATGTAGCCTCGCGCACGCGCAATCTCTGTACCGTTAATGTACAATGCTAAGCCGTTCTCTCGTGCCCAGGTCACCATGACATACTGCCAGGCATTGAGTTCAAAGTCCGATTCAACCTGTAAATAAACAAATAGAGAGCACAAAGTTTAGGTTGGGTCGGCGAAGTTTTCGCGAAATTGAACTGTAAGTATAGGTAATCGCATGGGGCCGAGTAAAATTAAGGATTAATATCACGAGTGTTTTCAGAAGCTGCTGAAATTGCCCTCGTCGCTGCGCGACTCGGGCAATTTCAGCAACTTCTGAAAACACAAGTGATATTAATCCTTAATATTACGAGGGCAAAAATTAACACTGTTGAGGCACCTCGAAAAACAGACAGCTAAGCGGAGTTAAAACACTCGTTCGCTCGGAAGCAAAACAACTAACAAACAGACAAGCAAGTCAACTTGTTCTTTGCGTCCAAAACGAGTATAGATGATTGTTATTTACATCAACTCGAGAGGAAAATACGAGTTTCATTCGTGAACAACTGTAACAACAATTAAACCAAATGCTAAGCTTCAATTTATTTTATTCACCTGTGCTGTAGTGGTTTTTACCACTTGCAAATACGCATCCGTAAACATAGCAAACGGTTTGTCCAAAGAAACCCACCAAATTTGAGCTACTTGTTCCTCCCGTCAATGGC
>NC_090869.1:17036034-17053534 GCF_036669935.1 Montipora foliosa | reverse complement strand
CTGTGTCACGTTATTTTCTGTTGAACAGGAGTTTCAAACTCGAAAATGGTCATATGGAATTTCTTTACATGACAAGAAAAAAACGACCTTTACCCAGGTGATTTGCCATAAAGTACCCAAATGCAATCCGTTTCAATCTCGTCCATTTGTATCCATCCGTGCTTCTCTTTACTTTTGCTGTATTTCCGTTATGTTGTTCAACAGTTTTCAGTGGTTATTGCAATGTTTCATTCTACTTTTTGGGCATTTAGGGTGTCATGAAATTACATCATTTTGCGTGACATTTTTGCGTGACATAGCCTCTTTAACATCTGCCTTTACGCGCACCAAAAAGATAACGCTAACCCTAACTCTTGCCTTATAGGCCACTTGGGATAATACCGTAATACTTTTTGTTTTTCCCCTCAAATTATGCATAAGCATTGCCCTTGCTTACTATTGAGACCATTGCAAGTCCCAAGAGAAACTGGAGAAAATGGTTACGCAAAATTTTAGGGGAAAACAAAACAGTAATATGGTATTTTCCGAAGTGGCCTATCGTTGGGAGTAGAAAGCACTTCGTGTTGGATGTCAAAACTGGCCGTAAATCTAATTACGAGCATTTATGGAGAAAGAACGAGTTTCAGTCGAGTGTAGTAAAACCAAAACCAAAACCAAAGTAACTACTTTGGCCAATCAAAAATGACGGAGACAATCCGGTAAACAACTCGAAGTAATTAGCCGTAGCCGACACAAAGCGCGGGAAAATGTGCACGCGCGAGCCACGATTGGTTTGGTTTCACTTCTGACTGGTTGAAAAAGTGGCGCGAGAACTTTGAACCAATCATTGAGTGAAGTAATCATAAACCAAAGCAATTCGCTAATTACTTTCCACACTCAATTGAAAACCGCTCTGAGTGCAAAGGTCAGAATTTGCGTTTCGAAACAAAATAATCGTTTCCTCAGTGGGCTACAAGGCAACACTTACGCCCACTCCAGAAGAATATGTATGCAGCATTTACGTCATCTTGCGGCAAACGTCCGGCAAAGGTGGTAAAGGAAGCCATGTCAAACTTTCCAAAGTGAAACGGACCGTTGTTTCCCACTTCGCGACCAATTGCAAAGTTATTCTTGAATGAGTTGACTTTGGTGATACGCGTTGGTTTGCCTGTGGTATCCTGGACTCGCAGTTGCGCGTTGTAGTACATTTTCATTCCCTCCTTCTTGTTCCACGTGACCATAACGTAAACCCATTCGTTCTGGACGGTGGGGCTTTCAACCTGGGCGTGCGTAAAAGGAACAAAGTTGGAATCAAGTCTCGATGAGAAAAGAAGTATGGAACGACATGAAAAAAAAATGAAAAAAAAAAAAGAGAATAAATATGTTTGAAATTGAGAATATACATATACACCAAGCAACTTCAGAAGCTGTAACAGGTCTCACTGTTGTAGAACAGATCACGTTCGATTTATCGATATTTGGACACGCTTATACGGCTCCATGTTTGATTTTAAATTCTCATCTACTAAAACACGAGAACAAGAGGTGAAACTTAACCAAATAGCCTTGTAAATCAGAAAGAAAAACAAACTAACAACTTAAAAAGACAGAAACCAGAAAAAGGATTAGTGTGATTGTGCTCTATACGCTCTACCAAGCAAGCTATCAGGCCGTCTTGAAAATACCGTCGAATCCAAAGTTAGTTATTGGTTCATTGCGTCAAACAAATCCCAACAAGGTGTAAGTCACCATTTTTACTAACAGTACTTTTTTAAGTTTCCTGACGTTTCCAGAATAAACTGGAACTTGATCCTTGCTCTTGACGAGGAGCCGACAAACGGTCAAAGCGAGGAATGACAACAACATCGATCATCGCAGTCTGCGTATAAACCCTCAGACACATCAGTGTACAAGATATTCTTTCTGCTTTCGGTAGATTCCACTCCACAGTACCGAGTCTCACTCACCTTCCACTCTCTATCAGCAGACCTCACTATGGACACCAACTTGCCTCGCTCGGTAAATAAAGAAAATCCGCGCATGCGTTTATCATGAGCACCAGTGTCCACAATGTAGTGCGGCTGGGCGTCGTCTCCTAATTGATTAAACTTGAGTTTCGTGCCGAAGGACATCCCATCGCCGCACATTTCCGGGTTAACAACGCAGTCATCAGGGGCAAGTTGTGAAACAGCGTATGATTCCTGTCCACCAAAGGCCAAACCCCCGCTGACGACAGTCATCTCCCCGTGGGTGATCAGGTCCGGGTTCCCAGGGATTTCTTGCGTGGATGCAGAATGTGCCGCATGAAAGATGGTACTGCTGTCAGAGAGTTTGTTGTTCGGTGGGGGAAGGCCTCCTCCTAAGCGGCTGTCTTTTACAGAGAGCATTGACCACGAGTGTACTGGCTTGATGGACGGCGCTGCAGGGAATAAATTTTGGAGAAAAATCTTTGGAAGTGAAAACAAAAAACTGCTATGCTTTGGACCAACGTACATTATTTGTAAATGGTTTCAAGCTTTCATGAGGGTGACAGATAAGGAAAACACAATATTAAGAAGATACGTAAAAATTATCATCCACTCACACTTTGTCTGTCACAAGATGCACACAGTTTACTTTGAAAATTTATCACAAACAAAAGTTCGTAAAACTGGATAAATCAGCCTAAATAAAACATGATTATTTAACCGTCTAATACATCGAAAATCATGACACGCGTAGTGAGAATTTAAACCTTTAAGTAATGATCCGTGTTAAGGTGGATAGCAATTTCCTTTGTTATGCGGCAACGGGGCTTTCCCCACATAGGAATGTTATCATTTTTACACAGAGAATGCATAAACCTACAGGAAAGCCGTTAACGCAATAATATTCATTTACAGCCCACTTTGAAAGGGTGTTTTTTTGTGTTAAAAGATTTTGACCAATCACAAGAGTTGAAAACAAAAGCCAAGAAACGTTTACAATTTTACATGTTCCCCACATACTGTGGAATTCATTTAAACTGAGACCAGATGAAAGATGGAAGATGGTTGGAAAGTAAGGATGAATATAATACTGCTTTTATGAAGTTTTGTTAACTTTTGCTGTTTAAGCCAATCAGAGGTAAGTACAGACAATAGAAAAGTTATCACCTTTTTGCATACCAACTGAATTCCAACATGTTCGTTGCCGTTGTTGCTATCGTTCTTATCTGGACCGTTTCTTAAACTACTTACCTGGAGCAGTGATAGTCATGTTGCTGACTTCATCCGGGAATTCTCCAGGCGTTATAGCAACCTTTTTGACGTCTCCGTTAATCTCGAGGTCGTTCTCCGTTTCCAGATCCTTCGCAGCAAACGTCACCGACTCGGCTGCAGCGCTAGTCTTGGGAAATATCATAGACACCCTGAGGAAGCCATTTTTCGGGACGACATAACCACCCTTGCGGCCTCTGGAGGGCTCGATTCGGATTTCGCGGCCCACTTTATTGTGCAGAAGTAAGGTGATGTAGTGTTCTTCTGGTCCCAGCGGGCCATCTGATCGGACGAAAGGAATAAGATAAGAAGCAAAAAGACAAAAGTCTTCGACGTAAACAATGGCAAAGGCTGAGAGAAATATAAGTACCGGGCCCAGTCGTTCAAAAGCTGATTAACACGGATAAAACACCAAAAAAGTTTGAATTTTGCCGGCTAAAAATCTTGTCGATGACGAAATAAACTGCAATGTACTTTCCCAGTAATCCGGGATTAGCTTAATCGAGCGTTGAAAAACTGGGCCCAGGGCTTTAAAATTTATCAGGACACAGCGTGATTCAATGTGGAGGGCCCTGGGTTAAAGTAAGGTTGCACCGGTTCAAAAAGGTGTCTGACCACTCGTCGGATTTGCCATCGGAGGAAACGAACTCGACACGCTTCGTCAAAAAGCCAACTGGCCGCCCTCAGCCATTTGTTACTTTTCTGCGAACTGGCTAAGCAGCTAGGAGCTTTTTTTGCTATAAACGAACCATTTACAAATTATTTAATTTTTCATTCAAAACTTCAGATTTTACTTAAAGGGAGAAAACGACTGATCTATTCTACCCAGCCCTACAAATTAAAAGATTTCAGTTGAGCCTGAAAAGAATTCCGCCTGATTCACTATGGTTATGCATTACTCAACATAAAGTTGCCTTCCAAAATCTTGCACCACATTGTCAACCAATCAGAAGCTGAACGCTTGCCCGCGCGCAGAGCCTCGACTGCGAGTCCCTTCGACAATTTCTGATTGGTTTATTCATTGTGGCGTCTGGAATTGGCTGAGGCTGCTACTACAAAATCAAAAACAACAACAACAACAACAACAACAGCAACACTTACTTAGAGGTGAAATCACAACGTCTGTTACTTCGTCTCTAAATTTCGCCGGTTTAACAACGATGCTCTTTCGATTATTAATCATCATCTGTGAATGCGAGTCAGGATCAAAAGCTTTCAAGATAAGGGGCTCCGAACTTTGGAACTCTCGTGTGATCTTCATAATTGATCCAGTGTTGATATGGAACCCCTGGTTAAGTCCCTTGTAGCTCGGGGCTATAATGGATTTTTTCCCTGCTCGGTTCCTTACTTTCAGCGTCACATAATAAACTGGTGGCTTTTCGATGATGTGGCGGGAAGAAGGAACGTCACTTTTTCTACTACCAGTCACTATGCAAAAAAAGAAAATAGATAAAATGAATAAATAAATAAATAAATAAATAAATAAATAATAGTAATAATAATAACAACAGACTTATAAGAAACGATTTAGAAATACATAAACCAAGAAATATAAGTGATAGAAACTGACGTTTCGGTGCATCTTTTAAGGTTACATAAAGACAAAATGCGTTTTGTGAAAAGGCTAAGTTGAAACGAATTTGCATAAAAGAGTGCCAAGCTAATTACATGAATACTTTAGCACGAAGAGAATCCGACTGTACATTCAATGCTGGTTTAAGATATACCCGAATAAGGCCGAATATCCTGCCTGAGTCTATAAGGAAAGGGCATAATAATAAACAAAAAAAATTAAAAAGAACGGTTATCGACATTTGTACTTAAGCAAAATCGAAAATAAAACGAACATGGGACAGGTACCCTTCGGCATTTACACGATCGTTGTAACGTGTTTAAGCATTGCAACTTTAAATGCCCTTTGACAGCAGGTTTTAGCCCTATAGTGCTATCTTTGCAACTTCATCTGCTAAATGGTTGGACCTTGAAGTCATTTCCGGTGAGGACTATGAATCGTAGGCCCTGTCTAGCAACCCTTGTCTCGTAAAATTTCGTGGAGAACACGGACTTCCCGTTGTTGCTGTTCTTGATTTGCGAGGAGCTCACTGTAATTAGAGCTTGGTCAATTGTGTGATTCCTAGGATAAGACTAAAACTAAATAATGACAAAGCTGAATCGTCATCTATCAACTGAACAATATCCAGACTTTGGAGAACTGGAGCCACCTTAACTTAAACGGGGGCAAGACAAAAAAGAGAGAAAAAAAATCACTCGGATCGCACCAAAAAGACAAAGAAAAGCCTTTCGCATGCTTCTCACCTTGCTTGCTAATTACGATCACTTCCTTTTTGGCCTTGGTCGTGTGCGGTGTGACAGCAATTTCCAGCTTGCCATTCAAGGCCAGTGGCGAACGCTTTTTGTCGTTAGTGAACGCAAGAAGTGTAACAGACTGCGCTGACAATGTTCCTTTGGTGACGGTTACCATGAAGTTCTTCTTGATTTTCCAGCCTTCAGCGGGGCTATGATCGCTTGACTGGATAACAACGTCCTGTCCAGCCATGTTTTTGAAGACAACATTTGTGTAATACTGCTTTCCACCTGAAAAAACATAAAGCCGGCTTTGAAGGACAAAATAGCTCCAAACCATCAGCGTGGAATGTGCTAATTTAAGTCCACGCAATAGTTAGGGTACGAGGGGAAACGGACAACCTGACAAAATGGCAAAGATATCTTGAAGTCATTTCTACACCACGTTGCTTTTTCTCGTCTATCGACCCTTAGGAACTTTTTTGGTCTAGTCATGGCAACTGTTCCAAACAGACTAGAGGCCAACCTGAGAAACTTTAATCCTTAGATAGAATTGGTAACAATTAAAAAAATTGCTTTGTTAGGATTGTTGCTACCTGATAATGCGACCTATATATTTCCGGTATGGCCCCTTTGCCGCGAATCTTCATAATCATCATCATCATCATCACTAACCTGCAGACATTCCCGGAGCAAGGACTTCAGCTGTAGTGGGTGGGCCTTTAACTTCCGTGGGTACCACCTTAATAAAGTCCTTGCCATTTATGTTCATTAGTTGCTGTGAAGCGGAATCACGGGCCTTAAACGTGATTTCAGAGTTGCCCTTGGTGGGTCGGGTGTAGATCATCATAAAGCCCTTTTTCACCTCCCGAGGCTGATCGCCGTCGCTTGATTCTATCACAATGTTTTTCCCAGATTTGTTCATAATCTTCAAAGATACGTAATATGTACCAACGGCTGATCGGTCTATTAAAAATAAAGAATCAATCAGTTAATCAATTAATCAATCAATCAACCAACCTATGGACCAACTCGACTAACTCAACGTTGACAGAATTTTAGTTTCTAAAGAAACTGTGGTACTGCGTCGGTGGGAGATTGATAAAGGTCGAATAACCATTCGCTCTGACGAAAGGCTAACGCTGGAAACGTCAGCTTTCCAAACCTTTCACGGTGGTTATTCGACCTTTATCAACTCGTTTGATAAAATCAATTTCTAACTCAACGGTGGACGCTATTCAAACCCTTTGCGAATAAAAAGTTTTGTTCCACGTATTTCCATATCATTTAAGGACGTTCGCGCGAAAATTTTCTAACATTGATTTTTTTTTTCTGCAAATTTTACCATTGAAAGATGATGAGTTGGTGATGTCAGAAATGTTAAAAAAATGGGGGGTCACTGCCTTCGTTTTGGAGAGAACTTGCCCGGAAGAACATCTGAGAATCTTAAAAATCCGGCTTCTTTAGCGAATAAGGCCACAGTGTTTGTAAGCCCAAAAATATTGCAATTACATCTTTGAAGTGAGATGTCTCTACCAAACTTTGTTTAAGTGGACCCATCAAGTGAACTTAGTTAAATGTTGAAGTTCCTTAAAGAACAAGCTCGCATTTAGCAATCATAGTTTCACGTCCCTTGCAGCCGCAAGATGGCAGGATTCCATGTTCCGAGGACAGAAATCTTGAATTTTTTTAACTTCCACGTTGATTTTTTGTTTATTTTTGGACAATGTGGAGATGATTGTAAATAAAATCTGTTTCTGTTTTTTTAAACTTGTCCTTACCATGTAGGGTTTCTCTACCTTCAAGATAGCGAAACCCTACCCTACCCTACAGGGGCACCCTATCTCGCATGTAGAACAAACGCCATGATATAAAAGAGAAGGGAAACCCTACTACCCAGGGTAACCCCACTACCTAAGGGTACCCTCCCTCATGTAAACGGTCTCTTAATCATTCAAGCAAGCAAGCAATCGTTCAATAAATCAATTAACACCACTCGATCGATCGAATGAGCCATCAATGAGCCGAGTTAAGAGTCACTTAAAATTGAACCCAAGACCTCTACTACCTTCCGAGCTAACATGCAGTTCGGCGCTAATTTAATTAGAAAGAGCTGAGCGATAGAGTCGGAGTACTAAGCTCGACAATATCGGAATGTGCAAGGCAAGGATTTCAATTAAAGCAAATTATAAACGATGTAACGGCGAACTACCGGTGGCTAAAAGGCCTTTTCCCATCGCTTGTTTAGCGTGCGAAGCAGTTGCGTCCTTTTTCCATGCAAGAGTAAAGTACTTTGGTATCGCTTACCTCCAACGCCTTCAATTTTGTCCTTGGAGACAACAACAAAGAATGACCCTCGGCTTGTTAACTCTGGTGAAACGGTTAGAGAGTTTTGGTTGTTAAGCAGTAAATTGACAGACCCTGATTTAGCGGTGAAGGTCAGGGGTTGAGCTCCAAGGCTTTCCTTACGGATTTCCATGCTGTATTTTTTAAGAATCTGATAAGAAAAAAAAAAAAGCAAACCATTAGAAAATGTTCTCTAGTATAAGCATTCCAGTATAAACCTCAAAATTAAACTGTTTTCTCCCTTTTTTTTACTTGGTAAAGGAGGAGGAAAAATGTAGAAACACGAACAAAGTCAATCTTTGGGTTCGTGAAATTTTCTCCCGAGCACTTACCACATCCAGTCTCAAAAATATTTGGTTGCTATGGATGGCTTTTACAGATATTTTCCTTGTTTCGAGTGAGTTTTTGGGTTTCAGTAAAGACAACAGGGAATGATCTTTGTATCATTAAAAAGTGTAACTATTGTGACGTCATGACAGGACACTTATGACCAGGAATGTGTGTTATACATCACGCAAACCAGAGTTATAAAATAACTCTAACCCCAACCTAAACATCATAACGCTAACGCAAAGATTACTGTTGTAGAAAGGCAGTCGACGTTTTAGCTTAGACGAACATCTCACGAAGTTAATCAAAATTGAGAGGAAATGTAATGAAACCATTTTTGGACTCAAGCGATGCTCAACCTCGTTTCCAGGGTCTCTGGAGCGGGGACCCTGGGAACGAGGTTGATGTGATGGGTTGGCTGGGGAGATAAGGGCAAGAGACATTCCATGACGCTTAGTTCACGTTAATATCATTTCTTGTCATTTTGGACATGTGTGAGTCAAGAATAAAAACGACTAATGATCTCACCTGCAGACCCTGAGGGGGATCCTTATCGCTGGAAATTAGCTGCACATCTTTGTCATATACGTTTTTGACTCGGAGTTTGATCATATCAGATGGCGCCGAAGGCATACCTAAAAACAACGAAACAATTAGAAAATGCTTTTCAAAAATTAGGCTCAACTTTCTTTTCAGCTGATCTCTTATTTCCCTGGCTGAAGGCGAAAGGAAGTCCCCGGGCGGACCAAAAATAAAAAAAATAAAAAAATAGGGCGCAGCACACGAAAAATATCGTCATGTTTTGAATGTGCGGCCAGCAGGTCATTATTTCCAACCAGAATGTCACAAATAGCCCTGCCTGATGTAAGGTTGGCAAAGCAATAAGCCATTGCCACCTTCCTCATTTAAATCCAGCGCAGTGAGTGCACAACGCTCCGCATATAGAATTGGTAGACTAGATCACAACCTGGGGTATTCATCACAGAAACAATTAGCGATGTATTTAGGTGTCTTGATGGCGGGGAATTTATGCCAATCGAGACAGGGGCAGTATCAACTCATGCGATGTCACGACTAACTTTCCCGGTGCATAAAAGAGTGACAGAACAGTAGCTTCAGACCACACCAAGGTCCAAGGAAGCTAGTTCGGTAAGTAAGAAGTTGTTTCTATGGCTCAAAATGACCTTGCACATCAAACTTCAAGTTACCAATGACCGTTGACGCAGAATAAATTGGTACTGTACATGATTGGAGTAGAAAACGAAAAACGTTAAGAAATAACTGTAACAGCGGGTCTTAAATACAACGGTGCGCTTACATTGTTTATCACATATGGGTAAAAATTACTAAAAGCTGATTGGCTGAGACGGAGGGCATTTTTCCTTAATCACAGCACTTTTGGTAATCAAGAGGGCATGATTACTTGATCCTGATTGGTTGACCGTTGCTTATTCACAGCCAGCAAAGTTACAAAAAAATCTTCTACCCGACTAAACTACTTTTTTGTCCACATATGAAATACATTTTAAGCGCTATTTCTGTTGGGAGCAACTATTTATTGAACTGAAATTTAACCGAATGGGAGCGTGTTAATTGTCGTTTGTCGCGGCACTGAACGGGCTTCCCTCAATAACTTTGCCCTTTAAGTGATAAACGTGTAATCGCAATGTGCCCTCGTGCAATGAGCGATTAATTTCACTTGTACTTTCAAAGTTTTCCAAATTGCCGTCGTCGGAAAACTTTGAAAATACGCGTGAAATTAATCTTTAATTGCCCTCGGGCCCATGGGATTACATATACAAAAATGGCGACTATAGACCGTATTCATAAATCGCGGCTAAGTAATTATTCTTTTGTCTTTATGCAAATCATCCTCACTAGCCTCGTTAGCACGAACAAAATTCAAAACAATTTTTGCTCCAAAGTGAGGCTAGTGAGGATAATTAGCATCAAGACAAAAGAATAATTTCATGGCCGCCATTTATGAATACGGTCTATTAAGTTGTGTAAGTTCCAGGAGAGGTCGTCACTTATTTCTATCCCTCAAACTGACATTTCCCTTTTTATTCAACTTACACGACGTACAATCTACTTTTGACTTCAAATCTACTTCAACAAAACAAACATTTTAAACAAGCTGAAAAGATTCACAATAGACGAGGCACAGAGTTAAACCCCGGATCGATGGCTTCACCTTGCAGTTTCCGATATCCACTAGACTAACGAGACAAGCTCCTGGAAAGTCGAATTTTATAGAGTATTGACATAGTAGTACCCAGCAAAACAATTGAAAGTTAACCGTCTTCAACGGGGTTTTTAGACTTAAGTACTGTAGATCAGCTTAGCTTAGCTTAGCTTTGAAACGCTATTTTTTGTTGAATTTAAGTTCCAATTCTGCCTGTTTTCGTTATTTTTACAGCGGTAAGCTTGTCATATTAAGATGGGATATTGCGTCGTGTAATTGTTATGAAATGTCCAATGTCAGTTTGAGGGATGGCCATAAGTGTCGACCTCCAGGAGATGTCCACGGTCATTTTGCACCAGTCCTTAGTGGTGACAATGCTAATTGGATACTCATATTTAATTCCAAAGAATTTGAATTTATCCTTACCTTTTCTGAAAAAGAATGTGTACACAGACCGCATCATCGACGGCGACAAAAATGTGTTAAAGGTCGAGAACAAGCCGAGGGTGAATTTAGCGAACTGGCTTGCACCTTTGACATCCGCTCCGAAGCACACGTTTGGCTTGTTTGTGTTAAGAGGAAGTTGAATTTCTGTGCCCTGGTCATCTGATGCCACTTCGTTTCCATCCAAATAAAGCTTAAGGCCGAGCCCGTTTTTCCATGTAGCACTGACATAGAACCAACGATCGGGTTCTATTTTCATCTGGGCCTAAAAAAGACGTAAGAATGACGATGAATGACGGTACTCTAAAGTCCTAGAAAATTTCGATCAAGAATGGAACCGCTTAGAATGATTCTCGATCGTCCCATAAATAATTGCCTTTTACACTACTTTGTAAGATGTAGCGGAAAGTGGAACACATTTTAGGGATTTAATAACATTTATGACAAATTCCTTCAACCATTATTATTTTATGATTTAGTCACTGACGAGGAAGATGTTCCAGCTCCAATCATCCCCTCTACCTGGTGATTAAGATCTGCCTCGACTTCCAATAGGCCATTTCCGAGTTAATGTCTGCCTTCTCTTCAAAGTGAGTCTAAGTGCGAAGTTTTTGTGATGGTAATTAGTTCTACTTAACATATGAATGAAAACTAATTTTCATATAACAAAAACTTCGCACTTAGACTCGGTTTGAAGAGGAGGCAGACATGATCTCGCAAATGGCCTATTAGATGACTTAATGTCCAAAGCGAATTAATGTGTCGCAAATATAAGGGCGTTAAAAAACAGCTGAAATTGCATGAAACATTACCTATAACATCAATCATAATGCTCGGAACTGCGGCCCTATAGATAAATGAAAGGTATAGCCTTACTCATACATGTCTCACCCTGAACATACCTTCCAGGCTTTCTTTGCGGTACCCAGTTCAACGAAAAGGTTGCCATTCATAAGGTACAAAGATATTCCACGGGTGGTGAGGCTACGTGCGCCGCTATCGAAAATGTACTTGGGTACTGGATACGTCATGTCCGCCTGATCAAACTTAAGCTTTACGCCCACGGAAAATCCGTTCAAACACACTTCTGGATCCTGCAGGCAATCGCTCTTTGGCAGCGCAGCGTTAGCGAACATACTGATGCCATCAAATAGCATACCACCATCTTGAATAAGGCCCTGGCCAAACAGGTTCAGCGGTGGAGAACCGATGACCTTGTTGTGTACTTTGTACATGAATGACCATGAGTGGAAAGGGCTGACTGGACTGGCTGTATACGAAATGAAAGGAAACGCAAGCAGTCAAATTATTTGACTAAACATTTTCAAGTGGTGCACCACTACATCTAAGTAAAGACTAGTACTGGGTACTGGTATCGATTAATGAAAAATTACTCGCCGATGGCTCGGTAAATATCGGTAAATAAAGACCAAGACTTCATCTCGGTTTTTCTTAAAACAATCAATTTCTTCGTGTGTCACCTGGACAAAACGGCTTGCGGCCATTTTGAAAAAAAAAAAAAAAAAGAAAAAACCGCCAAGGTGATTATTGCGTATTATTATATGGCTTGCGTTTGTAGCCGATATAAAGCGCGCTCTGATTGGCTAATTGTGACTGAATTGTAGGGCATTATTCTCCCGTAATGCCCACAGGCCGATTACGGGCTTGCAAAAACAAAGCAAAAGGTAATTAAAAAACCATATAATAAACTACTTACTAACCGAGCTAGCTCGAGCCGTACTGGGGAATATTGGCCCTCGGTCGTTTTTGTACGGACCTCGGGCAGTACTGCCACGACCTCGGGCCAATATGTACGGCCATCGCGCTCGGTTAGTAAGAAGTTAATAATCACCTCAAGTGCAACCAATCAGCGCAGAGAATTTTCAATAATCACCTATGTAATTTTAGAAAAAAGTCCTAAGAAAATACGCGCGCTGATTGGTTAAAAATCGTGCTTCTATAACTCGATGGAGACACAGAACTAGCACGAGTTGTTGACGTAGTGCATTTTGATAATTAGAGTTAACAAGTTGTTTTCCTTTTTCTTGTCGCGTTGTTTTCTAAAAGTAATAGAAAACATGTACTCCGTGTTTCGAAAAAGCTGTGGAAACACTCGCCTGCGGCTCGTGTTCCCACAGCATTTCTCGTTCTCCCAAACTTTCACTCCTGTTTCTATAACTCGATAGAAACACGGTACATGTTTTCTATTTCTTAAATAGTAATCGTATTACTACATATTTTACAGATCACAAGCCCTACGATTGTCCTATTTAGCGGGTTACACTCTTAAACACAGCTTGCATTGAATCCTGTGCGATTTAAGTAACTTAAGACGAACTGAAAAAGAACTGGAAAAGAAGAGGGCTGTAATTTCAGCACCACCTTCGAACTCGGTTAGTTAAGAGGTATGCATGTACTCCTTTGGCCAATCCTTAAAGTTCTCGTTTCTATGCCAAGAAGAAATCGAAGTAAACGATGACCGCGAAAAAAGAGTTTCAGGTCCAACTGCAACAAGCTAACCTGCAAGTGGTACTGAACTAGAACTGAACCTGTAAATCTGCAGGAACTAACTGTAGATCTAAAATCCCACGACAACCAAGACTCAATATTATCCTGGCAATGCTGGCCAGGTTAGCGTGCAAAAGGCGATTATAATTACCCAGGTTAACTGCACTATGATATAAGAGTAGTGCTAAAAGGGTCTCAAATAAGTCCGCCCTGGTTAGTTTCACCTTCTCTCGGACAAACATCAATTGCTATGAAGAAATGGCGCAAAACTACATAGGGATTTTATAATGAGGCTTGAGCGTTCTAAAAAGTAAACGAACCTGGGATGATGGCAACAGGTGGAAGTACAGAAGCTTGATCATTATTCACTCCTAAGGAAAAAAACCAGCCAGACCAAGACAGAATTGGTAACGGTAATGAATCCGTATAGCACATTTCCTATTTACATATTCAAATCCACTTTACAGATAATCTATGGGTTGAGACCGGATATCAGCATATACAGAAGCCACTTGCAGCCGCTATCGGCCTATAAGCGATCTCACCCACCCAATGAATGAATGAACAAAAGAACGAACGAACGAACGAACGAATGAATGAAATGAAGCTTCACCACAACACCGGTAACTCCATGCCCCACTCTTTGCGAATAGTGTGTGGCTTCTTTTATGTCCCACAGGGTTATGCCTACGATTTATCGTCCTTATCCCAGAAGACTAATATGTCGTCATAAAGGCAACACTTTCTCCTCAGTTATTTAAAGGCCCTGAGAGTTGGTCCAGCCGGAGTTAAACCTGCGACCTTCTGCAGGGTTAGAGTTAGGGCCAACTTGGCAATAGGCCACGTTCGATATATCAATATTCACACATGGCTAGGAGGATTTATGGTTAAATTTGAATATTATTTTGTTTAGAAATCACCCTTGCATGAGACTTGTGAAACAAACAAAACAGAACTGAGCCGAGATATTTAAGCATAAAGACTCGTAGACATGCCTGAATATTGATATAGAACTCGGCCTATTGCAAATTGAATAAGCGAGCCAAACCAAAACAATAATAATAATAATAATAAAACCTTAAACGCGTTACGATTATGTTACGATATCTCTTTGGTGTTCGAACAGGCGATATCGCTTGAAAGCAGTATTTTCTAAAAGACCGGCTGTTGAGAACTAAACCGTACAAAGTCGCATGAATTCTCTTTCAGATATTTCTCTCGTTCAGATTTTCCAAGGCCATCTCTCTTGGACTTGTTTTCATGGGTCACGCTGAGCGAGGTGCTTCTACTGATCAACTTACACAGTTACATAAAAATGGAGGCAAAGTTTTTGGCCGTAGGAGAGTAAAAAGAGATTGTATTTACCGGATGGCGTTAGAGTCACTTCATTGATGTCATCTTGTGAATGCGACGACATGACCTTGAGTTTACCCAAATTGTTGAGATACAATCTTGCATTGGTGCTTTCGTCCATGGCCACGAAGCTTACTGGCAATCTGGACACCAAGCTCTTCATTACCGTGAGACGCGAACCTTTTTTGACCAGCATACCGTTCGGTACTGAGTTGTCGCTGGAGAAAACTAGAGCATCTTGTCCAATGTTGTTTGTGAGTCTCAACGTCATGAAGTATTTCTGACCTTCCCCTTCAGAACCTTAAAAGAAAAGGCGAAACGTAATAAACTGAGGTGAGCGTCTCAAAGCTGTTGAAAATTTGTTTTGTAAATTTCAGCGGCATTGGAACAATTAAACTGCAAAGTAATATACTGGATGGAAAACACATTACCTTGTCTCCAGAAATAACTGTAAATATGAGATATTGTTTTCGGAGAAAGACGTCCCTTGAAGGTGGAGATGGAGGATGCTTGGAACCTTCCGTGTGAGCCTCGGTCAATTGAACTGCCAACGAAGAAGTTAAGATCTTTCCCGTAAGCTTCGTGAGTTCCAATTGAGCCTAGTATATCAGCATCCACCGGTTCACCATCGGAGAAGATCTGCAACCCAGTTTTCCTGCTGAAGTCTCCCATGACATAAAACCATTTGTTTGCATAGACTGGAATGGACGTCTTCACAAAGACCAAAAAAAAAAAAAGTAACTATTCTTTTCTTCCAGAAAAAAAAATTACCATGCATAGAATATCATGTATAGCTATGTGGAGGCGGGATCAGACAATATTCGGGATAGATGTATCACTTAATATTGTCCAAATGGCTGGTCGTATCATCTAAAAATTGCAAGTATCAAATGTTCCAGGCTCAAGTTCTTTCTTTTCATAGAGCGTTCAACTAAACGGTGATTTAGAATCCAAACTGGCTAAAAGTGTGCGCGAAGCCTTCGCTCGAAAGGGGAACGCAAATGCACTTATCCCAGATGACCAGACTGCTTTCATCGCGCCCGCGTGTATTGACGTACACATCTAAAATCGCACTTTGCACGGATAAAGAGAAAGCTGCGAACAGTTGTAGCCTCACCTGATAAGCAGCGTTCGAGGTTGCAACCTTGAAATAGAGTGAACTGAGTTGCACGAAGATGCTAACACCCTTGTAATTGTCACTTGCTCCAGTATCAAGCACATACTGAGGTTTATTGGTTTTCAACGACAAATCATCGAAACGCAGCTTCATTCCAACAGCAAATCCGTCAATACATAAATCTGGGTCCACCACACAAGACGCGCTGGGCAAGGTTCCGGACAGAGAGGCCTGGGCACCATCGAAATTCACTCCTCCTAGGACATGCTCAAGGGTACCGTGCGAAGTCAGGGGAGGGTTACCGGGGACTTTTTTGTCGTTCAATGAAGACAGAATCCAGGAATGGGTAGGGTTTACCGGTGGTGCTGGGAGTGGAAGGAAGATTACTTTAGTATGCACTAAAACAGTGGATAGCGTTGAGGGCGCGCTCTGATTTTAAATTAGCTACTCATACTCCGAATATCCTTTGTTATTACATTTTCAACCTCGTTTAATGCATTTCTCGTGCTCTGATTGGTTCACTCAATCTCGGTTATCAGCTCATATACAAGGAATTATTACGTTTTTGCAAACGTTGGCCGTGTAGCACTTATATTTAGAGCGGATCTCAATCGAGTGGAGTAAAACCAAAACCAAAGTAATCACTTTGGCCAATCAAAAAGGACGGAGACAATCCAGTAAACCAATCAAAACTCGAAGTAATTACACGTAGCCGACACAAAGCGCGGGAAAATGTGCACGCGCGAGCCACGATTGGTTTTGGTTTCGCTTCTGATTGGTTGAAAAATTGGCGCGAGAACTTTGAACCAATCACTGAGTGAAGTAATCATAAACCAAAGTTATTATCTAATTACTTTCGACACTCAATTGAAAACCGCTCTAAACAGACTTAAGTGATTAGAGTGTAATGTGAAGTGCTGGTTTTCTACCCCTTATGAACCATGTGAGTGGTAGTCCTACTAACGAATATGGGCCCACACAAGGACAGAGAAAAACTCTGACCAGGGTGGGATTGCTCCCGTCTGACCTTGTAGCGCAGTCGGTATATAGAGCAGCGGTGATCTAACCCGAAGGTCGTGGGTTCAATTCCCACCCTGGTCAGAGTTTTTCTCTGTCCTTGTGTGAGCCCATTTCCATTAGCAGGGGCTAACGCTCACATGGTTCATACAGGGTAGAAAACTAGCACTTCACATTACACTCTAATCAGTTAATTCCTATCAGCTCATATACCTTAGTTTGGCCTAATATGGTAAATGATTGCGCTAAGCGTTGCTAAACTAAAACTTTTTCCGCCGGAAAGCAAACTTCTCTCGGAATAAAGCAAAAAAAAAAAAAACGTTTTTGTGGAAAGTTTGGATCAATTCCAACGCTTAGAAGTATGCGAAAAGGTAAGCAATGTTTTTGTGATGAGCCTGCGTCTGTCTGACCACAAGGTATTACACAACATCGCATCTTCATCAAGCTTTTTAGATTTCGCTAAGATTTTCTCCCTTTTTCGCTCGTATTTCGTACTTCCAAACGTTTGGAGTTAAAGGAATTTAATACAACAATTATTCCATTCACGCTTGTTGGATATGAGACTGGTTATAGCCAACTTGGCGATACGCGCCTCGTTGGCTATTTACCATCTCATATCCAACGCGCGCTCATGGAATAACTGATAAAGTGCTACTATGATCAAAAAATCATTTCCTTTTT
>NC_090869.1:17026034-17031034 GCF_036669935.1 Montipora foliosa | reverse complement strand
TACCTCCCAAGACTTCTGTGAAATGGCCAAATTGAAGAACACTCTAGCATCTTTGATGTAAAATGATACGCCTCGAGTTTGCGAGCTCTGCGCTCCCGTGTCCAACAAGTATCTTGTCTCTTTGTAGTCCTTCACGGAATTATCGAACTTTACATTCATACCAATCGACAGTCCCTTGGTGCAGAGAGTAGGATCCATTAGACAATCTGTCATGCTCATGTCAGTGGTCAAGAAGCCAGACTCTCCATCAAACGACACGCCCCCTTCATAAGCTTGAACTTTTCCGTGGACTTGAAAGGCAGGATTGCCTTCTATGAAGCCTTGCGGGGTGATGGTTTTTAACCTCCAGAAGTAGATGCTAGGTACTGTGCAAGCACAAGATGATGAGCCATAATTCTACACTATTCAATTTTTATCTCTGAGATTTATAGTTGCGTTATGTAACGAAAACTGCAGAATTCTATATGAAGGATGATACTAACATCATCAACAAAACTCATTTGCGGAGTGACTGAATGTCAAGGTGATATGGACATTTGTTAGTTCAAAATCTGTGGATACTCGGTCACAGATCTTCTCATACACTAATCCCCTCAAAGGGACAGATTCCTACAGCCTTAGCCAGCCTTTCCTTTGATTTTCCTCTGTTGCGGTTGTTGTCGATATTCTCATTGTCGATTTCTTGTTTGTTTGTCTGTTTGTTCGTTTCTTTAATTAACGCAACATAAACGCCTGCTTAAAAAAAAAGGCGCAGCACAATCTCTAAATAAACTTATTTTCAATAAAACAATACTATTGAAGCTGACGTTTTACTGGATTACGCGGCTTTTAGACAAAAAAAGAGTCCTTCATAAAATAGAGAAGAACTGAATACTTGAATCAATGATGTCGCATTTACCTGGAGGAGAGTTCACCACAATTCCGCCATCAGGAGCAGATTCGCCTAGAAGAAAATTGCAGTTATAGTAAACGTTTACGACCAATATTGAATTACTTCTTCTTCAACAGTTGCACTTTATGATCATCGAAACTGATGAAACAGAAATCAATTTATTTCAGTCGATTAAAAGAAGAAATGGTCCATTTTGAAAAAAATTAGGTTTAAAAGCAATCGATTTGATGTCGGGTGATAGATTGTTATACCACCTGTTTTAAGTAAAGGATCAAGATAGAAGACGCCAAATTACCGCAGGAGAGAGCTAAGTTTGCCCTGCTTTTGTTCTGGGTCCAGTTTCTAAAAACTGGCAAGACGAGCAAGCGCAGCTATTCACACTGGCACACAAAACCGTAAGGGCGCAAAAAGTAGTGGAAAAGTCTTCTTCATTCGAAAGCAAACTGAAATTCAAGCCTTCACCTTAAACTCGGATTACTTTCATGGGGCTGACTAACGCGAACTATCGAGAACTCCTTGGCAAAAATCTAATTTCAAAAAAATGAAACACGCTAATCCGTTGGCCAACTAAATCGTAAATCCTAACTTACTCACGATCTAGTTAAATACATTCTGCTTAGAACAACTCAGTCAGCACTTCTGAATGCAGTGCCATGGAAACCCCTGGGGCCCGTTTCTCGAACGTCCCGATAACGTTTCGGGCCCGAAAAGCCATTTGTCAGCTTTTAGACTCTCTGTACGGTGGCCAATTTACATTATCAACTCCGTTGATAAAACCAACCGCTTGTTTTGGAAAGCCGATTTTTAAACATGTTTTCAAGGTAACAAAAAGAAAAATGACTGTTAAGTTTGACGACTTGAATCTTCTGCGTTCTTGAGATACAAAAAGAATTGTGACACCCGAAAATGACCCGTAAAGTTCCGGGACTTTCCGAGAAACGGGACCCAGGCCTCCGCTTACCATCTTTTCCCGTGACCCGTAACACCATTGGATCTCCGGTGGTTTTACCAGGTGCTACTACAATTCTCGGCTGTCCATTCACAAGCAGCGTCTTTTCTTCCCCAGGCACCACAGCATGTATCGACAGATCACAGGGGTTGACGACTTCCTTGGTTATGATGCTGCTGTGCTGGGGTTCTAGTCTGAATCCGTTAGGTGGGTCGTTATCGCTGGTGATAAGTTTTAAAGAAACGCCTGCTTGGTTCTCTACCAAGAACGTCAAGTAGAAGATCGGTGGAGGGGAGAGGTCGTCTAAAAAACGGAAAAATGATTCAACGATTACACAGCCACCTTACCCCTATGATATCAAATTTCTTAAGATATTCAAATTTGGCAACCCCAAAACCGTGATAATCAAAGGTACCCTGTGGTAATCTCGTGGAGTAAGTAAGATACTGCGTCAGGGAGGTGATATAGCGAATTATAAAGCCTATAGAGTGGTTACAGATGCAGTGCAATACATTATATTGAACGTCTTTCATTGGAAGCCGAATAAGAGTATTTTTAACGCCCATTTAACGCATGCATGAATGCGCTTGCTGCCTTAACGACCATTTAACGAATGCATGAATGCGCCTGCCGAACTTGAGACGCCGTCATCGCCGGATCAGAAAGCGATTACAAATTTTCCATGATTCGCCAACCATCCCGATAGCTGTTCCCATTTAACAACAGTGGGCAACTTCACGCGAAATATCGCTGCAACAAACAGAGGACTGCATAGCATAGCATAGCATAGCATAGCACAGCATAGCAATTTCAATTGCCTTTTTAAACAGATTGTCTATTCTACTACAGTAACTCACCCCCAGGCTTCACCATCCTGATTGAAACATCGGAAAAGGCCTGCTCAAATTCACTGGGGACGATCGATATTTCTCTCTCGCCATTCAACACAAATGGTTTGCTCGTCGTTATTCCCCAGACTCGGAATTTCACGGCAGATGGACTTCGAAGCTTCTTAACCAATCTGCTGCAAGTATGTCCCTTCATCACAAAGCCGCTCGCTGGTTGACTGTCGCTTGGAAGAAGGACAACGTCCTCTGCTTCGGTGTTGTTTACAACAAGAGAAATGGAATACAGTTTGGCAGGCTGGATAGCAACTGGGAATGAATGACAACACAGGTATCACATAAATGAAGAAGGGATGTCACCTCGTGTGGACTAGTAAAGTTAAATACTGGACCTTTTTCACTTTCGAATGCACTTCAGTGTCCATTTTAGATCATGCTATGTTTTCTCGAAACTGTTTCCTTGTTTCCAGCAAACAAACGCAAAATTTAAAAGAAATGGAAGCTATGAGCTCCATGTCATCTCGTATACTAAATAACAGTAACTTGCGATGTCATTCGTACTTTCAAAGTTCTTGTCTTAAATCGTCACCCTTCCAACAGAAAAAAAAAATCCAAAAAGATTCAGAAGACTTCGGGAATTAGAAACTGCTCTATAAATTAATGACTACAGTAGGTAGCATTAAAACGGGGTTAGATTACCATCTTTGCTGTAATACTTTGAGACAGAAAACACGCCAGGTGCTTCCAAGTAGCGGTTGAATACAACAAAAGATGCGATGTAAAAGTTCGCAAAGAATTGGCCTGTTCCTCCGATATTTCGCCCAATAAAGAAATTCTCCTGTTGCTCCCAGTCTTTCACGTTTTGCACACCAACCCCTCCTTTGTCTTGAGCCACTTGCTTCCCGTTCACGTAAATAATGAGGCCATTCTTCAGGCGCCATGTTGCCACAAGGTAAAACCATTTGTCTGTGAACACATCTGTCTCTGCCTTTACACAAAAAGAGAAGCCATAATTTTGACATAAGGGATATCGAATGAATATACTCGTAAAAACGCACTTCTTATTCATCGCGGTGAAGCCGTGAAAAAAATCAGGTATTGGCCACTTCGGAAATACCATAATACTCTTTGTTTGTGCCCCAAATTTTGAATAAGCATTGTTTTCGTTTCTCTTGGGACCATTGTAAGTCCCAAGAGAAACTGGAAACAATGCCTATGCAAAATTTGGGGGAACAAACAAACTTGAGAGTACCATGGTATTTTCCGAAGTGGCCTTTCCTCGTTTGTCTCACGATGCGGTCATTCAATCGCAGTCGACGTCACCGCCCGAGGAAAACTAGCAACATGCAGTCGAAACGCTGCGACCGATATCACATTGTGAAAAAAACAAACGTGCTTATCTGATTATTTAGAACAAAATTGACCTAAGTTAATCTAACTTCTCAGGATTTTTATATTTTTTTTTGTACAAGGCCAGTTTTAAATCTAAGTACAGGCTTCACTCAGCTAACCTTTGTGTAAAGAGAGTTTAAGAAACAAATGCTCGGTCAGTGAAAATGTTAATGCAATGATAAAACAAAAGAGCTATTAGGAAGAGTGAAAAGGAAAACTTAAGCATTCTTAAAGTTTACTTAGTTTTCCACAAAGCCTTCCCATATTAAGGCCTTCATAAGATCCCGATTGACCGAGATAACTCTTTCTCTCTCCGAGATCTCGTCTCATCACTTACTAGAAAAACCTTTGCAAAAATCTCGCTGTCTTGAAATGAGGGGGATGGCTGGCCTGGGCGCCGAGCGAGATCTCGGTTTCTGCGGCCGTGATCTGTGGTGGAGAATTTTCTATATCGACACTTACGCCCAGTTACCGGGATAAAAATAATACAGTGCAGAGGGTAACCCAGTACCGGTAACTGGTAGTAACCGGTTACTATACGCTATAGCCGAGGTAGTTCGGTCAACCGATCCGGATCATATGAAGAGCCCCTACAAGAAAGGCTTTGTGGAAAACTACAATCAACGCTGCTGAATTTTACGTTTTACGTTTTTAGTTGGCAGTAAAAGGACAGAAAATGTACCAAAACGCGAAACACACGAACAGCACAATTTCTTTCTAGTTAACCTAATGCATCAGTGTTGATTTAGGATTTTATTTTCACATTACAACTGCCAAGCAGACGAAACTTAGAGCTAAGGCCGGCCACGACACACTTACCTTCCAGCGAGTGTCATGGGTGGCCAACTCCATTATCAACTTCTTGTTCAACAAGTAAAGCGATACTCCAGAAGAACCGGCGCTCTTTTCACCAGTGTCCAAA
>NC_090869.1:16996034-17011034 GCF_036669935.1 Montipora foliosa | reverse complement strand
CTATTACTTGACTTCTCCGAGTGGCTTAGCGCAGTTGTTGCCGGTAGCCAAAGCAATGCCCGATAAGTTAATGAAAGGTCCGCGAAACAACGAAGGAGGCAAATGACAGTTTTCAATCATTTCAACAACGACTGAAGCTGGCTTAAAGTAGATGAACCAAAAACGGTTTTCTTACTAAAGAGAACAAACAAAAGCACCCACCCAACCGAAAACGGTTGAACCCAATTATAGAAAGCAATCTGAAAGAAGGAAATATCCACAATGCTATCATTGACACAGCCAGTACTTACAGGTTTGACACCACTGCCCTGAGTAACCCGGTTTGCATTGGCAAGTGTTTGGGGCAACGCATTTTCCTCCATTTTGACAAACCTGCTGGCATACAGCTGTGATGACAGACACAGAAACAAAATAATATTTTTTTTGTACTTTCATTCAGTGAAAGAGAAAAAACATGGTAGTTTTGTTTTCTCAAATAAACCACTGTTGAGCAGAAATAGAGCCTCCTTTGTGAATGAGTTCAGGTTTGTAATGATAGTCTCAAGATTCCTTAGCTGGGCAAAAGCACTCTGCTAGAGCGGTTTTCAATTGGGTGTCGAAGTAATTAGCGAATTGCTTTGGTCTTACATTCCTTCACTCAGTGATTGGTTCAAAGTTCTCGCGCCATTTTTTCAACCAATCAGAAGTGAAACCAAAACCAATCGTGGCTCGCCCATGCACATTTTCCCGCGCTTTGTGTCGGCTAAGTGTAATTACTTCGATTTTTGATTGGTTTAGTGGATTGTCTCCGTCCTTTTTGATTGGCCAAAGTAATTACTTTGGTTTTGGTTTTACGACACTCAATTGAAATTCGCTCTCATAGGGGACACTGTAAATCAAATCAAATGACTGTTGGTTTTTTGTGAAAGAGAAAACCTGTAGGACCCAGAGAAAAAAAACGTATGTCTTCGAGAAGAGTAGCGGAACCAACATACTCAATCCCTACAAAAATCAAATGTTACTCTTATTAGCATTATGTATCCATTCTGTTATACCCAGAAGACTGAGAAAATGCTATGAACTCACGTTGACTGCAAGTAACTGTTTTGTATCCAGCTGGACATTGGCACGTATTGGGTTTAGAGCAAGTGCCACCATTTTGGCAGGGAACCTTACAAATAGCTGCAATTGAAAATAAAGTTTAGTGGAAATCTGAGGACGCAAGGTCGATGAATTAAGCAAACCTGTGACATCTTTGGGAGATGGGTAAGGAATACGTCGCCAGTTACAGTTGGTTCCATACATAGTTCCGGTTTAGTTTTCGACAATACGTACGCGTCAATGTTCAGTTTGTTTGCTTTATTTTTATTTTTCTAACGCACAATGTTGCGCAAACGCCACTCTGACATCATCTTCATACATACATACACACATTTATTTTACACCTCCCCATCTGGAGCTTTTCAGTGATCAACTAACATAACATAATAAAAGTTAAATACTGTATATAAAACTTAAAAACGCAGGAATCATACAATTATATACATTTAAACTTCATTAAAATAACTATCTACAGACAATATATGTCATCACATACAATGCAAATTATTTAACGTTAAGAATTAAATCACTGTTGACAAAAAATTTCTTTCAGAAGTTGAGCTTTCAAAAAGTCTTTTAAAAATGACGGGATTCTTGCATAACTTCAGGCTTGGATCATCGTCTTCGTCGTCGTAATAATCGTCGTCGTCGTCGTCGTCATCATTGTCGTCATCATTAACATCATCATCGTCGTTTTCGTCTTCGTAATCGTCGTCGTCATCATCACCCAATCTTCGTCGCCATAGCGATCATCATCATCGATTCTCATTCATCCATAGATTTAAATCGACATAGTTCGACATAGTTCGAACCTTTGGGCAATCAACCACGGCGTAACACAAAGTTACCACGCAACAACATTGAAACTAACTCTCATAGGCTTTTCGAACAGTGTTTGCGTTGCTTTAGATCCTGTACTGTACTACTTTAGCCAGGAATTGAACATGCGATCTCCTACTCGAGAAATGACAGTCTTGGGTAATTTAGCTAATGCCACTGACAAGTTCTATCTGGTTCCAATGCAATAGCACTTACGTGTTTGGCAGTAGTTTCCTTCAAACAAGCCTTCACTGCACTGGCATTTGGAATTGACACACGTGCCTCCATTCTGACAGGGTGGGGTACACACGCCTGGGTTTAAGAGTGACAAGAAGGTTTACGGTAATTTAGGAACTGTCGTCTGCCACGTTAAGGAGCTTGAGAAACGACGACGTCAACAAGAAACTCACATGAAAATAGAGAAAACCGTCAGCGAGCTAATTCGATGATGGTGTTAAAAAAAGAAGAGATTAAACACGAAATCCGTTTCTTTTGTTTCGGTTAAAATCGTGGCTGATGATCAGTCACATTACTGAACTGTTCAGGGATGCAATTGGTGTGTTAGTGAGAGAATAAAATATATATTTAAGTGTTAACGGCCTTAAAACCCGAAATGATTGGGTCAACACAGGCCGTTGTGATGCAAAGGACACGAAGAAATTGAGCATCGTAGGTGCCAAGGGTGCGACGACATTGTTTATAGTAATTTAATGAGCCTTATGTCCACTTACTTGGACAAGGTTGAACGTTGCAGTTTTGTGTCTCCAATTCTGTGCCCAAGCCCTGATCAAGACATGACTTCCCTCCATTCTGCGGTGGAGGGTTGGTACAAGTGCGCTTGCGCATTTGAGTTCCACCGCCACAAGTTGCTGTACACTGTGACCACGGAGCCCACTCAGTGTTTTTACCATCAACTATGAAACAACATTATGTAGACGAGTTTTAGTAAAGTCTGATACGGAGATGTATAGTGTTAAAGTTGATAAAACGCCGCAGAGCGTTAAAGCTCTAATTTACAAAAATGATACCGGTTTTTTATGTCTGAAAGCCACAAATGTCAGTGACAAATACAGGAGCAAACGCTCCACCGCTGTCACTCTTGACAACAAAGGGCCGCGTCGGTCGCCATCTTGAATAGTCGTGTTAATGTGCTGACAAGGTGTGATAGATCAACTTCGTTACTTCTACTAATTCTTGCTTTGCACGTGATATATTCAGTTAACAAGTAGTTTTCTTGCGCTTATTATTACTCTTAATTATGCTAGCATCGTGTTATTATTGTTGCTGACAAAAACAGTGAAAAAAGAAAACACTTGAAACACAAGGTCTTAAGCACACTGAAAGCTCATTGGTTCGTTCCACACCTTTCACCCCAGGACAAGCATGTGGATTGCAAGTCTTAGATTCCACGTTTCCTCCAATCGCCGAGCAATCAGTTCCACCATTGAGAGGCACAGGGTTGGCACAATTTCTCGTTCTCACTTGATTTCCACCTCCACAGGAAGCTGAACATGTGGACCATGTACTCCAATCATCATATCCTCCTGGAACTAGAGAGAGAAAATTTTGTTGCGTAAGAAACACAATAGCATTATTCAATGCGAGTTGAAAGAAGGAAACTGCCTTATTTTTAACCAATAAAAACCTAGGCAAACCAAGGCTGCCAAACTTCAAGCCTTAAACAATGCTGGGTATTGGAAATGCAGTGTCTTTTACACACTTCCACGCTGGAAAAAATATAATATTATGTTCTACTAATGCACCAATGGCCCGAAAGACTAACGACCAAAAATATAACTTCCTGCTATATTCATCACGTTGCCATCACTAAAAATGCGTTTGTAATTGCATACCTGGAGATGGACACATTGGGTCCGCTTTGCCATTTGATGGAGCTGGGGACAATGAAAAACAGTATAAGAATTTTATCTTCCTTTTTGCTTAACCACCATTTCAAAAATCTCGCTTCCTGAGTCCTGAATCAAATTTGCTTTCCAGTGATTTCAATGCCTTGAATGTAGTATTTTGAAAACTACAGTGCGTCACGATTCGACATAATCACAAACTTTGCTTCTGGAGGCAGCGATGGCCGCAATCCGGAGGTCCCGGCTGAAGTTCCACTATAACCACGAACTCGGATTGTTCTGGGTACTCCCAGTTCAACTTCTTTGCTGCATTTGTACGATAAGCAACAGGTTTGTCTTCTGACAGTTGAGACTCCTCAAAGTCTATTGTATTTGTTTCACTGATTTGATTTCATTGGTTGTGACAAGTCCCTAAGGGAAGTGGTCAATTGAGTATATATTTGTGACGGTTCTTGATACGATTTTCACATTCAAGGACCGGAAAGGAAATTCACCTAAACTGCGATCTCCCCACTTATAAGTTCAAAGTTCCTCACCCTGCAACATGGTGGAAGACTCCTTAATCCAGTACCAAATGATGCCTGGGTTCTCTGAATCACCACCAAGCCACTGTGCTGGATTATGCCCTGGATCTTTAGAGACGATAGTGCCATACTTGGTTGGGCCATTGCAGTCACTTGTGGAGAGCAGTGAGCTGTCGTCTCTAGTCAAATATGGCATGCGTTTGCCAATACCCTTTTCATCGTCGGGCCACGAGCCGAACTTTTTCAGTAGCTTCACACCATTAAGTCCGCAATTTGAGGAGGTCAGGCTGTAGCAAATGGAAAAAGAACAAACGTAGGCAAGATGAACCCTTTCAACCCCGAGGAGGCGCCCATTTACGTTAAACAGAGTGATATCTTTAAGTGTCACTATTAAGAGAGAAACGGTTAAAGGGGACATAGTTTTCAAGTGAACCCAGATGTTGTTAACCCATTCACCCCTAAAGCGGACCCCAATGACAAGTAAAATGGTCTCGCGTCAAACAGAGTAAAATCTTACTCTGTAGAAGAGAAAAGGTTAAATGGGGCCTTGATGTTTTTAAAGGAACCTCCACTTGTACAAAACAATTAATGTAAACCGGCGAAAATAATGTTTGTGATCAAATTAGTTTACACTGTTTTCCAAAAAAAAATGTTTTGAACTCGCTTATTTTTACTTTTACGGTTGCCCCATGTTTTGGCATCAAGAACTTTTGTTTTGTAACAACAGAACAGCAGTAACAAGTCAGCATTATTCAAGATGGCAGCGCGATCAGACGTTGACCGACGATGTATCATAATAATACCTGTAATTCTGCGGCGCCACAAAGATACCCCCGTTGGTACCCCTTTCTCTTGCTTCTAATCGATATAAGAAGTACGGGCTAACAGCTATAGCTTTGATTGTATCACCCTCATCCAGAATGGAATAATCATTGGTCACAGAGGGCTCTGCTAGGTTTCTATAAAAAGGCAAAATGGAAACAGGGTCACGTAATAGATGAAGAACATAGATGCAAGCTCTTTAAATTTTCAGTTAGGTGAAACAGCTTTTCCACCCTCCCACCACTTTGTCGGTCTAAAACCCTTCCTGGTTTTGAAGTTAGTTGGAAGAATGAATTACGTAGCCTCGAGTATAAGCCTGAAATTGACGATGTCGTTGCATTAAGGTGAGGCAAACAATGGAAATTGGAGGAAAAGGAAGGAAGTGATGGGCGAGAGGGAGGTGGCGTTTAGGGAAAATTAACTTATGTAGGGCAAGAGCAGATGTGGAATGGGCAGGGAGCGAATGTTGGGTGGGATAAGATAATTTATTTACCCACATAAAGATATGGAGCGTTTAACATACTCGATGAGAATGCGCATGTGCAATTATATATACAAAAACTGTATGTATACACCCTTTTAATAAGTCTAATATATGCCGTTTTCCGCTAATGACGTCGAACTCTTGCTTTCAAATTTTCTTCAGAAATGTACAAAGGCCTAAAACTTTTCCGATTTCTTTTCTTGTTTTTAAGCCTTTGTACATTCCTGAATAAATTTTAAAAGCATGAGTTTGACGTCATGAGCGGAAAACTGCGGACAAGTAAAAGTTCCTGAAGTAATGACATCAACTGCCAAGAAGACCTAGATAGATCTAGGCAAAGGATAGGAGAAATGGTGATGAAATTAAAAAAATGTAGTGGGGAAGGAGGGGGTGAGGGAGGGGGGTGTTGGAACAAATCTTGAAGGGGAATGAGGCGAATGTGAGAGAATGAAACAATATTTAAAAGGAAAGGAACAAATGTGGTGTAGAGATGGAAAGGTTGTAGGGGGAGCAGATTTTAGATTAGAGGGGAATTCAAGGAGGTAAGGAAAGGATGAGTTTCTGGGGATGAAAAGGATATAGAGGAGGGGGAAAAAAAGACACGAGGGAGGGATAACAAGAAAGAAAAGAAGAATCGAAGGTCATTACCTATTCTTAATGTTGTCTTTACTCCAGCCTTTGCTACTTGCACTCGTCACCAACAAGGTCCAACCACCATTATCATGGGTCATATCACAGAACACATTGGCCGTTTCGGCTGAGTTGGGCTTTTGCAGGTAGATGGTGTATAAGCCATCCGATTTACTGTTGCAACGTTCAATAAACTCACGACACGAACGAATGGGAACTGGAAGAACAAAAAATATTGCAAATGTTGTCACTGTCAAGCGTGGATCTCTAAATGATGATGAACAAATTTTACTGACAGTTGCTAAATGCAATCATGCATATATATTAGCTTCACCAAAATAACCAAATTTTGGAATACGAAGCACTTGAAAGTTCACTCTAAGGGCGTTCAATCGGTTGTAAGGGTCATAGCATTAAAACAAACGTTCCCTACCTTACTTCTGGACACTATAAAGTAAATAATTATGTGCAAGAGTTTTCCTACGTAGTGGGAAAGAACGATTGCTAAGGACTGGCCAGAATCAGTTTACAACTGAGAAACCTAGTATGTCACTCATCTGACTTTCGGTGAAGGATGAGAAATTTTAAGTTACTGTTAACGGAGATTAATAAATCGTCTCAGAAATGGCAGGGAAAAAATAAAAGAATGTCCGGACATTAGCCGGTAGCTAAGAGTCCAGCGAGACCTTGAGTGCAAGCACGCTACGAGTTGCTACAAAATTTCAATCTAGGCAATACACTGGACAATCATTATCAAACAAAGATACTAAAGCTACAAGGCAAGGAACTAACTTTTTGGCGGTGGACAAGGCTGCGCGTTGCATTCCTTGGTCTCCACAGGTTTATCGGAGCAGGAAGCACCTCCAAACATCGGTATCGGGTTTGTACATGTTCGCGTTCTTGAGCTGATGCCTCCAGCACAGGTGGCAGTGCACTCAGTCCAGTTACTCCAGGTTGTAAACCCACCATTTACTGTGAAGAAGGAAAGAGAAGAACTGTTAACAGTTGATTCATGCTAAAGCGTGAATAGACACCGTTATCCTTATACAAATGAACAAATGAACAAGAGCTAACCTGGGCAGGGTAAGGTGTTGCATGGCATCGTCTGTTTCACATTATTGACAATTTTGAACTTTTCACCGCCTCCACATGTTTTGGAACATTCGGACCAACCAGTTGGTGACGAAGCTGCCAAGAAATATCAAAAAGGACTCGATGAAAATTAGATTTGGCCAAAAAGTGACGATTTGAAAACAAAAGGCCGATCGATGGAAGTTTACTGTGAACAAAACACCACCTTACGTATTTAACTGCAGTCCTTAAGGGGCGTGGCTCTTAACTACCAAACCGTTGTTATGGACCCATTCAAATAACCATTTTTCGAGTCCCTTTAACTCTACAGTTATCGTTGTGTCAAGTGTGTTTTCTTTAACATTTCTTTGTCTGGTTCGACTCACAACCATATATTATTTGGTAAATCGCGTGACCAAAATAGAAAATGCCTAGAAACTCAGCGAATCAACAATGTTTTTCACAATTTTTATGCAACCCGACAGTATGAGAACATTCTAACACAAAATCTGTAACATGGATTTTCAAAAAAATTATATGTATTAAAAAAAAAGACGTCATAAGGCCCTCCTTTGATACGCTTTCCAAAATATCAGCTCCATTTTTTGCCCAAATAGAGATTCCACGCTTTTGTTTATGAAAAATGTTTTTCACTGAAACGCACGGCAGAGGACTGGGACTAATTGCACATCCGCCTTCTGATTGAAGTGATATCAGCTTTCCATTGAAAAAGTTACTTCAAAGAGCCATCCATGCATCTTTTTGTAAGGCTCTTGATCAGCAACCAAAGTCTTTCTGTAGTTAAGTGCCACCCCACTTAATATTACTGAAAATCCTAAGTACAATTCAATAAAGAGAACTTGAAAACAAGCAAACTTACAATCTGGTGGACACACTTTGAGAAAGCAAGCCTTGGTCTCTGTGGGTTCACCTAAAGCAGAACAATCCGCCCCACCATCACTGGGCACTGGGTTTGTACAGGTCCTTTCCCTATTAACCTGTCCATTACCACAGGTTACACTGCACTGTGACCATTCAGCCCATGAAGAGTAACCACCGTTCACTGAAAATGAAATCAGTGGCTAAAATGACGCTCCAGGGAATAAATACGGATGCTTGGTTCGCTATTTTATTTTGGATGGTAGGGGGAAGGAGGGGAGGTGTCCGTTTTTTCCCTGAGCTTCACCATAGTTAATGCATGGCGATGGTTATGAAACTCGACAAGTTCCTTTGTTTCATGTTTTTGTCCGTATTTTTGGTCTTGACCCTGCACAAAACACACCTTTTTTCGAGAAGATAACCAATGAAATCCTTCGATTAAATTATGCGCAACTAATTTGCAATCCCGTGCGAAGCGAGAACAAAAGATTGTGCAGGGTCACGGTCAATACAACATCGATTGCGACAACATTGTTTTCGCTTTTGGTTCTAAGGTTTCATAACCAGTCCCTCGATTAACTATGGCTATACGATGAGAACGAAACAATAGATCGTTTTCATTGTCACGCCATAACAAATAAAATAAATAAATAAAATTCGAAGCCGTTCAATGAAAAAGGCTAAGAACATCCCATGTTGTAGAACACCACAACATAAACAACCTCACCAAGTCTTAGGTCTGTGTGGTACATTGTTTCCGAGTTACTTGTCGAAGCGCGTCACACAACTTTACAGAGTTTTGTATGGGGCCGCCATGTTGGTGTACCACCTTGGGACACCACAAAGATCGTCTTCAACCTCGTCTAGATAAAAATCCGGAAGACCTCACCGTTTTGATTTTAGAATTTTATGACGTCATCACTGTGAAAACCATCTGGAGCCGGTTGCTCGTAACCTGGTTATCGCTAACCGTTGGTTAAGAGGAATAAAAACCTATAGGTTTCCATGGTATTTAACGCTGGTTAGCGCTAACCATAAACAACCCGGGCCTGGACGTTTTCGCCAACAACAACGGTTCCACACTCTGTACAAGTGTTTTGTTTCTCCGTCGTTCTTTTCCTGACAACGACGTGCAATGCTTAATGTAAGTTGCGCTTGTGACGAGGACGTTCACTTCTCACCTTATCAATTATTCCTTAAGTCAACTACCAATCATCGCTTGGTTATTATCAAATATGCATATGTATCGTTTCATTAAACAAAAATTGACAATGCATAATTTAATGTTCTTTCAATGAGAAGTCGTTTCGAAACCTCTTGCTTTGTGCTTCATCATCGTATCCAGAAACCTCAAAAAAAAAATAAATGCATTGGGCTGGCGGCATGATACTTTCATTTGCTTCTCGGCGTCTGGATGTATCACATCCACACCGTCGCATCAATTAAATTCTTGGATAGTTGGTGCAACAGCAAGCGAAATTTTCTTTCCTAAGTTTCTTTTCGATAAAACGCCATAAGAGGAAAAGCAAAACGGCAACTTAATCCCACAATATGGACCCTGTTTGAGCCTGCAGTGTTAAGCTTAAACCGAGACGCGTTTCAACAATCAACATTCCTTCAACTACCACTGAGGTGTTGAAATTGGTATAAGCTGGTTGCAAATCCGCTAATAACAAATTTCAGCTAATATCGCTTCCGTTATTCCGTAGTGGTCGAAAAGTCAATTTATTAAATCGAAAACGGTTTTTCAACATTTACAAGACACACCCACAATTAACTAGGCCAATGCTGAAACAGCTTAACTTGCTTTTTGCCATCAACGATTGTCCAACATTGGTTCAACGTTTGTTAGAAGAATGTTTGGCAAAATGTAACATCGTTAAAACAAGTATTATTTACGGACAACGTACCTGGGCATGGATCTTTTCTGCAAATCGTTGTTTCAGTTGATGGACCAAGAGAGGAACAATCCTTTCCACCGAATTCTGGGCTGGGATTTACACACTGACGGGTCCTGATCGACTCACCACCCCCGCATGTTGCTGTACAAGGTGTCCAGTCGCTCCAAGGAGAGTAGCCACCATTCACTATAAAAAAGACCCGCAAAGCTTGCAGAGTTAATTACACAGTTGATGAAACAGAGGCTACCATAGTTATTCTCTAAGCGAGTACCCAAAAGATCAGTCGGAAATTGTCCGAAAAAGTCGCCAATTTCAAGACATTTTCATTTACAACTAAATTCAACGATTGTGAAAAAGGAGCGATATATTCTGGGTCCCCTAACTATGCTGCAGTCATTTTTTCTTTTTACGATTGTGAGAACAAGTGGAAGGGAATATATCAATTCTTAGTTGATTATTTTCATTTTTGTAAGAACTAAACGCAACGTTATAGTATCCAAGTCTCAGAAGGTCATTAACATACTTAATAAATACCTTTTAAAAAAGATCAATTTGCAAGTCTCTCAATTGACGTTTTCCCCAACTTAATCTCTGTGTCACTCAAGACGTCTTAGAAAATAACATTTGGCTTAGTTTTTGAGATAATGTTTTCAAACTAAAATTTTGTCATTTCTTAGGAAGTCACGACGAATATCGCGTGCTGGGTGAAACTTACGATGGTTTGTGGTCTTAAAACGTACACCCACATTATAATGTAATTACATGTAGCAGGAAACTGTTATTTTAATTGCGGAATCTGGACAAGCAACTTCAATTGGAATCAACATGTGCAAGATTTGGATATTCCACTAGTGATTCCAAATCGAAAAAAAGTTTCATAGTCTGAAAAGAACAGCTTGTTCCATGGCAAGTAATAATAACCCTCACATTGACCTTGAGCTTAAGACTTACCAGGACAATTTTGTGGGTTACACGCTACGGTAATGAGTTCTGGTCCACTACCGGAACAATCCGTACCGCCAAACTGCGGAGAAGGATTTGTGCAGCTTCTTGTCTTTTTCATTATTCCACCACCACAAGTAGCACTACAGGGAGCCCAAGCGGACCACTCCGCATATCCACCGTTTACTACAAAAGAAAACAATTGACCAAGAGAAGCTATTCAATGTGTAAATTGAGTGTCGATTAGTCAGTTCGCATTTACGTTGGTACTGGATTAATCTGGTTGGTGATTGGCTTGTTCCGCATTTCGTTGACTTGTTTATCGTGAAGTTCGAATTTCAATAAACTTTTTCTTTTTTGATGGCTATATCACCACAGCGTAACCGGTTAATGGTGTGAATGGCTACTTTTGATCGACTTTGGTCAGTTTGCGTTTTCAACAAACATCAACCTGTCGCTGAAGATACGATTGAAAGCCGCAGTAAAAAGCGAAGCAGTTGGTTGAAAGGTGAACTTAAGGTTATGTATGTTTTCGAAAAAATACACTTCTTGACCAATCATCAGAGGCTTTTGCTTTGCTCGCACATCGGCTTTTTCAGTCTTTGAGTTGGTAACATTATTTGGCTGTCATGATGGATTCCTTTGATTTCACAAATTGGTCTTGGTCATTTAATCCACTTGATGCTACCGCTCAGGTTGTCAAAACGTTCTACGGAAACTTGGTTTATCAGTGAACTTGTAAATTGACTATCGGAGATGAGGGAGACGAGAAAGAGGGCGGTTTCGAGCTTTTGCCCTTCATGAAAGCTAAATTGGCCACATAAAAAAGTTTAAAAAGACGTCGTTTACAACCTGAACCCACTTCCGTGTTCACTCGCTCACCAACCCAGTTCCAGTAATTGCGATTTTTAAATCTTAGTCAATTTCATCCTTGAACAATTCATTCATTCACTCGACGAATTTTTTTAAAGGCCCATATTCGCCCAAAAGTCAATGTGATCGTTTGTCTTTGTTTTCGAATGACGCCTTGTCCAAATGCGTAATCTCATTGGCTGACTGAACTCAGGCGAATCACGCGGCAAACAACCTGTCAGCTATTTGGGTAATTTCGTGTTGCACAAAATTCAGTCACTGTGCACAATGACTTTTGGGCGAATATGGCCCTTAATTTCATTATACAAGTAAGGGTTGAACGATTTTTCCTCAAAATTCTCTCTACCCTTTCTTTGAATATTTTTACCTGGATATCAATTATCAACTACTGGGGCAAATCATGCTGCGGAGATTTCACACTCTAAAAGCACTTATCTGGACAATTTAAGTAAGTGTCTCTTATACATAAGTGTGAGGATCATGTCGCCCTTTCGTAAAATCTTTTGGGTTGTGATAAGAAGCCTGAGAAGTCCGTGAGGTTATTGTACGGTTCTAAAGCGAACTCAGTTACTCGAGCATTTGTCCAGTTTCCTTTTCACAGTGTGTATTCTTACTTGGACAAGGCTTTGTACCACATTCTTGTGACACATAAGCTGCTCCAAGGAGGCTACAGTCTTTGCCTCCATTTGATGGAGCTGGATTGGTGCATGATCTTGTCCTCTGCTGCATGCCGCCTCCGCATGTCGCACTGCATGCTGAAAATTCACTCCATGGTGTATAACCTCCGTTACCTAAAATACAAAATAGCGTTCATTAAGGACACCGACGAACGTTGAGTAAAGCGAAAGCAGGTTTCAGAAACAAACCAGGTACTTATCACCAGAAATTAAAGATGCCATTTATATTTTTCTTTTACTCATACCTGGACATGGTTGAGTATTGCATTCTCTCGTCTCTGAATGTAAACCCATGCATGGTTTGCCTCCATTCTGCGGAACTGGGTTGGTGCAGGTACGCATGCGCATTTGATTTCCACCACCACAAGTGACAGAACATTCAGAATAGTTGCCCCATTCGTCGAAACCTCCATCGACTATAAATTGCAAATACAGCGCATGACGTTAAAAATCTGCCATCTTTAACAATACCCAATCTTGGCAACTGTTCCACTTAAAATCTCATTACTTTGTATTTAGTGTTTATTTTTTTTCACTGATCATCAAGATGCACTTACTTGGACATGGCTGTGTATTGCACTCTCGTGTCTCTTTGTAATTACCAGAGCAATTCTTACCACCAAACTGTGGTTCAGGATTGGAGCAGGATCGCAGACGCGACTGAGTACCACCCCCACAAGTCTTGCTACAAGACGAGAAGTTGGAGAAGGGGGTGAAGCCACCATCCACTACAAGATTGGATAAGATGAAAAATTAGCTCCACACATATAATAACCATGTTATATTTAGAGGATTTGGATATCACCAAACTAGTCGCAACATAAGGGCCGGGCCGCTTAAATCAAGAGCAATTAATCAAAGCTTAAATGTACTATTGGAATCAAAGCATTGCATAACATTTTAAAAAAGGCTCTGTATTGAAGGTGTCTTTTAATGCTATAATTATTTCTTCAAAAACCTCAAGAGAATCAAAAACAAATGGATAAGCCAAAACAGGTTTTGAAGTATTCAAGTAACTATGGCACCTTATTTAATTGCATGACTTTTGCTTGCAAACAACTGAAAAATAGTCACTTTGAGTATCATTTCCATGCATGTTTTTTTCTGGGGGCGAGGAGGCATGGGGGAAGTGCCAACACTTGAATTGCACCCTAAATTGAAGTGAAACAAGGACTGTACATGTACCTTCAAAGTCTGCAGAGAAAACATGCTGATCTAAATACATCTGGAGCTATACAATAATTCAGCAACTAACCTGGACATTTCTGGGTGTTGCATTTTCTCTTCTCATAGTCCAGTCCATCCTTGGAGCAATCTCTACCAAAATGTTGGGGTGGTGGATTGGTGCAGGTGCGAGTCCTTATTTGTTCTCCCCCACCACATGTCTCTGTGCAGTCTGACCAATTTGTGAATGGTGAATATCCACCATCAACTGCAAGAAAAAGAGGATCAGCAGGTGTTGGATTTAACGGCAATTAAAACATGTGACTGGAACTGCATGTGGGGACTGAGGTTTGACCCATCCTCTGGTGGAAAAAAAATTCTCTTTGACCTCCTCCACTATCCAAAAAATCTAGGGGATGTATTCCCAGAAAATCCCCACAGTTCAAGTTTAGTTCTTGCATGTGGGTGGAGGTGAAGATGACAGGCTGGGTGGGGCAAGATGATAACTGTTAGCTTGCACCTGCTCACAGTTACCTCAAGGTGTAGCGTCAAATTCCACTTTAACTGACTTCAATTTCAATTGACTTTATAGGTAAGTACCCTCATTCCCAAGCCTGACTCAGCCAAACTTCCCACAAACTTGAAGCCAAAGCACTCTCATGATCAACATGTATGTTAACCTACGATTGAGCAACTCTTTTGAGTCGGGTGGAAGGAGGGGGAGGGGGAGGTGGGGGAGGTGGTGGCTCATGAAAAAAAATCTTTCATAAAATCATACTTGGACATTCTCTCAAGCTGCACTCCTTGGTCTCCACTGAAGACCCAAAGCTTGAACAGTTCTTTCCTCCATGTTGAGGAGGTGGGTTGGTGCAACTTCTGCTGCGAGACTGGACTCCCTTACCACAGGTTACAGTGCAAGTCTGGAATTCTGACCATTCACTGTAATTTCCATCAACTAATAAGATAAGCACAGTTTTATTAACCAATGTTTCATTAAGTCTGGCAGTAGTTTCAATAAGCACCGACAGCCGACACACTGACCACATGTACACTGTACTTCACTTAGAGCAGTGGGCTACATTTTTCCCTAAACAAAAGTAATCTAACCCCTTAAGGCCCGAGGGGGCCCCCACGAACGAGTAAAATTGTCTCGCCTTAGACAGAGTAAAATCTATGAGCGGCCACTGGGAGTAACAGGGTTGATGGGGACATATTGTTTTAGAGAACCTAGATGATGTTACCGTAATTATTTGGTTATAAGGCGCAGAG
>NC_090869.1:16951034-16991034 GCF_036669935.1 Montipora foliosa | reverse complement strand
TTTGGGAACTGTGGTTACAGGGATTCGTATGGGAGGTTTTGTTGTTCGTTGTATAGGTGGTCTTGTGGTGGCTATGGGTTTTGGTACTGTCACAAGAGGCTGAGTTGTTGAAGTGACTGGAAGTTCTGTTGTGGTAACCGGCAGGGCTGCTGGTGTGGTGGTAGGTGGAGGTGAAATGTTAGAAGCAGATGTTATGCAGGCTACTATAGGACTTTAATGTCAATGTAATGACAAAGATGATCATGCGCAATTCATCTTTTCAAAAAAAATCTTGTGATCATCGCAAAATGAATAAAAAGAGAAACACTTACTTGTAAAAACAGGAGGTTTGGGAGCTGTGGTTACAGGGATTCGTATGGGAGGTTTTGTTGTTCGTTGTATAGGTGGTCTTGTGGTGGCTATGGGTTTTGGTACTGTCACAAGAGGCTGAGTTGTTGAAGTGACTGGAAGTTCCGTTGTGGTAACCGGCGGGGCTGCTGGTGTGGTGGTAGGTGGAGGTGCTACTGTTGTTGTTGTTGTTGTTGTTGATGTTGTTGAGGATTCCATTGGAGGACAAGGTGTTGGGCATTGAGCTGGACATGGCTGTGGCACAGGGCAGCTTGGTGGAATAACACAGGGCACACATGGTGGCTGAGGTTTGCTAGTTGCTATTGTCCCATTATTGCCTCGCATACATTGTGGCCACGATTGTGGCTTAGCGAGGTGAAAACCTGGAAAGGCAACATGTGACAAATAATGACAACCAGTAAGAAGATATCCATTAACATTAAAAGACATTCTCTTTGTTATTCAAATGTGCCAAACATAAGAACCCTTTTGCTCCTAAAGAGTACCACGACACTTGAAAATTATACTCTTTCTGATGCCAGATGATTTTTTCTCATAACCTGAGGGGGTGAAAGGGTTAAATGAGTCTCCCTTTGGCACATAATGTCAATAGATGACGTCACTTGGGTCTTCACTGTACATGTGCATGTACTGGGTTGTTTGCTGCTCGATTAAACGCAAATCTGGGTTAAAAACCATGGCAATCTGTTCTGATACTTACAATAAACTATTGCTTCTTCAAGCAACTCAGCCCAGGCAATTAATCATCTCCTGGAATCTTTGAGTAGAAATTAGGACATTTTGGAGTAATCCCCTGCCACCTTCGTTTGCATTCGGAGGTCTGTTCTTTTTGAAGAACGACAGAGTCAAAACAATAGGTGTTATTCTAATGCAAATAAGTGCCAGGGTATTCAGTAGTTGAGGCCATTTTACCTTACGGCTTGTAATCGATTTAACAAGTACGCTTTGGTGGTTTGTAGAGAACGAAAACAGGCTTCGATTTTAAGAGGCTTCTCGAGCGTCTTCAATGCCGCCATTTTACATGAGAAACCGCGTACCTTTAGTTTGCAGGCGTCAAAACTGGCACCTTACAACTGTAAGTATTGTGGTGTTTTCGTTACCTTCACTGTCCTCGCAAAGACAAGCGAGCTTTCTGATTTGGCTCTGTGACAGAGCCGTTGTGTAGATATACACTTCATCCACCGCTCCCATAAGGAATCTGCCGCCCTTGTGACTTCCGATTCCTGCTTTCTCGCCCCAGTCTTGTGCTAGGTATCCAGAACCATTTCCTTGGCTGGCAACCTGTGTGTTGACAAATATTGTGGCCAATCCTGCAAGAAGATTTTTAACTTCGCGTTTAAAATGATTTTAATTACCTTCAAATGTAATTTAACCTACTCATAGCTGCTCTTAAACTAGTAAAAATGCTTTGACATTTTTTTCTAACGTACACGTCAATCGTAAGTCATGTCGTAGGCCTGTCGTAAGCTTGTGTCAAGCGACAAAAATCGTACCGTGTAAATCGGCCCAGTAAGCTACTTTCTTATGGCGTGCAGCAGATGCATCGGTGTGACTAGAATAAGCTGGCGCAGAATCCTTCTATTTGAACAAAAACAGTTTAGCAAAACCGCTCTTTTAACCAAAGCATACTGACCTTCTTTCTTGTCATATGTCCCGGCCAGATGAGTCCACTCATTCGATGGCACAACTGCACGCTCAGTAGTTACGTTGAACACCACGTTGCCATCCAAATCGCGAGTGAACCATCGAACCTTTCCATCGAAGACTTCAAAATGGTAAACTCCTGGTTTTATGGGCCAGCCCTCAGGTACCGCGTCAAATAGCGACTGCCGTCCTGCGTTTGACGTCAATTTTATCCACATAGCGATTGTCACACCAGCACTGGGTTTTGGAAAGAACCTTTTCCCGTCTAGTGATACATTGCCGTTGGAAAATACCCCAACCAATCCGCACGCTTTTGGTAATGCAGCTATCTGTGCGTTTTCTAGTGTACCATTGTTGGTTTCGTCGGAAGTATCCAACACGTTCAGGCCCGAGTATCGATCGAAAGGTAAGTGAAGAGCAATGAGGTCTGCTGCTGGAGGAACCACCGGTGCTTGAGTTGGTGCTTTTGTAGGCGTAGTTGGTGTGACGGGTGGAGGTGTTTGGGAAGGTTTTGGTATTGGCGGCTTGACGACGGGAGGTTGTGGAGGAGAAGGCTTGGGAGCAGGAGTTTTCATCGTTGGTTTGCCTGGTATTGGTTGTGGAGCAACAGCCGGTGATAGTTTGGGAAAAGGTCGAGGTTTGTAGCCCCTTGGTGGACACTTAGACCCAGGTTCATAAGGAACTAGAATCAAAGAGACAAATTAGATCACTGCGAAAAACACTGAAATGTTCACCCATTCCGCAAAACAAACCTGAAGTCAATTCCTTATAGTATGAAACTAAGGATTCATTAGCAGCAAAAAGTCAGAGAGTCCCTATCAGGTGTCGACCCACGGCCGACTCATTCCTTTGAAGTTATTAGACCAACCACTCTTATTTTGGTTAACATATCCTTTTCAAATTTGTGTAAAACTAAAGATGATTTTATTTAGTCGTCGTTTTGAAATGACCTTCAGATACTTGTAATCAGTCTCCTCTTTAAAGGTCTTTAAAGAACTCCAATTCTGGCTCCGAAGTTTCACGTTGCTATTGTTTAAGTTATCAGTTCATAAAAACATCAAGTCGTCATTGAACTCTTCCGATCTGATCGGTGTTTTAAATTTATTAGAGTTCCAGGTAAACATGTGGACCTATCAATTAGCATATTGCCTTCTTGATATACTAGTTACTTGAACTTGTTAATAAGCCCCATGCTGCCCCCATTCTTTGAATAGATGTTGCCAAGCAGCACCTACCTATCAAATGCAGTGACTGTGGGATGACTTGTCGTTGCTGCAGATTCTTCTTGGAAACCAGGTGATCTCTTAACGTTGCAAGAGGATCGGCGACCGGTTTACGAAATGTTATTACGAAGAAAATATTGATGATGTAAGGCGTAGTTGGCACGTAAGGGTTCTTCACTTTTCTGGAAATGAAAAGGGCGAAGGAATTATAAAATTGCCAGCAGGACCCCTGAAAAGCTGAAAGATGTAGTAATTAACAGTGAATATTACCTGATACCAGTAAGATGCGCTGCCAAGAAATCTGGATGGACCCCTTTGTAGACGCTAGTGATCTGTTGATGTGACAAGTAACAAAAACTATATCTTTATCAAGTAAAGGGATACAGTTATGTAGCCTAGCTTACATATAGCCCATAGCAGGCGTGTTCTGGTGAATCAGGAGGCTATTGGTCAAATCAAATCGAATAGGAACAAATCAAATTTTGGTATCCGGAGTATCCGATGGAAACCCTGCCCTTGAAGCAGAGTAGGCAGCCAAAAAACTCAATCCCACATATGAAGCCGACTCCGGGAATCAAACCTGGAAGACAATGATGGACCTGCGCCAACCCTTGCTCCCCGATGATAATGATGATGATGATGATGTTGACCTAGACCATGTTAGGGTAAAAAATGTTTTGTCTTTTTTCCCTTTCGTGTACTGTAAATCTAACAAAACGGGAAGTCGTGAGTGCCGTGGCTGAGCTGTTGAACGTAATTCCATGTCTAAGAAGACGTCACAAACTACTTGGAATCCCATTTGTGATAGAAATGTTTGTGACGTCATCTTAGAGGAGGACTCTTTCTAGCGCAGACTTGGGCCGCATAAATTTTGGTTTCCTTGGGTTTTTCGGCGAATGTAGTGAAAACAGCAAAATATGTTTGCTTTGGGAGAAGAAATTTATCTTAGCAATATTCATAATACTGTGGGACGAAGTATTTAACCTTTGTGTAAGTTACAAAATATGAAGAGGTTAACATGATATGTGCACTTTTCGTCCAGCTTACCCCGGTCACGATCTCCTTGTTGAGTTGTCTCAAATACACCAAGGATTTGTCAGTAAGCTGGGCGTACCACACCTGACCCAGCAGCAGCGACGCGCAAGCTTTCTTGGTGAAGGCTTTAACACAGATAAACAGAAAAGCACTGTCATTGGTTAATCAAATGAATTTTGATGAAAACGTTAACTGTTTTCACAAATTTCGTCAAGGTTTGGTTATCAAGGCACGTGAGTGTAAATAATGGTCGAGAGAGAATGAAATGATCCCACATATTTATATACTGTTTAATGCTTGAGAAGATCTTCGATCTGGGAATCTTTAGGCCAAGTCAAAAAGAAAGGCACTGGCCTCAAAGGCTGAGACCTTATTCTTTCTAAATATATGTGAGTTTCGTAACGATTATGGCGTAAATAACAACCTATACTATCTCCGTCTCTTACGCTGCTCCGCTACATAGGTGTATGCATGGAGATAAGCAAATGCTCAAAATCTTTGTTTCTGGGAAGGAACCATCACAAAGACTGTCCAGTAAATTATATTTTTAGACTACACTCTCACCTGTGGGGAACGTTGGAACAATAACGGTTGTTGATATTGAAGACTGCGTCGTCGGTGTCGTCGGCGTCGTCGGTGTCGTCTGTGTCGTCGGTGTCGTCGGCGTCGTCTGTGTCGTCGGCGTCGTCGGTGTCGTCGGCCTCGTCGGCGTCGTTGGCGTCGTCGGCGTCGTCTTCGTCGTCGGCGTCGTCAACGTCGTCGATGTCGACGGCGGTTGCGGGTTTGGCGTTAGTGTTGTCGTCGGTGGAGTTTGTGGTCCACATCCCTCTTGATTCGGCCCACCTGCTGCGGTTCGGTTGTCGGGACAACATCCATATAACGTAATTACGCAGTAAACGTGGTACATTGGTGGAGGTGTGGGTTGAATATTAGGCGTGGCGGCTGGAGAGGTTTGTGTGGCGTTTGCTGTGGAGAAATCGAAGATTGTTTACGCCTTGTTTGGAATCCATTTCTCTCGAACCTACCCGGATGTACGGTATCGTCTATTGCTGATCGTGAGTGTCTTTATTCTTTTGATCTGAACAAGAACAACTCAAAAAAACGACAGCCAGCATATTAAAACAAAGATTATTAGCGTTTATTGAGTATACAAACCAAAAACAGATGAGACTTGCAAATACCTCGACAGTTTGGTGTCATTCCGTTCACACGCGTTCCAGGAATTTCTTTACCAGTGTTTTGGTTCACACACCAGCAATTCGTCCTTCCACTGGCTGGATAATTGTAACATTGCACCTCTTTGTAAAGTCCAGATGGTTCACAATCGGGAATAAACACATCGGCTGCCCCGATTATTTCAGCTTTTTGCTGATCCTTCAAACATTGACTCTCTACTTCTACTTTCAGAGGTAGCTGAACAAGAGGCTGATTTTCCCGAGGCGGGCAGCCCTCCATATCGGGTCCCTTTGCAAAGGTCACGTTGTCATGACAGCATCCATAAGGGCCCAAATGACAGGTAGGAACTTTTGAGGTATCAACGTGAACTTTACCTAAAAGTGAATAGCATATTAATCATGGAATATTAGTAAGTCATTTCACTTGTGAAAGTGAGAAGGACAGAAATGGGTTGATTTAGGGTTGAAGAAGGTCTACACTATACCACTATAAGCCTGGTTTTTACTAGCGACGCAAGAACAAGCGCAATCATAAAGGCTGGTTTTCACTATCGACGGAGTTGGAGTCGGAGTCGTAATCAGAAGCGCAGAGCGACACGATCTAGTGAAAATCAAACTATCGGAGTAGGAAGAAGAATGCCGATTCCGCTTATGGCTCAGGCGCTTACGATCCAGTGAAAGCAACATTGTTGGAATCGAAAGCAGACGCGGAAGAATAAATCAATCTCAATTCTCGATTCCAAGCGTTGTGATTGGTTGGTTCTTCCGCTTCTGCTTGCGATTCCGACAACCTATAGCTAGTTTTCACTGGATCATAAGCGACGGAGTCATAAGCGGGCTCGGAAGAAAATGGGAACGTTTTGATTCTTCTGACTCCGATTCCGTCGGCTTATGACTCCGCTTACGATTCCGATCTTTGAGATATACAGAGATCCGTAAACACAAGAGATCCAAGAGTTCCAAAATGAGGACCGAGACAAAAGGAAAAAATCTTCGGCTGGCTTCCGAGGGTATTAGTTTAACTGTGTTATATGAGACCGGTGGCATAAGCCACCCTACCCACCCCTAGGGTCATAGAAAAGAACTATGCATATATATGGTGATAAAATCCGGGAGTTTTGGTCCGCCATGTTTTGTAGTGAATGCATTTGTTGTTGCGTTAGCTGATTGCAGAAACTGTATAGATCATGCACTCACGTTAACATAAGAAATATCTGATCAAAAAAGGCATGCATCCCAGTTCATCCAAGCCGCGAGAAGTACGTTAGATATTAGGTACCTTAAGCAAGGACGACGATAACGGTTACGAGAACGTTATCTAAAAATATTATTATTATTATTTCGAATCCCGTTATTATAATAAATTCGCGATTATTCCAAGTCGTTCGGCATGAAAAGTGTGTATCAACATACTAGAAACAAAATTGGTGTGAACGGCGTGGATGTTTGGAGAGAAAGTTTAAAAACTATCGTCAATAGGCCATTTTACAGTTGTTTGCTCAGCGACCTAGCCTATGAATGGCTGCGAGGCTGCCGGTGACCTTGCATCGATACAGCCCCCACTGCTTTTATCATGTAAATTAGGTTGTTGTAATGCTAATTAGTCCATATTAACATTACAAAACCGTGAAGGTTTGTATTAAAACAGGGTCACCAGCAGCCTCGCTTCCATTCTTAAGCCAGGTAACTTAGATACAACGCCTTCCAAAAAGCCTCAAATGTGACCATTTCACGTCGTTGTCAGAACGAGAACGGCAAAGATATATATCAAAATGTGAAACACACGCGCGGGGCGTGCAGATCTATTGTTTTTTTTTTCTAATTGAACCTATTGTTTTGTGCCGTGCTCGTTGCCGCCGTCGTCTTCCTTGCTTAAGCTCCCGATTATCTAAAGGTGGGCACACACGAGGGGTCATGTTTCAGGGACATGTTGCAGCGACAAAAAGGTGTGTAGTACACACTCAGGCGACTTGCATTAGGGTCGTTTAGTGGGGACATGTAGCAGGGACAAAATAATAACATGTGCACACACATGAAAATTTTGCGGGTACATGGCCCAGGGATATATTGCAGCGACATGTCCCTTCGTGTGAACTGATACTTTTATAATTGTGCAACACCAATTTGGGGGTGATTTTGTCCGGAACGTGTCCCATGAAGACATGTACCCGCAACATTTTTATGTGCGTGCACATGTTGGGATTTTGTCTCTTCTACATGTCCCCGCTACGCGTCCCTGCTACATGTCGCCTTAGTGTGCACTACATAAGTTTTTTTGTCACTGCAACACGTCGCTGCAACATGACCCCTCGTGTCTGCCCACTTTAAAGAAACAGAGAATGCATGATAATTGAATCAGTGGCAGTCAGAAATCAGAGAGTGAGATGAGATCTCAGCCGGTCTCACGATCCTTCAAGATCTTGCTGGATACTCTAGTGAATGAGTTACTGGAGCGCAAGAGTGATCCCGGTGAACACCATCCTTGCTTCCAGCAATCATTGGAGGAACTCTGCCTTGGTTTTTATTTTAGACGCACCGCATTCTGGTTTCGTTCCATCGCTTGTCCTTGTTCCAATGATTTCCTGGCCTGAGATGTCCACGCACCAACACTGTTTGCCGAACAGCTCATTCTCAAAACACTGCAGAGGCACAAAGTTTCCGGCCAAGTCACACAAAGGGACAAATATGTCAGTGATCAAGGGCGACAATGCAATGTCTCTCTCCTTTTGACACTGAGTTTTAACTTTTTCTGCAATTGAAAAAAGTCAAACGATCACATTTAACTCAATAGAGGAAAAGTAAGCATTTAAAATATAGCAATAATAACAACGCGCTGGCTGTTTAGCTATTAGCTGCAGCAGAGAGACAAACTCTCTTGCCACACCGCTATAGCAAATTATAAGCAAAAACTTTAGCAGTCCTGACTCAGCCACACGTGTTTCCCCCTTTTCGGGCTGGGCTTTCCGTTGTCGAATACCCAATATTACTTGTTTAATTGTATTTGGTTCAGCAACACCTCTTTGAAAAGCTGTTTACGTGTATACTTCACGATTGGTACCTTGCATAGGCCTATTTGTTCCGTTTTGTTCCATAGCCATCAGGCCAGTCATTTTATTCTTTGTATTTGTGCTTTGCCTTTGCACCTATTATACTTTTCTTCGTATTATCCAATAAATCAGATAAAATCAAATGAATGAGTCATGCAAACACTACACCTGGTTCTGTATCGTTGACCATGACTTCTATTTCAACTTCAGTAGCTTTTTGATTCCGAGAAGGCTTGCTTTGTCCTAGCTTAGCTTCCTGGTCATGTTGTTTCTCCATTTTGTTTCCCTTCTTGTTCACTGAAGTAGCTGTGCAATCGGGAATCTCTCCGTCAGATGCTCGGGTTCCTTCTATTTCCTGTCCATCTTCGGTAACACACCAGCACTGCTTAGCAAAGCCTTCGTGTTCAAAGCATTGCACATCGGCATAATTGCCGTCTGGTCTGCATTCAGGTACAAATGCGTCATCCATAGTTTTAGCCATTTGCCGTTCCAGCTGGCATGCTGTTTCTGAGAGAATGGGGAACAAGTGACACATGGTACTCCTCATGTCAAATGAGGAAATTAAAACTTGTGGCCGAGGGTAGCGGTAAAGGACCCTTCTGCCGTAATCTAAAATAACCATATATCTTTGGACGAATTTAGCATTGTCAAAACTCTGCTGATACTAAGATAAGTCAACGAACATTTTATATGCACAACTTTGAGGGAGTTTTTTCTCTTTGATTCTCACTCTCTGCAGCCAAGTTGGACGAAAAAATGTTTCAACATTTAGTGCCAAAAATGTCTTTTTGCGTTACAGTGACGGAACCTCATTGCGTTTTCTCTTTTAGGACTGCCTTGTTAATGCATTCTAGGTAAAATTATCATTTCACTTACTGTTGTTGTTGGTTTCCTTCGTTGGAACAGGAGAGGGGACTGACGCCGAGCTTGGAGCGGGGTAAGATGAATAGGAAGCAGGAGAAGGGTAAGAATAGGGTGCATAACCCGGATAAGGAGCAGGGTATGGTGCATAAGAGGGTGCTGGATACGGTGATGGATATGGTGCCGGGTACGGGGACGGGTATGGATAAGGAGCATAAGCTGGATAGGGTGCCGGGGCAGAAGAAGGTCCTTGAGTTGACGCCTGCGTCTGGACCGATGAAATGTAGTCCGCTGCCTGCTGGTTGTATAGTTCAGTGCTGTTTGACAAATAATCGGTGATATTTCCAGTTGTTTTTGTTTGGGACACGCTGAAATCAGCTGTTCCATTAAAAGAGTTTGTTTGGTTTTGCGCATTTTGCTCCCAATTGTAGGTGCTGCTGTTATCAGCAACCTGTCCGTAAGAAGTATATCCAGCACTGGTATTTGCTTGGGACACACCGAACTCAGATGTCCCATTGAAAGAGTTAGTTTGGTTTGGAGCATTTTGCTCCCAAGTGTAGGTGCTGCTGTTTTCAGCAACCTTTCCGTAAGAAGAATATCCATTGTTGCTCCGATTGTCAGACGGAGCTTCCGTGGCGCTCAAAGCATCTTGGCTCGTAAAGTTTGCAGATTGCTGATCATACTGTGATTCGCTTAGATCCGTTTCAGTGTTGTTGTAGGTATTTGACGACACTTCCGTACTTCTATATAGTGCCACTGGCCCTTCGGTGTTATTGAGTGACATTGATGATACTTCAGAGCTATTATATGAAGTTCCTGGCCATGCAGAGTTATATGACGATGTTGGTGAATTATCAGTTTTGTTTTCGGACGCCGGAAATACATTCCCCATATCGATCTGTTGCTGTTGTTGTTGCTGTTGTGAATCTAAGTTATAAGCAGTCGTGTTTTCACTCGAATCATTAGACGAAGTCAGCTGCGTGGAATCATAAAAATAGTTATTGCTATCAGTATTTCCCTGATCATTGAATGCTTGATCGTAGGCCGTTGCTATTTGCTCTTGTCCCGTCTCTGTCCCATAAGCCGTCGATGAAATGCCGTTATTCGCTGGATTTGACCCGTATTCACTGTCCTTGTAAGAGCTTGGGTCATACAAAGCTGATCTCTGCGTCCTCGTATTTGATTCCTTTAGTGGACGTGGAATGTAGGAGTACTCCGCGGGATTGACATCTATGGTGAGTGTTCGATCCTCTGCAGATAAATTCAAAGGTGGTCTGAAGTCGAGCTCCCTCTATACGATAACTTTTAAGGGGGAGCCGGAGCCCATCTGGAGCGTGCAACCTCCATACAGCGTCTGTGAAACGGCGTTTTCACGAGTAGGTTTGTTTTTAGACTAGCCCTTCCCGCGAATTAGGTCAAAAAACAAAGGCAGTTCCGGTTCGGTGACCCTATGACGTCAGCTTAATCTCTTGTAATTGGTCATCGGGCTCCTGTGGGAGTCTCATTCGCGGGAAATTCAATCTAAAAATAAATCGGTCTGTGAAAACGCCGTTACACGAACACGGTAGAGTTGTAGGCTCCGGGTCATGGGTTCCTGGGGGGAGACGTTATAACCAATTAAATTGTTCTAACTTACGGCCCTCGATCTCGATCTTTCCAATTTCCTATCTAAAGACCCTCCAAAGGACTGATTTTGAGTCATGATGCCGAAAAATCATTTTCATCTATCACAAGACTGTGACTCACTTACATGCAAAGGAGCTCAAGATGACCTGGTCTCTAACACTGAGGCCTCAAAGGGCATGGAGTAAATACCATGGGAGACAGGTGTCTCACCATGTCTGAATGATTGAATTAATATACAGGTTATGATCTTTTAAGTAATCCCCATACCAATGTTTGTGAACTTAATTATTACCTGGTCTATGATTGTATTCTTTTACATTGTCGAATAAGACTACTTCATCTCGTTTGACTTGCTTATGAGTCGCAGAAGCTGGTTTATATCCTAAACACAGAAAAAAATCAGATACATTTAGCTATATATATAGTATAGTCATAACTGGGGTATAAAACTAGATGGGATGCTGGTATATCGCAGGAATATCTTTAGTTATCCATTCAATGTCTCCATTACCGAACTAAAAAAAGAAAAACCCTTCCCTGTTCCAAATGAGTCCGCGAGAAGACCAAAACACTTTATTCGATTGAGGGTCTGATCTTAATTTTCCGTTATCATTTCCAAGATGGCAATTGTCTGAATTGTGGACAGAATAAAATTAAAAAGGTCCCCCTCCCCCTCCTCACCCCCTCCCCACCCCTCAATCCCAAACATGGATGAATCTGATGCACAAGGATCAAACAAGCCATTTTTCTATCCTCATAATATCCTTTAAGTGGCCGGGGAACTGTTTCATATTTTCCCCGGTTTATTTTTACAAAGGTTATTGGTTAAGAGCGTTTGATTTCCATGTTGATATCCCGCTTTAAACAATACCTGGAGTCTGTTCAGTGCTTTGGATCTCAAGCAGAGCAAGAGAAAAAGAGGTTTTTATATTTACTTGCAGTTCTTTCAATGAACGGCCTCACAACTTCAAGCTTTGAATGACGTGTTCTTTGCGGCAACTGAGCATGGCTTATCGAACATATTTGACCTTGAAATTCTTCAGTCCAACAGGTTAAACGTTACCGCAACAGCACCACTTTTACGAATCACCCCTCAGGCAGATCAGAGATAAATTATCGCTATGTAATTACATTCACGCTCACCTGTATCGTAAACAGAATTACTCCAGTGACCACCACAAAAGGAATCCCTTTTGCTCTTACATTCACTGGAACACTTGTCTTGCGAAAGTTCACCGTATCTTCCGTAAGTATTACCACAGAAACAGAGATACGAAAATTGCAGACCAGCGTATTTAAATTCTAACTCTTTGCATTTATGAACACAGATTCTAGCGTTTAACTCCGGCGCATGCACTCTTTGCGGCAGGTCCCTGGGGTCGCTATCTTTGAAACATCCTATGTGATGCAGGCGATGATCTGTGGAGAACGAAAGCATTTCATGAGCGTCCCACTCGAGGTAAAGCATCAAGTTTCTTAATCATAGAGAATATAATTTTCCAAGGTCCGTAATTTTTAATACCTTTTGGTCTCTTCGTCCATGATGTCGGAAGAATCGTCAACACGAAAAGGACCCAAGCGAGTCGCATTATATCAGACCCGCCCTAGTGTTTCAGAACCTTGATTTCTCCGTTTCTGCTTAAGAGTCTGGGGAAAGTAAAAAAATAAAATAAAATAGCCATGTTAGCTTACCACAAAGTTGCGAATATGTCGCAAATTCACTGTTCTCAGTGTCAAACATTTTAAAGTTTGCAGCGTATTTCGTTGCTTAAACCTGGGTGGAGAGAGGCAACGTGATAGTTAAGTGTCTTGCCCAAGTACACAATACAACGTCCCCGGCCAGGACCCGAATCCGGACCACTCGATCCGGCGTCGAGCGCACTAACCATGAAAGACACATGTATATATGAACTGGGAAGAAACATTTTAAGATCTCATGTCTTTCATATACATAGTCCTCACTAACAATTTAAATTTAATGCGTTATTCACGATCACTTTTTACATTAAGTGTGATAGCACCGAGTTACATGTGAAACACTCCAGTCGTTCCATTCTCTCCAGGGAAGTCAGGATGGCTTGGTGGTCATCAACGAGGCCTCCAACCTCTGAGACCGAGGTTTAACCCTGAGGTCGCATATGGGGTGAGTTTCAGTCGATCTCAATCTGGCTGCGAGGGTTTTTATCCGGTTACTCCAGTTTTCCTTCCTCCTCAAACTCGACTCCCAGACAATTACATCTGGCTGGGTCTGCGGTGCTTCGAGATCACACATGGATTATATGGCGGCCGCCGCGCGGCGCCTTCACACGCATTCTATCCCATCCCGTTGAGCCGGTTGGTCCTCAAAAGCCCTTGTAGGGAGCGGTCAACTGAGCACATTTACATTTACAATGCGTAGGACCTTTTTCGGCTCGATTTAGAATATAAAAAAAATTCTCTATATGATCAAAGACGACTAACGTCATTTCAAGTTAGGAATTATTGTCAATATCTTTGCCCAATATTAAAAGCGGACCAAATTAGCTAACCCTGGACCGGAGAACGCGATGAAAAATTTGACTGCAGCTCTTAAAAGTCTTCTCCTGTATTAAGAAAAATCTTGTACTATTCGAGATGCTCTGGTCAAATGAAGCACTGTCACTCAAGGCAAGGCAAACATTCCTACGTTGACCTCGATATGTGGGCGCGCTTTACCACTAACCCAAGACCACAGAAACACGCCTCTACATTTTGTGTAAGAAACTGAATTTGAATCATTCCGACTGGGGGCCCGAACTGCGGTAAAAGTACTCTCCGCGCCAGAAGTAGATTGTTCGACAACTAAAATACAAATGAGAGACTTTCTACTTCAAAAAAGTTTGAAACAAGTAGATTGGCTGCAATGAAGGTCCTGCCCTTTAAACGGCTGGAAGAACATCGTAATTTATATTTGAAATCATGACAAATGATCCGCTTGACTGAACTTGAGACTGTGTAGTAAAATCCACTCGTCCGAGAAATAATAAAACAACGCAAGTTTCTACACTGTATCTGGCTATACCCAAGAGATAGACCCCGAAGGGTATGACATACAATTTCCAAAAAAGAACTGTTTTTCGAAGGTTTCAATACTCTGAAACAAGTATTCTCTTCAATCTGTTTCTCACATCGATCAACTCTGACTATGTACTCTCTTAATTAAAGTGTATGTCAAGTCTTGAATATGTGAAAACAAATCAGTAACTACTTGGATACGCTCTAAAAATTAAAATCCGTATGTAGCTGGTGGAAATAATGTCAATTGTAAGAATGCTGTACTATGAAATCTCATTTACTTGACACTCTGCATAAGGCGCATTTGCCATTTAAGCGTAAAAGGTTTCCAAAAAAATAAACATGGACTCATTTCTATCTTTAAAATGGAGTTTTTGTCATGTCATGGTAAAAGTTCGATTTAAATTTACAACCTAGCGATATACTTTACAACAAAGAGACTTGGTGATCATATTATGTGTAGAAAACGTCAAAAGAGGGGACCTAAATAAAGCTTTAAATTTTCGCTAACTTAAGTACCAACCTCTCCAAAAGAAGATCTAACCAAAACCTCGCTAGCGCTCTTAATTTTCGCTGGATTTTCTACTGACGTTAATTCTTGCAAACGATATTTTTTTTACTGGATCCATAGCAGAATCGCTGTCATGAAAAAACTCTTTGAATTATATTCAACCTATTTACGAATTAATGAGATGCGAGGAACACTGACATGGCGGGTTGCCTATTCTTGGTGCTACCTGCCTCAAAAAACAAGAAAGTTTTCTTCTTCGTTTCTATCATCAAGTACGGATTATATACATTAACAAGCTGAACGTTAGTTCATAGTTTATCACATTTGTCGAAATCTCGAAATCTGTGTTTACAGACCAAGTTGTTGTATCAAATTTAATGCGTACCAAAATTAGTTTCTTCCTTGATCAAACATCCATAACACAGAATTTGAAAGACGCATTGGTTCCGTTTCTATCGGCGGTAGTGAAGATAGGAAATATAATTTAGCTTGTTTAGCGATTCAAACTGAGTTCACAGACTAACTTGATCCACTTAAGGTACTGTGATACAAAATGAATCGAAAGAAAGAAGAAAATAAATGAATCAGACCTTCACCTCATTTAACTTCACCCAAAGAGTTGAAACTATGCAGTTGAGTTACATGCGATAAGTACCCCAAGTAAGACCAAATCTCGATTGAGAAATGTTATTTGGCAATCGACAAGCAGAGGAATGGAATCTTTGGCGCTACTTTAGTTGGACGTTCTGTTCCATATTTGACTCTTTCTGTTTTTATTCTGTTGAAAGTGACCAGTCTATCAACTTGGACAAAATGGCGGATGAAACTCTCCTCCGAGTACAGTTCGTATAAGCAAGATATAATAATTTGATGCAACCAGGCTATTCAATTATGATAGGAAGCTGCATCTTCAACAACTCAATAACCACGATGTTCCACGAAGCTAGACGGGAGTCCTGTCTAGGGTCATTCATAATTTTGGCAAATAATTCAATTCTAGAAATGAATTGTTTACAAACTGCAGTTAACATTGATACGAACTCGACGTCTTTCTTCCCATTACACCATTTTTAGTTTTAAATTTATACGTAAATTTGTAAAATATATCATGGTCGCGAAAATAGCTTACCATTTTGATGCTGTCTGATTTCATTCAAATCAAATTATGAGTTGTACCATATTACACAATAGATGATCTACAAACATTGGATTTCTCCTACCTCTGTTCTGTTAAAACACCAATCTTTGACTTGAACAAAATTCCAGTTTTTGGGAATATGTAACCTTTCCCTATTTCGCTTTTTCAGTTCACGTCATTTGAAATCAGCTATGTTTCCATGTTTTCACTTAATTCGCGGTCTCGTCTTCACTTCTTTGGCAATTTCCCTTTACCAACAAAAGAAATTCAATATTAATGATTGCTTCGACGAGCTTCGGTTGCCATTTTCACGCAGGACTGAATTAAACATTCATATAGCTGACCAGTGAAAACTCCGAGACCATGGTAAAAAACCTGCCCCCACCTACTTTGTATTATTAGAAACAAAAACAACTACAAAAAAACACGTAATTGGAAATCAATGGAAATGATTGCTCTCTTGTTGACATTATCTCTATGGAGTTTACATAAATCAACGCCTTTCAAAAACCAACATTTATATCTCAAGAAACACTTGTAGCATCGTAAGATAACACTATCAGTGGACCTACAACTAGTTCCTTCATATTTTTGTTCGCGGCGAATCGCAATTTTCCGTTTGAAAGGGAGTGTAAATCAACATGATTATGGTTCACTGAATCATAAACAAACTTAACACTTGGTCTTTTGAACCGAAACTCCTTCATAATTTTCTGTGGCAAGACACGTGTAACAAAAACAGTAAAGCTCTCATCCCCTCATTCTTCTGTTTATAGATACAACCAGTTTGATTTATCAAGAGAGAGGGCAGGGTTTCTAATGACCTATAATGAAACGGTCGAAGAAAATTATTTGGTGGAACATGGTTAACGCCTCACTAGTCGATATGGCATACAGACTCACAAAATAACGTCGCTTCAGTTGTCACGTAATCAACCGTTAAATCATCCAATGACAGATGAAGAAACAACTACTCTATGTCAGGTTTGCTGAGTTTTTCGCATTTTTGATATTCCGATTTTTTTTCCCTTCAATAAGACCGTTCTTCCCAAGTCATAGATTAGCATTGATTACATCACTATGAGACTTTCATTAGGATAATGATTACATTTATTGATAGAAGGTGCAAACGTTACGGCCTTCCGGAAATATTGGCTCTAGTCGCTACTGAGAACCTCTGTGAACGCCAAATTGAACAAATTACTATCCCCTTTGAACGTCTCAGCATCTTCTGTAAGACTTTTAATGACATCGCTTTCCCCAGTCCCTGTGTCTTTTAAATAACCCATAAAACTAAGGAACTGGCAACTATTCTGCTTTCCACTCCACTTAATATTACCTGGTTTGTCTTCACTTTAATTCTGGGCCTGCTTCATTTACCTCTTAGCTATTTGTTTTGGGTGGTCACTGAAATGGATTCGATAAGGTCAGGTGGGTCTATCTATGACAAAAAAAAAACATGACAAACAACTTCCGGGCCAACATGGAGACGATAACCTGTAGTTCTGAGTGCCTAGGTACTTCTTCAGTATATCATTCGTAGTGTTAAGTACTAATCTGCACTATTTAAGCTTAAGGACGGTGCCTACTATTGTTATTGCACATACGTTCTGCACTTCTCCAGATACTCGGATTTCCTATCCGTAGTGCTTGCTAATGCAGGGATATTTTTAAAACTATTCGGAGACAGCAGAACTTAGCAACTGCTCTTGCTATCCAAAAAGAAAATCAGGGGTAGCCATGCATTTTTCAGAGATAATTAAGCTTTAATGTGGAAAGGAACGCCATACGTTGCTTTGTATTTTAAAGCTCTTTACTAGTATTGTTGAATAATTATCTTTGAAAAATACATGGTTACCCCCAATTTTCTTTTTGGATTTTAATACCACTTGTTGAGATCTGCTTTTCCCGCATATTCCTACAACCGCGCAAAAATACCTTTGAATTAGTAGGCACCGTCGACCTTAATGTTCGAGAATGGATTGTTATCAACGACCGTCGAGGGTGACATTTTACACGTACCGTATTCAGGCCTCAACAGTCCAACGCAAGGTTACGTATTCGCCATAAAGTGTCCCACCGGAATGAGGCAGGTACATTCTAGTTTCGACCAAGTTGATTTGTAAAAGGTTAAGTGCTCAACGACAACCACAAGCAAACGAGAACATTTTTCAGGAATGAGTCGTATAAACGGCGTTTACATTTTAAATATACAGTAGGAGCTCATAGGTAGGAACCCACAACTCCTGAATACTGCAACAGGTCTGTGGAACGGTATTTCCACATGGTTCATATGAGTAGAAAACTAGTCTGTTGAAATGTAAGTGCTACTCGGCCAACGTTTGCAAAAACGAAACCCTTCCTTGTGCTTGTACATATTCATTTGCGTGACATTGACATCTTAAATTCCCACGATTACCTCCTGTCAAACTTTGTAGCTCAGTCGGTAGAACTGCGGTAATTTAACGGGAAGGTCGTGAGTTCAATTCCCACCTTGATCAGAGTTCTTCTCTGTCCTTTTGTGGTGCGACTTCCATTCGTAGGGCTAACGCCCACATGATTCATGAGGGTAGAAAACTAGCACTTCACATCACCCTCTAATAGTCAAGCTATTTTAAGACGAGTTCACTTAAGGACGGTGCCTTCTATTGTTATTGTGCATACGGTCTGCGCACATGATCTCAACATACTGGGGTTTCCTATTGGTGGTGCTTACTAACTCAGGGGTATTTTTGCGCGGTTTGAAAGTATGCGGAGAAAGCAGAACTTAGCAAGTGTTCTTGGTATCCAAAAGGAAAATTAGGGGTAACCACGCATTTTTCAGAGATAATTAACTTTAAGCCTCAGTTTGGGAAAGAACGTAATACATTGCTTTGTGCTTTGAAGCTTTTTACAAATATTGTTGATTAATTATCTTTGAAAAATGCGTGGTTATCGCCAATTTTCTTTTTTGGATTTCAATAACACTTGTTAAGATCTGATTTTCCCGCATAGCCAATAAACCTCTCAAAAATACCTTTTAATTAGTAGGCAATCGTCCTTAAATGTGATTTGGCTGGCACAAGTAACAGTGAACATTCTTAATCGCATGTGTAATAATTTCTTATGCAAGACTTGTGATTAGCTGGAAAGGTCTGGTTTCGTGGGAAAATCAATCAAATAATAACTCCGGGTCTTTAAAAACGCCGCTCCAATACAATGAAGTTTTAGGCTTCTAGTCATGCATATGGGCTTCTGACATAGGTAATAAGAAAATTAAGAGTCACGAGCCTAAGTTCGTTTTTTGCAATGGACGGCTACGAGATGTACACTGAAATCAAAAAACACACTTGCAAAGAGAGCGGACTTGAACTATTGTCCATTAAGAGAATGATCTTTTAATGCGGCGGCCGTTGCCCTTACTGAGCGAAATAGCACGTGCAAAGAGCAGCCATTGTTACCACAGTTTCTCTCACAGGTAAGTGCTTTTACCATCCACTTTGTTTGTCTGCTTGCGTGCATAAGCCCGATTATGACATGACGTCGAAGGAATGGAAAGAGTTAAAACAAACGAATGATGCCCAACATGCACAGGATCTACAATGCTGAATTATTTTTCTTGATTAAAAATTAAAGACTTTTAGGAAACGAAAAGTTATTAGAAAGTATCCGCTATTTACTCTGTCTAAAGCCTCTCATTGCAAATTGCCGGTGAGCACTGAATTTTCTTGAATCCTCATGCCAAATTGTTCTGAATTAAACAATTTCATTCCAAAGTCCCAAAGGGTTATAATGAGGGTGTCACTTGCGTCGATGAAGACGAGTGTGTAAAAAATCGGGGGAAGAAGGACACTATTTGCTTCCACGATTTAATTTCGATAAAAATTATAATCATCAGGACTATATGCCATCAAATTTGGTCGTCCCCTGAATGCGATTCTTTTTGGTCTATCTATCGTGCAACTTAATTTCCATTTGCTATTATTTTAATCAATTATCACACTGGATTCTTATCGTCTAATCTGTTTCCTGACGATGTGCACTCATGAGGAATGGCAAATCGAAATTTTGTTTTCATTCATGAGCACTCACTCCCTCCCCCTTTGTCACATGGACGCGAACAAACTTTGCAATCAATCCGGCAAGCCTGAGCATACATCACAAACGCTAGGATTTGCGAAACCTTTGCATTCCTAGTCCAGCGTTAGATTTGCTTATTTCGAGTCTGGCGACGTCACTTTGCGGCTGAAAATGTCGATTGTCGCGAATTTGGGCAGGTTTAGACAAAGCGTCCATCAGCCATTAACCCGGTTTTTTTTTCATTTTTGGTTTTTTCTCTGTATTCGCTTTAATTTTCTTATCAGGAATCACTTGCTACCATTTTAATGCTAATGTGAACGCAGGGGGAATGAGGTACATGGAACTGATTTGTAAGTTATTGTAAAGACTTGAAGAGGCTCGCACACTTCAGCACGTTTGGACACAAACAGAACCAAATAGTTCAATATACCATTTATTTACGAATTTAAATAAAGTGTGTTCACAAGGGATTTTTCAATTATCTCTTCGCGTTGCAATTTTGTCAACTTTGCGCATGCACGATTTAGAGTCAACCGCACGCCTCTCTTAACGATTATCCACAACTACTACATTCTGCAACTTTTCCAGGTCTCTGTTTGGGTCAGTCGTCCGTTACACTACACGCCCTTCTTTGGTTGTTGGCCTTTTTTCGACATTTTCCTTTCCTTGAAAAAAAAAAAAGATTAAAAAAAAGAAAAATAATGAAATAAAAAAGAATCAACAAATTTGGGTCGTTTGGCAAATACGCGTGCTTTAATGTCGCCGTGTACTTAGGCGGTACCAATACGAATGAACCAGAACTACCTTATAATTTACCACTTACGACTATTGATCTTGTAAAATATACCTGGCTCAAAAGTTCAAGATTGAAATTTTGAGGGGAACTACGCTGACGGTGATACTTGGGCGGGAAGTACTTAGGCGGTACCAATACGAATGAACCAGTACATACCTCATAATTTACCACTTACGACTATTAATCTTGTAAAATATACCTCGCTCAAAAGTTCAAGATTGACATTTTGAGGGGAACTATAAGCTACGCTGACGGTGATCTTTTCCTTCTTCAATGCCTGACGGGAGCAAGTATGTTACAGCCAGCTTAGAACCTCGAGGGTTTGTTAGCTTGCGTATGCAAGCATTTTCGTGGAGTTTCATAGCAAAGAAAGGTAGATAAACCCTTCATTTAATTACGTGACAGCGATGTGTTGTAAATACTATGCGGAATGTATTCCAAAATATAGAGGCCCCATTGGTAAATAGGTACAGCTACTGGATCAATATAGTTTGTTTTAGGCATTTGATGCATCCAGAACATTCACCAATTGGGCCTCTATATTTTGGAAGACATGCCGCATAATTAAATGAAGGGTGTATCAAAAAGGAAACTCCCTGTCATTCTCAGTGTAGTGTATTGATTTCAGTTAGAGTACGTTCACTTTATAAAAACCAAATAAAGTTACTACAAAGTACGTAATTGTACCAAAACCTGATCTATCATACTACAATGAAACTACTACGTGATGAGACATAACAGCTCTTCCGTAGAAGTAGAAATTGTTGAACTTCTATATAGATATAACCTTGTTGAAAATAAACTTCAGTGCACATGGCGTTACTTGTCTGAGTTTATTACTTGATTACGTGACAATACCATAACGGGCGCGTTACCATCCACTTACCACGGCAGCAGTTTCATTTGAGTGTCAAAGGTTATTTCACGGTGACTACCTTGGTCAGTTGCATTGCTACCCTAAGTGATTACCTTTAGAGAACTCGCATCATTTTTTCAACGAATGCCGGACGGCCAAAAACAATCACATCTTGAAAGCCCTCTTTCTTTGCGGTTTTTAGCAAGTTACGTGTAATTGTTTCCAACTTCTGACAACAAGATGATCCAGTTAAGCGTCATGCAAGTGACTTGTTTTTACATCAGTAACCGTGGCCGAGATACTGAAATCACTCCCGTCAAGAAAAGACTCAACCTCGCCTCATAGGCTATCCAGATTTTCACGAGCGCGCGAGTCATGCGGGTAAGTCGAAAGGTCCCACGCGAGAGGAGGGGGCTCGAGAAACGGCAGCTCCCTTAAAAACTGGAGAGTCTGCTTCAAGGCTACTAATTGAATCGCAGACCATGAATATTGATGCGATCTTAAGGTGAGGTTTTCAGTCAATGATCAGAACTTACCTTATGTTTAGCAACTTTCATTTTTGGTTTCAAATCTCTCAAAGCTGCTTTGAGTAGTGGAGTGATCTTGGTGTTTCCCGGTGGGTCGTATCCTCGGTAAAAGAAAATGATGAAAGAGTGTCAAAAGTAGGAGTTGCAGCACTGATCATTTTTAAACAACTAAGCCAACCCCTAATGGTGCTTTTTCAAAAAGTGTTCCAGGTTTTATTGGAAAAAAATAATATCTTAATTTCTCGGCTAACAGTAATTATTATAAACTGAACTACGGATATCAGATTTCCAACATTTTCATTGGTTTGCCGGACACAGGCTATCACTTCATATACCTGATGTACCTAATATGGTCAAGGAACGCGGCAGCAATAAGCGAGCTGAAAACATTTTTGCAGCTCTGGGAAAAAATGGCCGACAAAGCCGTTTTGGACCGGAATTGAGCGAGGCAGAAATCGACACTTTAGTGGAAGAGTTGTTGATTCTGGAGTTTGTGATAAAGATAAAAAATTATTCGACTCGGGCTTGCTGGATGTAAAATGATTACAACGAACTCGGCGCTACTCCCTCGAGCTCGTTAGTTATCTATCTCTTCACATTCAGCGCGCCCTCGTATAATAATTGTTAATTAGTATATACTGACTCAGTGCTCTTGGTCTTTCAAGCAATCTGATTGGTTCTATATCTTGGAGTAATTGAACATTATTCACTCCCTGTAGGGAGTCAATAATGCGTGATCCAAGCAAAAGAAAATGGCCGGCGTAAACTCGCGTTTCGCTGGCATTTCTGAATCGGAAATATTGAGAATATAAAATGATGCTGTACCAGAGAATAAAGGGAGGGCCACAAATATGAGACTTCATATTTTTGACAACCAGTGTTTGACTTCGTTTCTCCAGATAATAATTGCTACAAATTGAGCAATCTTCACGCCACCAATTTGTTTCACTCGGAGTAATTTTATTTCGTACACTGGTTTTCCCAGCAAAACAAATTTGTTACTGAAATCGAGGAGATGGAAAAAAAAAAGGTTTAAGAAAGTTCTACATGGGCTGCAAGGAAAAGAAAACAAGACAGGTCTTATTGCAACAAAGCAAGCTCACCTCTTAAAGCCACCTTTAACAGCGACATGTTTTAACAAATTGACTTTCGATTTAGATTGTTGATTTCAACGGTGTTTTAAAAATGTCCTCTTTGCTTTTTTGTGACGACGATTTTAACGAAGGCTTTTTAGATTTGCCATGTTTGAAGCTTCTGTAAACACTTTCGCGCATGCATTGTATCGCTTGCACGTTTTCCAGCTCGTTAATTAGCCCATTTCCGAGTTGCTGTATGCTTGCCTCCGTTTCAAATGGAGTCCTGGTGCACAACCATTCAAATGGAAATGAGTGGTGTATTTTCATGCAAATAAAAGTCATTATCATTTGAATGGTTGAGCACCAAGACTCGTTTTGAACCAGAGGCAACAGCAACTCGGAAATGGCCTAATGAGATGCCAATTAAATCGACTTTGAGATCACTTCGTCTGTATATACTAAAATAGTTAGACCATCTCATATCCAACGCGCGCTCATGGAATAATTGTTAAAGAACCAAACAGCTAATTCAAGGGGGTTTTGACTGATTCATCAAAACAATATTTTGCATGTACATATTCCTCCTCGTTTTCCAGGGATTCTGAGTGTTTAGAATATGTCACCGCTTAAACGCGCTTCAGTCAGTTACACTCACAGGTACGCTGTTTAGCCTGAGCTTGACGTACATGGAATGGTGTTTCGTTTACCTGTTTTGTAAATGGAATTACTCCAATATCCTCCGCAATGTTTATCCTTCTTGTTAGAGCATTCACTAGAACACTTCCACTCCGGCAGCATACCATATCGTCCTCGCTTGTTGCCGCAGAAACATAGATAAGAGAATTGTAGACCGGCATATCTGTAATATAGGTCTTTGCAGCTCTTCGCGCACGAGCGGACGGTTATCTCTCGACCGTGCACCCTTTGCGGTAAATCTCGCGGATCAGAATCTTCATAGCAGCCTAAATATTCTATTAAAACCACATTAAAAACGTTAAAAGTAAATAAGCAAATTCGAAAAGTTTGCGTTAGAACCAGAAAACAGCACGTGATGACTAGGGGACGGGAAGGGACTCCCGACTTGGAGTCCCGTCGCGTCCCATAAGGTTTATTCATAAAAGGGCGCACTGTTGCATAGAAAGCTTGCAAATATTTATTTATTTATTTATTTATTTATTACAATTTATGGCATGCAAAAAACAGAGGCCAAGGGATGAAATGCAAAAGAGTCAAAGACCCCATATTAAAGCAGATCACCTTAATATTAAAGCAATATTGAAGCAATATTAAAGTCGATCGCCCCATGCATATTAAAGCAGATTATATTAATAGCAGTTTGGGATAAAAATAATAATCGCGATTTACCAAGAGGAAAGTCATAGTGGCAATTCAAAAAAAGAAAGCAGAAGCCAGGCCTCATTTATTGAGCTGTGACTACTTTAACAATATACCATAGCTGGTGACAGAGGATGCTATCAACACCAGTGAAACAATAACAGCGACTCTCATTGCTTCCCCGACGTCTGGGCGGTCTCGGCTTTTTTAGCTTCCTGTGGGCACAAAAACATTAAGGAGGGACATTGTTAACACCTACATTTCTCATATTAAGACAAGAGCAATGAAAAAAAGAACAACTTCACAGCCGAGATATTTCCAATTTAAGGCAGGTGGTTCTTATACGTAGTCACTCAACGCGGAGGAGGAGACTGACTCCCGTAACACGATCCTCAGGCAATATTGGATCATAACAACTTTAATTTAGTAACTTGTAACTGAAAAGTAATACAACTCTGCGGAAGTAAAGAGCTGAGTAGCGAAATAAACAGCACAAATATAAATTCCATCCTGGTTGATTCTTTGGAGATCAACGTGATTTATTGTTATATATTAGGATTCGAGGCTATTAAATTGCGATGCTTCACACAAAAGCCAAAACAAGTGAAGATGATATATTGAATTAACCCTTATAATCTCATTTCTATAAATTGGATATGTAAATTCCTTACCTTTCATTGAATTGTAGTCGAATAAAGTAGTTTATTTTGCTTTATAACTCTTCAATTATTAACAGAAGAACAGGGGTGACCATAACAAATGGAACGTTTAGACGACGTATTCGGGATGGCAGAAAGTGTTCCCAGTTTCGTTAGCGAATACAACATTTCAATTTAAGTATTACCTCACGAACGGTCACTATTTATCTTTATGAGTGATTAACATGAATTATTCATTATTGCAAAGCAATTCATTTGAGAAAACAAGACAACCTGTATATTTAGGGAAATACAGTAAGATTCAAAATAGTTTTGAAAGCCAAACCGTGGTCGAAAGGTTGATTTGGTTATCTTGACATTTTTGCTCTCTTGATTTCACCTCATATCGGCATTTTGGATGTTGTTGCAGAGTGGGGTTGTCTCTATGTCTTCAATATAGCTGGCTGAGAAGAAATCAAAATATATCATCATTCGATTCAGCTGACAAAAGTCAGAGTAAAGAGTGCGGTCTTCGCTTGTTTTGTATCCTTGTTCTCATCCAATGGAAAGAGCTCTCATGTTCAACTCGCTGTCTTTTTTATGTATCATGTTAGCGTGCCTGTAATACTGAATGCAGATGTACTGCAAAGCGTTGCAATAAAGTTTTTAAAAAAGGGGAAAGGCACAGTTTTTTCCTCACGCAAACCGTCCGACTCATCCGTTAAAACCGGCTAAATTCTTCTGAAAGTGCAATACAATCTATTGGGATTATGCACCAAAAGGAGGCTGTCCGGTCCAGTGGTTAGGGCGCTTGCCTTGAGATCCGAGGATCCCGGATGTAAGACACGTTCTGACCACTTGTTGAATTTGTTGCTGGTACTCCTTAATAGGCCTTTTTCGATATATGAAAATATACCTTGAAAGAGAGGTTTAGAGGACAAAGACAAAGGAAAGTGGATGATATGTAAATATTTTTTTCAACGTGTTTCTATTGTTTTCATCATCACTGCCTCACTACCAAGCTGAATATTTGATATTTCGAAAGTGGCCTATTCAACATCTCAGCTGCACTTGTAAATAGCCAACTGGTTTGCTTGCGGCCAGCTGGGATTCTTAACAGTTGTCGTTAAATGTTCTGTTCTGTTATGTTTCATTGGCCTTGAAAACTGAATTAAGGCCCCCATGGGGAGTGGTCCGTATGTATGATGGTGATGGAAATTTAGGCTAGCCACATTAATTATCCATTGCGAAATTCTTACACCTTTTCAAGATGGAAATTTTGATTGTAATGTTGTGATGATGACGATTGTGTTAGTGATGATTATGGTGATGACGACCATGATAATTGTGATGTTGTTAATGATGATGTCAATGGCAATTGTGATTGTAATTGTGATGATAATTAATGATGATAATGACGATTGTGATATTGATGATGACTATTATTGTGATGATGATGATGATGATGATGACCATGATAATGACGCTGCTGTCAATGATGATGGTGATGGCAATTGTGATTGTTATTGTGATGATAATGATGATAATGACGATTATTCTGATGACGATGATGATGATGATGCTGATTAATGATAATGATGATGCTGGTAATGATGATGGTGATGGCAATTGTGATTGCAATTGTGATGATAATGACGATTATTGTGACGACGACGATGATGATTATGATGAAGGTGATGATAACGATGACGATGATTAAGATGATGATGATAGTAATGGTGATGGATATGACTCAGAGAAGTATTAAAAAAAAAATATTTCACGACCCTCACCCATAACTGAAGTTCACAGACAAAACAAAGCTACAAAGTTGTAAAGTTATAAATAATCAGCGTGGTACCATATTACTTGTTTTAGTTATCTCTTCCTTCATTTCATAGGTTTCAGTATTTCGCAATTTGCTTTTGTCATTTGCCCAGTTAAGTGAATCCTAACAATTGTTTATTATCCTCATCCTAAATAAAGCCTAACGTTAACTTGTACGATAATTTCGAGTTAAGTTGTGAGCTGGAGAGTGAGGGTGTGTACAACCTAAATAATACGCTTAATACTTATGATCAGTCAGACCTGCGAAGTATCTTTGCGCTAATTGCAGGAAACTTAAATATCATTATATTATGAAGATTGTTTTATCAAAATCTCATGCAAACTAAAATAGGCCAAGTATATGGTTATTTGTCGCGTCGAAGGAGGTTAACATTCTTACCCCTATAAGTAACGTGCGCACTGTATTTCAGCCAGAACTGGTAGCGTATAAATATATAAGCAAACGATGCGAACACGTACCAACTTTAACGGTTTCTTTGATCAGGAAGATTTCAAACTTTTAAAAATAATAACAAAACATCAAACAAGTCATTTCTTTTTTGGTCGCTCAAAACTACAACTCACTTGTACGTTGTTCGTTGTTTGAGAAATGCAAGCCATATTCAACGCAGACACTCACTGCCTTCCCGGCGGACAGGCCACCTTTAATTTGTTCAGTGAAAACAAATGGGAAAAAGAGAAACAATTGTTCATAGGATATTCATAACAAACGAAGCTTGAAATAGAGTGTTACAGATACATCGGTTTGTAATTCAAAAAGCTACAAGACCAATATCTCGTAAAGCTGTTCCACAAACAATTTCGTAAGATGGCGAAATATTTCGATTTACTCAACGTACTTCAAAACGAAGGCATACTTGGTTCCAAAGTCCACCAAATGTTTCATGAGGTACTGCAGTTTGGCTTGATAACGTGAATGCAGAGTTCTTGCATGATCTCGAATTGACTCCTCAAGTTCATTGCTCTTTTAAGTACTCCCGACTAGAAATAATGCATGTTGTTTTCGTAATCTACTTAATTTGTTGATAAAGTTTTTGAAGTCTCTCACATTTGTTCCTGTACAGGTTTCTATCTTTGATCGCCTTGCTCAAGCTTTCCTTGATCTCGCGTACCTGTTCTTTCAATCTCTGATTTTGCACTTTGAGGTTCGCGCTTGTAGCAACTCGTCTTTGCCGACAGCTCGTCGCATAGCTGCGGTTTTTGAGGCTTCGCCGCCGTTTCCTTAGTTTCTGGACCTCTGCTCTTGGTAGCTTTTTCAAACGTTTATTTAGTTCTTGTATTGGTAATTTCATTAAATCGTCATCTGTGATCTGATCGCCGAAATCCTGCTCGGAATGTAAGCTCGGAGGTGTAGTAGGATAGCTAATAACGTCGGCGGCACTTGGGTGCGGCTGTGGAAGATAGCATTCGTCCATGTCATTTTTGTCACTGACAAGTTCCTGCAAATGATCATTTGAATTCCAACTTAAACTGTAATCATCGTCTAGCAAATACGTTCCCAGAACTTCGTCCAAGGAAGGAAGATCAGGGAATGTCGATGGACTGGACATGTTTCTCACTAAGTAACCCAATTTGAGTTTATTTTCGAAACGTTTTCAGAGAGCACATGGCTCAGTTAGCCACTTGAAGAAGAATGTTTTATTAACCGAATTCTTGATGCAAGGAGCTCGGTTTAATGTTTCGACCAATGAAAGAGTTCAATGTTAACAGATGTGACAGTTGCTCCGCCCAATTCGTTCTTTCCAGGCGGGGAATCCCCTAACGGCTCTCTTCTGTATCCATATATGTTATGACATAGCACAAAGCTTTCATGAATCATCCATGAAGGATGGAATCTTAATCCCAGCAGTAAATAAAGTGCGGTTGCACGAGCAGTTTCACTCCATCTTGAAAGTCTAAGACGGTTTAAAGTTAGCTAGTAAAAATGACTCTGAATCGATCGATGACTTCAGAGAGGCCTCAACAAAATCCAGAGAGTGTATCAAATTAGGATTAAATACAGCGCAAAAAAAGACAAAGTTCGTTATATTTATAGATATTTATAGATTGGCTTGCTTCGAATATTTCATGCCGCTTGCTTTTTGTGTTGATATAGATTATCAACCACTGGATGTGTTTACCGTGAGTCGCTTGCAGTCGACCAATCTTTTCAACCTCGCGTACTTCTGCTTGTACTCGTCCCTTTCCTTTCGCATTTTTCTCAAATGTTCCCTCGTTTGGTTTATCTCCAACTCGATTGCTTCGTTTTCAGCAGCAATACTGTTTTTCTTTTCACAGCCCTTCTGTCGAAATTTCAGAGAATATTTACGGTTTTTTAGGAGACGCCTTCTTCTTCTCACGCGGTTCACCAAGCCTTCGGGAAGTCTGCGTAGGTGTTTGTTCAAGTCGTGTATGGACATCTTTTCGAGGCTTTCGTCGCTTAGCGTTGGGATAAACGCAATAGAACTGCGGTCTTGATGTAATTGCTGGTCATTGCTAACATTACTTGTTTCTGCCGCGATCATTTCGTATTTTCCATGTGCCCAGTCGAATTCCTCAAGCATGTTAAAATCTTCAAACAACTCTCCGGTGATGGGAAACATGCCGTCATCTTGACAGTCATGAGAAATATCACTGTCTTCCTTTGACGAAGAGTCACGAAGAGGCAAAGATACTATGTCCTTGCTCAAAACCATTCTCAGATACTCTGATTACTTTTACTGAACTAAAATGCTTTTTATTTTATGGGCGGATATCAAGTTAAAGGAGGGTCTGTGTTTTGGGGGAAAGTCCCAACTCCACCTGACGAACGTAAACATATCTAATCTCTGGCTGTGGAAGGGATTGACCAGATGGCTATCGGAACTGTTTTGAAATTGATCAAATAAAGGAAAAACTTCATCGGGATTTGGTCTAAAAGTTACCAGTTACCAGTATATTAAAACGTCCCCTGACTTGTACCAGGTGTGAAGTGATGTAACGGAATATATTCAAGATTTATGGGACTTTTCCCCTATTGGCTTGAAATTATTCCATCTCAAACAAAGGTGGGAAAAGGGATTAGGATTTGGGGAAACTGAACTTTTATTAGAATTCACTTTCTATTATAAAGTTTTAGTATTTGTGCTGTTGTCAAATACTTTCCTCTGAATCAGTGTGTTGCTTTTAATTTCGTGAAGACCTCAGTCGGTTGAATTGAACGTTACGTATCCTTTAACGATGATTATCAATTATATTAATATAGCTTCGTATTTACGGAGAATAAAGCCCTACAATAACGAAAAGAATGAATGATGACTAAAGCCAGCACACATCTTTCCAGCATCATTGATTCGAGAGGATCGAGGCTGAAATTTCCATTCTCAAAAAAAATGCATCTTAAGTTTTTGAAGTCTTGTCGTTTTGAATCGGTGATGAATTGCGTCAAACGGTACTTCTCAATTTTTATACATTCCCCGCAAGTTCTAGAAAGTGGAAAACATGATTAAACTTAAGTTCAATTTTAAAACATCCAGAATGTGTTGTTGAAGCATTGTTCACAAAAATGCATCAGAGTTGGAATTCGTAGCCTCTTAGGAAGTGGGAATTTCCCTTGGCACAAACTTGACCTCTGGTGAAAACGAAAGCGCTTCGGTGTTGTTTTCGATGTTGGTCACGACACACAAGGTTGAAATAAAACATCATAAAATGAAACTTGGAAGGAAAAACGAAGAAAACGTTTAAGTAGTTATTTTAAATATTTGGAATGACCCTTCCTTCTATTCTTATATTGACTTTCGAAAGTGAAAGTTGCATGTGAAATTAAACACCCTATTGTCATACTCAAAAGGGTTTTTTACCTTTTGTTTCAGTCGCTGTTAATTAATAGTAAGCTTATTTGCATTTTGCTCTACCTTTTTCCAAACAAAATTTCAATATGTTTCCCGAAAACAGTGTTTGAGTTAACGTTGTGACAAAGGGAAAGGGTTCATATAATTTGCATTCTCGATTATTCGTATTGGCCCTTAATGTTTGACGGGATTTTCCCATGCCCTTTTCCTGCATTTTCATTGGCTCTTCTGTGAACATTCCTGCTCCTCGCAAACCACATTCATTGCCACATTCAAAAAGGTCGCAAAATTCTTGGCTATTCTTAATAAGATTTTCAATTCCCTTGCAGAACTTGTCAATAAAAGCTGGAGCTTTGGTCAGTAAAAGTTCAGAGTAGTTTTGTCGTAAATCTATCAGACAGAAACATATTTTTTTCAGTGTCTAGTTTATACCTAGTATATTGACCTCAAGCAATCATATGAGAGACAATAAGAGACCTAAGGTTTAAAAGTTTCATCTTTAATTTCGAATCGCAGAGTAGAATTTAAAATGACCAGAAAGGAGTACGTGCAAGCGATTTGTTTTTTTTGAGGCAAGCTCCTTTCGGGGATTCCCCGTTTCAAACTGCTAATCTGATTGGTGGAGAACAAGTTACCCCCAGCAGATCCTTGAAATTTCACTCACACATCAGCCCACTGCCTCACATCATGTGCTTTATTTTCAACTGAATTCCTCGTTGAGGAGATGGATTTTATGGAGAATTTATCTATGATGGAGTCACCTGTAGATGAGCTGTTTATGAAGCACCTTATCGAGAATCAATCTATCGAAAATTTGCTTCTACCTGAAGAAGAGCTTGCGAGTGATAACGAATACAGCGACCTTGAAAACATTCTATCGCAGACACAACTGAATGGTTTGGATCTTGATGCGTGGTCCACCACAAGCAACGGACCTCAAAGCCCACACGAATTGCAAGATTCCGACAAACACATTACAGATGAAGACCTGATGAATTTACCGATAAGGGAACTAAATAAACGCTTGCGTTGTCTACCGAAAGAAGAGGTGAAGGTGATTCGAAGGCGTCGACGAAGTCTCAAAAATCGTGGCTATGCAACAAGCTGTCGGCAAAGGCGTGTTCATATGAAGGAGGTCCTCGAAACACAGAACCAGCGCTTAAAATCACAGCTACGCGAAGTAAAGGAAAAGCTTACGAGCGTGACGAAAGAAAGAGACACATTTAAATCTAAATATGACCAACTAAGCAAGCTTGTAGCATGGAGGTTGTCGTCTTCGTCTTGATGGTTATGAGTCTTGCAAATGATGAAATCAACTATTGATTTGGTTCCGGGCGGACCGGGATAATTCTTCTACATATACTGGACGTAACCTTGTTGTAAAATTGAGCCTTAGACTTAGGAGATAATTTCTCAATTGTACACTGAAACTCTAAGCACATAGTTCAAGTATGGTTCAGGAACTAAAAGCTCTCTTTTGAAATTGAGATTACGTCAGCTCAAGATCTTTACATTTTACGAGCTATTTTTCCCCGGTCGACTAACTGGTGCATGCATCAAGGTGTTTTGATTTTCTTCAACCTGAGAAAAGGTACAAACACACTTCCTTGATCGCATCTTAAAGACATGTTAACTTTGCATTGGTAACTTGGTTATTTAAGATCATTTAATATAACACTGCGTGTACATATTGTGATCCGCGAGTTTACTTTCGTCGACGTTCTGTTTTCTATACAATCGGTCATACAATTCAAGAAATTCTATTCAAATCACATTTTAGACCTTTTGTATGAAATCCCGTCACGATTGTTTAATTTAACTGAATAATCTTTGAAAATATTGTTACTCCAGAGATTTTGCCTCAATGATTTGCAAGTGTCGTCAGTTTGTGTTTATGATTCTTGCTTGCTATTTATTAAAAACAATAATTTTATTAAAGCAAAGACCAAAGTTAGAAAAAAATTAGGACAGTGACGAACCTTGAAATTTCATTGGAAAATAATGTTGTTTGTGGACTAATACGTTTTGTGTAGGTATTAAAAGGACTGTGTCTTTGTTTGGAAATGTGTGTGCTCCACTTTGTGCTTAAATCTTGTGCTCACCGCTCGCTCTAGAGGGGTAGAAGTTACAGACTTGCAATTTTTTGTTCACGAACATTTATTAAAACATATCTTCACGGTGCAGCTACAATTTTGTCCCGGACTTTCTCGACCAGTTTGCTGTATCAGTGGCACAACTGAATGTTACACATGCAAATTTCTTGAAGCCGATGAAAAGCGGTACTTGAAAGAAACGTCGTTACAGCGGCCGTGGCTAATACCCAATAGCCGTATAAAATCTATTTTGTTTATGGATGAAAATACGTTTTAATAATAACTTAGTACACGTGAGTTGAAAAAGAAACGCGATCTCTATCGTTGCATCCGTTTTGAATAGGCTTTGATTTTAATACCGAAGACTTGTTTCAAAATGGCGAAGCTTCTTTAATTTTCTCTGAAGCATTACCCAGGTAAAACTAATCTTCGCCGAGATCCTAGAACAGTTGTTAGCTGGGCTTAATATTTACCCTTAACTGGGCGCGGCGCTGTCTTCGCACGAGGTATTCCGGGAAAAGACTGATTTCGTCGAAAAGTCACGCATGGGGATCTGATCATCGGATTTCCCAACGCATATGATGAAAGTGCACCACATCTTGCGAAAAAACACTTGCAACATCCCCTGAAATTCGTTTCAAATCGACATGTCATTGTGTTCTTGTCAGATCATATCCGAAAATCATTGGGGCAAGATCAAGCAGATCTCAGGGTACGATCTAACCCAGTGGTCACGCAATCGAAAAATATCGAATTGTATAAATCGCATGCATGTCGTAAATACTCTTTTTCTTTGGCCATCTCAGTTTGATCAGAAATAACACACAAACAGCGGTGACAAACATCAAATATAAACACATCCTTTTTGAAAGTATCTTTTACTTGACGTTTCGTATGCTTCTGCATACATCTTCAGAAGTGACGGTTAATACTCACCGCAGTTTGTATGTTATTTCTGATCAAATCGCATACATTTTTAAAGAAAAACCAGGTAGCTAGTCTTTCCAGTGACGAATAGATAGATGTTGTGTACAACAACGAAAAAAAAGAAATTCATCAAGCAATTATATTTCCCAAGTTTTTTTTATCCTTTGTTGTTGTCACATCTGTTTGTCACGCAGTCAAGATCGCTTCCCCAAGCCTCTTTCGGCAGTTTCTCTCAATTGCGTGACAAAACACGATTCAGGAGGACAGAGGAAAGCTCCAGTAACAGTAGCGACCACTAGTAGCCTATTTGTTTGTTTGTTTGTTTTTTTTTTGTTAGAGATTGTTTTTGACCAGCGGGACACATTGTCCATTGTCCATTCACTGATTCAGGAGTAAAAAGCAAGGTGACACACGCTAACACCAACCCGGTGTGGCCAACATACCACGCAAGTGCACAACCATTTCACCTGGTCAATTAGCAGCCATGGACAGCTGTCTCGGCCTTGCTGGGCGCGCATGCGTGATGTTTTGGCCACACCGGGTTGGTGTTAGCGTGTGTCACATTGCTTTTGTGGTTGTTACTGATTCAGGACCTGGATAAACGACCTACAACCTTGGACATAATACAATGGGACACAAATGCCCCCTTCTACCTTAGTCAAAAATGAAGCCACGCAAAGGCCATAATGCGTCATTTTCCCATCATTGACTTTGGGAGGTTGGAGGGGAGGGGAAGGGGGGGGGGGGGGGTGGTGGTTTCAATTTTCCATTCAGTTCTAGTGGTTCAATGGCTAGAGCATCCGACCGGTCTTACGGAAGTCCGTGTCCTTTCGAATCGCCCGTTGCCAAGCAGCTGGTATTCTATGTACAAAAGCTTTAAGGTGAACACACCGTAACATGGAAAATATACTGCAAAGGTTGGTCAAGACAACGTGAACATAGGCGTTGTTACAATATTTCGGCTGGCCAACAGCAGCCTTCTTCAGGTTTATTGAATGGATAAATGCTTGTTACAGGATCTTTATATTTACCGGAAATGACATAAAAAGGCTACGTGATGTGTAAAATTAATAAAAACGGAAATGCATAAAAAAGAGGAAAGAGAATAATTCATGATAACAAGATAAAAGAAACAAAAGAAAATTAAAAGGTAGCTAAACTAAATTACATTTCATCTCTTCTGTTAAGGCCTGCAGGCTCCAGTGTTTTTCCTTTGTGTATGAGGAATGCCTCACGAGCCTTTCTGATGGAGTCACGGCTAGTGTGAAGTCGTTCGAGCGGTATGAGGATCATGTGATCCTCCGCCATAACACCAAAGCCGGTGAAAGAAATGTGTACTTGAAGTGAGGGTTTAGACGAAAGATTTTTTAATTCCTGATGGTTGAGCGTGCGAGTAGGACAGAAATTTATATTTCTAAGGCACGGGAACAGAAGGGTTTGCGTACGATTGGTGTATAGAGGCATGATGGGTATCATGCTGTCTATATAAAGAGTTAGTTCGTCACGTGGTGAACCCTTCTTGGCTTGAATCAGTCTCTTTAACTTTTGTTTTCTTTTTATGTATCATTATTGTTTCATAGTGTAGCAAGAAACCCTTTAATAAACACGGGAGGGTTTGTGGCATTGCATTGGTTCGGGGAATACGTTTCCAGTTTTTGTCCCTCACCGTGAGGGGTTTTTTAGTTTTTCGTACCTGGCAGTGTTAATTAAAGGTTATCGGGTAATCGGGTAGTTAGATTGTTCATGCCTACCGCTGGTGCGAGACCGAAAGAAAGCAAAATAAACCTAATTAGATTGAATTTGTCTGTGTAGGGAAGATGAAATGAAGTGATCCTCACGCTTGAACTGTTTCGCTTCATAGCTCAGTTGGTAAAGCACTGCGTACCGATATCGCAATAATCGTGGGTTCGATCCGGTTTAAACCGTAACTCAGAAAATTCCTTAAATTGTTCAGGTAAGTGCAAGGGGCACTTCAATCTTTCGACCAAACCAGGTCCCAGTTGTTGATAGGTCCCCGGTTGTGGATCATGCGGTGCTATCCACTGGATAACTCAATTGGTTTCGCCAGTGTTTATCCGCTGGATAGTGATTCATCCGTTGGATAGCGTTATCCTTTTGACTGAACTGAGGGCAGGTGTGGCCATCACGTCACGCATGCGCACAACCATTCACCTGGTTCATTGCTTGACAGCCATGAACAACTGTATATCAGGAGCTTGAGCTTCTGTGAATATCTATAGAGATGGGTAATACTGACGGAGCTGAGGGGTAGAGAGGAAGTGTAGTGCCCCTATGGGACATAATTATTTTCGATAGTGTTAAAATGAGTTGCTTTAGTGATTACTTTTGTATTATTTCAAATATCTTTTCATGACACTTTTCCCATCACGTGATAAATCTCGGGCTACCAAGTAAAGGGCACAGAAGTTGACTGCGCGCTGTAAAATGTCTTTTGGTGTTTTTTGCTTTGGTTTTTTTATTTTTCTTGCTGTTCTTTTCCGAGCAACTACTTACTAGTCAAAATGACCAATCAGGAGGTTATAAGGCGGATGTGAACACATATAATTGTTCGTTTGAAATTGCTGGAAAGTTACTATACAATTCGCTACAAGAAAACAACTGTAAATGATGCAGGAATGATTGCAATGACAAGAATCATATTTTCAGACGACGCTCAATTTGCCGACGTCTTCACTCTTCTTGCATGAGCTCCCTAAAGCGTTCGGAGGGAAGAAAGGGTGGGGTTGTTGCTGATATAGTTGCATGATGTCATGATCACCTAGACAGTGCCCTGAATAACTGAAAAACTGGAAGAAAAAAAAAACTAGGCCATGTTAGCGTCACAAACAAATCCTCAGGGAATTTTAGGTTATATTCAGACATCAAAAGTTTCTTTTGTTTACATTCAAATATGGCAGATGATCACATGAGCGAAAACCAATCATTACTTTTACCAAAACAAAGAAAGTAACAGTTATCATAGACGCAAGAGAACTGCAACCATAAAACATGAAAGCCTCCATCGAGGGTCGTTTAGGACGAAGGTGATGTGTTTAGGGGATAAATGCAAGGTTAAGAAAAAGTCGTTTATGCATGCTATTTGGTAATGCAAACGATCACATGGCATCTCTTATTTCTTGTGTGAGGTATGTAGGGAACAAGATTATGAGTATGTTATATAACAACTAGAGTATGAATGAGCCATGTAGTCGATCGGCTGTTTTCTCAATTTTGTTTTCATAGGGGTATGTAATGTCAGCCTTGTGTTCTGAAAATTATTTCATGACCACAATTCTAGGAAAGTTGAAATGGGGGCTCCCCTAATTATAAAAACTGACCGAAGCTTTTCGACACACATGATTGGTTTGAACACAGAATTGGGAAAAATACCATGCTATGACCATAACTGCCTAATATTCAATTGACGCACCATTCTATCGATGACTTTGTATTGCTAACAGCCTTTAGCTGATACAACTGTACTCTCATGAATACTAATCGAGCATGAACGAAAATTCATTTGAGCTGTTCAAGTTATTTCCCACCAACGAAGCGCCGAATTTTGGTCTTGGTTCCACGTGGAGGAAAGACTTCGTTGAAAAAAAGAACGACGAAAAGATACCATTAGAAGATGAAGACGCGCGCGATATTCGAAATCTGTTCGATGGTATAAACACGGAAGTGGAAAATGAGAATGACGTAGATACATCTTCAGATGACTCAGAGGCCGAAAATTCGTACCAGAGAGATGTTACGGTGATCAGCGACGAAGAAATACAAAACCTTCGCGTAAAAGAGCTTAACAAGCTTTTGCGGAACATTCCTTTGGAAGAGGCAGCAAAAATTCGAAAGCGACGAAGAAATCTAAAGAATCGGGGATATGCCTTGAATTGCCGAATGAGAAAACGGCAAGTGTACGAGGATCTCACTAATGAAAACACTCTGTTGAAAAAGCAGCTGGAAGATGAAAGATGTAAGCTGTTGAAAATTTTAATCGAGAAAGAAGAGTACAAGAAGAAGTATCTTCAAACCGAGCGCGCTTTTGCCGCTTACAAGAAGAAACAGGAAACATCAACTTTGATTTTAGACTTGGAAAATGTTTCCAGCTTCCCATCCAAGCTGCAAGCATCGCAAAATACTTGTTGGTCTCAGTTAAATTTGAACTGAATGAATCTCAGCGCTTTGCTTCAGTGACAGAGAAACCAGGTTTACTGTAAAAACAACTATGTATGGGTCGATGGACATGAGGAATGCTTCAGAACCTAACAGTCAATATGACTCGGACCGTTCAGGGCTTAGTGGACTGACCTTTGTGTAAATGATCGGCGAAGCCGTGTTTGAGAGACAACGCTAAGTATTATTTAAAAGAGGTAAGCATTGCTGTCGCAATGATCCCAACGAACTCTGTGCAGAAATGCGAACTATAGCATCAAGGCTTTACTTTTGTCAGCTGTTTTTTTGACGAACGTGTTGAATGTCTTCCGCACTAGTCGGATCTTCTTGCAATTATAAAAACTGGTCGAATCAATCGATATTAATTGCCTGTAGTGAAAACGACGATGAATCTCAGCTCTTTGCTTCAGTGACAGAGAAACCAGGTTAACTGTAAAAACAACTATGGGTCCATGGACATGAGGAATGCTTCTGAACCTAACAGTCAATTTTCATTTTACATTTTGACTCGGATCGTCCCGCACTTGAGATAGACCGCTCGTAAAAGCTACTATTAGGTTGTCGTGTACTAAGATGTATATTAACATTTTGTGCTAATGATCGGCGACGCCGTGTTTGAGAGACAACACTAAGTACTATTTAAAAGACGTAAGCATTGTTGTCGCAATGATCCCTACGAATTCTCTGAGCATGTCTTCCGCACTAGTCGGCTCTTTGCGGTGCAATTCCAAAATAATTGGTTAAGTCAATCGATATTAATTGCCTACAATGAAAACGACGACATTTCACGCTCGGTCTATATCACTAAATTTGCGATGTTTTAGTGTTCAAAAAGTTTTAACCTTGTGGTATCCAGTTTACGTTTTGTGCGAGATTTTTTTTTTACTTTCGAAAGAGCTAAGTCAGCTAAACGCTTCATTTATGATTCGAAGAAAGGGAATATTCCGTCATCTTATAATTTATATTTATCGTACATTTAAAGGAATGTTGTTTCCTGGAGAAAGTAAGCTTAAGCGGGACAGGAAATAGATTTTTTCCGAGGAATCTGTATCAGCAAATGTCGTAAATTTATCTTTAATACCAAAACCAAATAGTTTCTTTAACACCCAATGGCGCGTGCAGCAATTTCCCCCTTTCGTTTAAGAAAGCTATCAGCAATGCCAACGAAGATCATCACAAGTCTTTCATTTATTCAGTTTTTTTTTAAATACAGACGCAGATAAACGTCTAATTACAAAGCAAGTTACCGTATCAGCAAAGCGTTGGTGCTGCCACAACGGTTCACCCTTCGTGGTTTTCCGAACGGAACCAGAAACCGGATATTGAAAGTGAAAGTTCTCTGAACAAAAAAAAAAAAACGCAAAAGTGAAAGTACTACTATTATGTTTTCCGTGGGGGGAGGGGTAAGGAAGGTCGGAGTGTCGAAATCCAACACAGAGCCTTATTTGGACACTTCTCGTTTATTTGGACAGCTCGTTTCTCTAGCGTCCGACGTTGGTTCTAACAATAAGGTTGCTTGATGGGACCATTTAACTACCCAAACATAAATGCACTGCAAAAATTTTTCCTTACTGATTCAACAACATCGCGATTCTGTACACCATTATGCAAGTAATGGCCCGATTACTGTTTCTTTGTGGAGATTTACTATTTACGTGACGGACCCTAGGAGCTTCCTCCCCCACGAACGCGTGACGAAAGCCCGAAGGAAACCCAAAGACGTCTTCGTATCAATTGGAAGACGGACGAATAGATATCGATGTTATTGCCAAACGTTCGATTCCAAACCTGACGTCGCCTGAACCAATCACAGTTCTTTGCCACACTTTATTTATAATCAACGAGTTTAATTAATATTTAAGCAATAAAGGACTTTTTTATGTTTAAATAACCTTATCTAAACACGTGGGGTAGTTGGAATAATTCGAGACAGTTATACAAACGCAGTCGAGGGTTTCCATAACTGTCAAGAATTCTCCCAACTCCCTGAGTGTTTAGATGAGGCTAAATATAAGTAAACACCGAAGAAAGTCTTCTATTCCTAATAATAAAGTACTCTCGTTTGTCTCAAGATGTGGTCACTTGTGATGTAGATCGCGACGTTTCGACTGCATACTGCTGGTCTTCATCAGGCGATGAGGTCGCCTGGTCACACGTCACCTTTTAAGCAGGATGCTCCGCGGAGGTAGACAAAACATGGACCCTAGGTCCATGGACCACCC
>NC_090869.1:16941034-16946034 GCF_036669935.1 Montipora foliosa | reverse complement strand
ACGAAAGGGTTGTTCCAAGAGCAGAGTTCAGCAATAAAGAACACTCGGTTCGCTCGCTTCTGTTCCTCACAACACGAACCGTGAACAAAACGCCTTCGAAGAAATGGCTAACAAGAAAGCGAAAAAGGATCTCAATTGGTCGTCTCAAAAACACATCGCTAAATTCAGCGACGAAACGCTGGAAAAGATTTCAATTCAGGATTTCAACAAGCAGCTTCGCCAACTCCCCGAAGGACTGAAACAAAAGTACAGGAAACGGCGACGTATTTTAAAAAATCGCAAATATGCTCTGAAATGCCGTCGAAAGGGCTCAGAGGCAACAGACAACATCGCCGAACAAAACAGGGCTCTTGAGTTGGAAATTAGCCGTGTCTCAGAGGAATTACAGAAGGTAACGAATGAGAGAGATGAACTTAAAGTGAAATGTGCCCGTTTAAATGCCATGTTGTCTGGCATGCAAAGCCCAGCACGAAGGAAACTGCCGGACAATTCAAGGGCAAGTCAACAAATGTGATTCAGCACATTACAGTGGAACCTGTGTTAAGCGGTCATGACCGTCTAATACAGGTATGCTATTATCACTTAATGTACAATTTATGAATGACAGCGGTGATAAATCTACTTACTCGGTCAAAACTGCACTGAATGATAACTTCTTTGAGAAGGAGAGCATAGAAAGAGACCAACAAAAAATTAGAGTGAAGTTTGTCAGCTTTACAATTTAAAGCGCTTTGGTTTTCGGCTGTCCAGAACTTCGTTACAGATTTCTATCTTGGTAGTTCCTCCCAACACGGAGAACGGTGAGTGAATTACAAAAAAGGCATTACTCGGGCCCGTAAGGGCACCGAGTTATAAAACATAATAGATTTCAGTCTTTCTTTACCGTCTGCAGCAAAATGCACAATAGAAAGCACGTGGCGGTGTTTTGATTGGGCAATACACAATGGAAGGCACGTGGCGATATTTAGATTGGTTAAGGCAAACCACGTCGTCCAAAGTGCAAAGCATAAGATCATCGAAAGCGGCACTGTTTTGTTTTGGACTGCGTTGCTTGGATTACCACAGGCGGACCAAAACTCGGAAAGTAAAAAATTGTAAGGATTTGTATGAGAATCTCCATAACAATTTACCTGCAAAAGTACTCAATAAAAAAGTTGTACTTAATTGTCGTGGTGACTTTCTCGGTTTTTGTGTTGTTGTTTGCCTGATTGAATGCGATTTAAGCGACTTCTCAAATTCCCGGGTTGTCACTCGTACCTAAATAAAGGAAAGGCTAGCGCTGGAAAGTAATTTCTAGCTTACCTCACATCTCGCCGATAAAATCACACTTCTCCGGCAATTTTGCGGGTAAATTGTTATCGAGATTCTCATACAAATCTTATAATTTTTACTCTCCGAGTCTGGGCCGCCTGTGGGATTACTGAAGATCGATGTTGCGTTGGCTTAATCGCTTTCTTCCTGGGGCGCTCAAAACTCATGCGAAGGCCGCGGTAGATCCACACTAAAAGATATCGAGCGTCAGCTTCGAAAATAGTCGTTCCGCGAACTGAATGAAACTCAAATGTATTAACTGAAATGGACGCAACTATTGAAAGAATACAAGTCAAAATACTAATTCTTTAATAAGCAGGTACTTTTGAAAACTACTCTGAAGATGACAGCGACAAAGAAAATAACTCAACAAAAGAGCATAGACGTCATATTGAAATCCCCTGAAGACAGACACAACGAACAAATAGCCTCACGCTCAGTGTACCACTGACTACGAAAATAAGTTTTACATCTATGGCGTTCTTTTATTTTTTTTTTATTGTTAAACAGTTTGTTTTTTTGTAATGGTCTTTATAGACTTTGTTTAACTAGCCATGTTAGCGATAGTGTTCACTGCCATCTTGTGAATATAGTTCTGTTCTAGTTTTACAAGATTTGATATCGAGACTATGATCAGCTCTTTAGAAAATAATTGTGATGTGGTTTGAAAAGCTGTATAGTTATCTGTGATTGTTAATGATAATAAAGACTCGATTTCAAGGGAGAAATACAGATCTCGATATGCAGAAGTTTAGTGTTTGCATCGACGTACACGAGAAGGAGAACCGAGCAGAATTACAGAAAAAAGGCTGATACGTCTATTTTATGTAAAAGCAGAAAAAGGAGGAAACTTGCTCGAAAATATTTGATTAAAATATACCGAGGTCATCCACATTTCATCGTACGCGTATTACTAGGAGATCACTTGCTCGTAAACACAAGTATAGCAGCTACTGGCCTGTATACATCCGCCTCCTACCCTATAATTGTGCGAGGGGAGGTGGCAGATATACACAGGCGAAGCAGCTACCTCGGGTATGCTTTAAATCAAAGTACGTGGTATGTAGCACCTTTCATTCCAAAAGCGTGACGTGGATGAACAGGTAAATGCAAAATGAAAGTTAAATTCAATACAGAAATCATGAATACCCGGTACGCTTTTCAACATTGCATATCGTAAGTTCAACCTTTGCAGGGACATAGCCCAGAAATATTTTTTTTGCCTCGTAGACACTTTTCAGAGAAGGCAGCCCAAGTAGGATTAGAACTCGGTATCTCATCATTCAGAGGCAATCGCGATGATTACCGGGGAAATTGTGTGCTTGACCGGAAACGAGTTTTCGTGTTTTCGTTGCACGCAATGCAATATCCGGCCATCGTATGACTCGGTAACACATCTTAAGGGGCTTATTTCTCCTGGTATTTTTGAGGGTATTTGAGGTACCGGTTTTGATACCTCTGAGGGTATTCAGTCCCAAAAAGGACCAAAGCGGGAGCTCGAGCGGGACCTTTTAGGGCATTGAGCCGAAAAATCATGATAGGAAACATTTCACAATTAAATTGACTATTTTTTTTATTTTGTCCACTTAAAACCCATAATTGGGTGATGTTCCGGTGTTCCTGGTTTTAGCACATGCCGTGTGGTATATTATTTGAAACACCGTGTGAAGGTTAAGAGAATACAAAAAATCCCGTTTGGGACTTTGCAACTGGTGACCGCGACCGCTTAACAGAGGTCAAAGTAACAAAGTAATAAAGATTTTTAGGTAACCTGTCGCTCTTATCGCAAGGATGCGAGGGCAATTTTCGGCTCATAGCAAGTTGTCCAAAGGGCTTGCGCATGTTCTAGCTGTATGCAAGCTCTCTTTTTTCATTTGGGTAGTATCTTTTAAATCCATAAGTTCTTTTCCAGTGATTCATCCTTCATCACCTCCAAGGTGGATCACCGTGATTAACATTTGTATAGCTAAGCTAAATGCGGTCCGCACGACTTACAACGTGTCCTGAACTGTTCTCCAAGACTCAATCATTTTACAAGTAAATTTGATCATGTCACGGCTTTACTTTTTAATCTACATTGGCTTCCTGTTGGACAGGGAGGTATTTTCAAGATGGTTCCATTCAAAGCGCATGATGCTGCTCCCAGTTACACGACGGAATTCATAAGACCTTACGAACCTGTCAGGATATTATTGCGTTCGAGGAGAACGCATTCCAATCGTGTTAGTTCCGCCGGATGTCCCTCGGGACATAGGATAGAGCTATTTCTCTTACTTGCATTTTATGCAAAGTATTCGAGAAATTACTTTATAGACATCTCTACACCCACGTACGTGACAACCTGAGCCCATACCAACACGGCTTTGTCCACGGCAAGTCGTGTCTTTCTAATCTTTTGGAAACAGTGCATGAGATCAATGCTATTTTAGAGGATGGGGATGTAGTAGACCTAGTCTACTTGGACTTTCAGAAAGCGTTCGATAAAGTTCCACATGAGCGACTCCTGTTGAAGTTAAAAGCATATGGGATAACCGGCCAATGTAACAACATTATTCGTAATTTTATTACTGGTAGAACAATGGCAGTCCGTGTAGGCGACAAATTATCCACATGGGAATCCGTATTATCTGGAGTGCCTCAAGGTTCCGTTTTGGGGCCCTTGTTGTTTCTTTTGTTTATTAATGACATGCCTGCTATCACAACAAATACAACCACGTTATTTGCCGATGACTCAAAGTTAATAGGAAACGCACGATCACCTACAACCATTCAGTCGGACTTACACTGCTTATCCCATTGGGCTGACGTGTGGCAAATGAAATTGCAGCGTTTTGCATATTGGTAAAGACAACCCTAAAAATAACTACATGATGGGCCATACACGCTTGCAAGTGCTTGAAAAGGAAAGAGATCTAGGAGTGGTTGTTTCAGCTGGTGATACCATTTGTTGGCAGGAACAATTACGAAGAATGATCCGAAAAGCAAAACAAATGACGTCATGGATCATTAGAAATGTTGTATCTAGGAAACCAGAAGTGCTGATAACATTTTACAAAGCTTTTGTCAGACCCCATTTGGAATATGCAGTGCAGGTTTGGGCCCCAACCGCAAGACACGGAAACTGGGGCATTATAATGGAAATTGAGGACTGCCAAAGACAGTTTACGAGGATAGTTGAGGGCATGGGTCTACTCCCTTATCGTCAAAGGTTACAGTGTCTTAGATTAACGACTTTACTGGAACGTCGAATGCGTGGTGACTTGATCGAGACTTTCAAAATAATCAACGGTTTTGTGGACTATGGTCACAATATGTTTGGGACAAATACAGCTTATAACTCGTAATCTTAATGTCACTTCTCACCATCCATTAAGATCAGCGCATGACTTCTTCAGCAATAGAGTTATTGCATATTGGAACCAGTTGCCACTACGCGTGCGAAATTCAACAAGTATTAATGCCTTTAAGGCTGGTCTTGACCTCTTTAAGTCATCTAAACCTGATTCGCCTAATGGATTCTGGAAATTGTCGGGAGAAATCTTTAATAGGATAACCGATAAAAGTGAACATTTGCTAGCCAATCGCGATGTTGCCATGCGGCAAAATATCTTGTTTTAATAATTGATTTTGTTGTTTTCAGCTTTTTCCTTCGATTCTAGCATTTTTAATAATACATTTTTGATTTTTAT
>NC_090869.1:16916034-16936034 GCF_036669935.1 Montipora foliosa | reverse complement strand
GTCAGTCTTTAATTAAATGATGCTATAAGAATCAACTGAATTTCTCTATCCCAGTAGTCGCAAAATAGTGAAGCAATTCTTGGCCGATTTTAAAGAATTGTATGACCCCCTTCCCAATGCAATGTTGCTTGAAAGCATTTCCTGGCTATGCACATGAACAGACCGTATTGTTTCACAAGTCAAACAAGTAGGACTATAGGGTGCCGTAAGGGACGTACTGGCAATGGAACCTCAAGAATCACGAGAAAAAAAAAAAAAAGGGTCAGTACAATGAATTCAGTGTCATGAAAGAAAGAATGGAGTGCTGGAATAACCGTGGAGAATATCATAGGAAACTTTCTTTTACTTGGATCGCGTTAAAATGGTTATCTACCTTGTGTGCGAAAGACAAGATCCCGCTGACTCATACCCACGTGCGCGATATGGGTGGTAGCCAAAACGGTGTCGGGGTCGGGGTCGGGTTGTCTCTTTTGTTTCAATTTTTGTCGTTCAATTCCCCTGTACTGTTATTTTCGAATGACCGGTATCTATCCTTCATTTATGATGGAGAAAAAAATTATGAAAGCTCTTAAGGGACATCCTAGTTTTTTTTAAATCGAAGTTGGTTTTTGGGAGAATCTGAGTTTGTCTTTCCGAAAACTTGAATCGGAGTTTGTTTTTCGAAAAATTTCGAAAATTTTCGTAATTGGAGTTTATCGAATATACGCCAACTGCCAGAGACACTGAAGACTCCCTGAGCTCCACACTTTGTTTAAATCGCATTGTAATCGTTACTTCCTAAAAACCCAACAACAGATCAACAGTTCCAAGATGGTCGCCACGCAGTCACGCAACGTTCTCATTTGCTTGTTTGTTCGTGTTGTTGTCAATGTTGTCGTATGACTTTACCACAAAGCGGTTTTCTAGTAACAGCGATTGATAAAATATACAGGAGACAGGAAAACATACCGTGCATTTTTACCTTTAAAAATCCATCCGAAAAATTGGTTTTTGCCCTGAGCGGGGACTCGAACCCACGCCTCCCTGATTACTAGTTGGGCATGCTAAGCCACTACACCATCAAGGCTACCACGCTGGTAACTGCGTGGGTTCAAGGATACACACTCAAGTGAAGGAAAGTTGGGCCCAAGGGATCCTCACGCTGCTAAGTCACCTCATTAATCTGCTGCGTTGCCAGCGTGGTGGCCTTGATGGTGTAGTGGCTTAGCATGTTTGACTAGTAATCAGGGAGGCGTGGGTTCGAGTCCAGCTCAGAGCAAAAACCAATTTTTCGGATGGGTGTGTCGAAAGGTAAAAATATACGGTATGTGTTCCTGTCTCCTGTATATTGGCTATACCTTTCATTTGCCTCGAATTTTCTAACTTTCATGCGATTGATAAAAATATTCTTAAAGCTCAGGGTTTTCGTTTGAGGCCGGAGGCCGGACGTTTCTTCCGGTCGTTTTCCATTCCATTTCCGGTACTTTCATGCCAATATTTGAGAGGTTTGTTTCATTCTTTATTATTATATATTTTTTATTTACTTTCTAAAGAGAATTTGAGTGAACTCCAGCCTTGCCTGAGAAACTGATTCTTGGGTTCCAGAAACCCTGGAAACAGCGTTTCTGAGTGTTCTATTAAAGAAATTTCCTGAGGAGTAAGCCCCCAGACCCCACTAGTAGCTCTGGTCTTCGGCGCTCGCAAGACGCCTTGCGGCGCCAAAAAAAGTCACGTCCGGTGCTTTCAGAAATATGTCCGCTATTTCACAAAACTGTCAAAAAACCAGAAAGCTTCAATTTTAATCTTCAGTAGAACAAAAGGATGACCGCGCAAGCGCAAAACCCTTGACCCACTTGCAGGTAATAATTCAAACAGTTGACTATCTTCCTTCGTTACAGCTTTCCAGACTTGCTTGTCACTTATCCTTACTAGTCATTAACAGGGATGGCCTCTTTCAAATATTAACCAATCATAATATCACACGGAGATAAATAGTGATTTGAAAAGATAATCCAAAGCATCCAGAGAATAACCGTACAGTTTGCAAATGAATAGAATATAAAAGCGTTTGGCTGCCTTGCCAAGAAGCATGTCAAATTGTGCGTCCCAATTTTAGTGGGATTAGAATGGAAATTATACCTAGAAGCTTAATTTCTGATGCTTGTTGAATGTCACATGTAGCTTTCGGCACAGGATTATCTATTCTCCCCCTAACAGTGAGCTCCTTCGTTTTTTGTTGTTAATACGATATCTTCCACCCTTTTCATAACATTAAGAACATCCCTATCGATATCATCTTCTTTCCTAACCCAAACAAACAAAACAACCTTGACAAGAGTGCTCCTCGTACGACCAATACCAAAAATGTTCATCTGAATGTTCACACATTCGCCGCGATTTTTCACCCCGATGACGGCTGTGCTCTAAAAAATGACAGAACTTGCGTGAGTTCGATCATGATTTACTTTGTTGACAGCTGCGTTATGACGCTGCATTTTGATGTCCCAAATTGGTGGGGTCTTGACTTTGGCAAACGATGGAGTCGTCGTGCCTGTCAGTACTTTAATTTCGGCATTACGGGATCACTTGTCGATTAACGATACCTTAGGATAACCTTAACAAAATATTTCTGCATACCGTATTTACTCGAATAAGCGCCGCGGCGATTATTTAATTTTTCGTGTGTCCGGTGCGGCGCTTATTCGAGGGCGGTGCTTAATTTACTTCATGAGTATCTCTTCATGGCTTACCGACTTGAAGCTAACCTAAGTTTTGGATTTCATAACAGCCTCGTCAATACGCGAAGATTTTGAAGAGGGAGTTGAATGAAAGAGCATCGATATATACTCACTTTGAACTGAAAAACATCACTATTGATGAAAAGAAATTCCCATTGCTGGCTTAGAACCGCATTGCAGCGATGACAGTGTATTTTTATCATCTTATAGAAATACTCGAGTAAGTTCCGCACCGGAGCTGCGGCGCCCATTCTAGGGCGGTACTTATTAACATTTTCGCTCCACGTGCTGCGAGCGGCGCTTGTTCGGAGGCGGCACTTATTCGAGTAAATATGGTTAGCTCAACGCAAAAACGGGCCTTCGTCTTTTTTTTTTTTTTTTTTTTTCATGTCTTCTAGCCTGTGGTTTCGAATGATTTGAAGTATTTCATTGAGCGTTTGTTATCGAAATCATACTCTTCGCCATTTTCTTTTTGGAAATCTTTTAGGAATGTTGATAGTAGTTTGTCAAGTTCAACGATGTGATTTCCTCTCAGTACTGTAGCTCTTTCGTTTCGTTTATGCTGGCACAAAACGCTGAAGTGCTTTCACTGTGGAGCGGCACGTAGTTTTCTTAAGCTTTAGTGTACTGATTGACCTTTGCGCACAAATAAAGCTGTTATGTAAGCGCTTGTCTATTACTGTTGAATTGCCGTTCACTTTCATTGTAAAGGCTGTTGCTACCATTTCTGTGTAAATCCTCACCCGAAGGTGAGTATTTGCTTCATAATTATTCGAGTCCTTGAAAAATGTTACATGATTTCAAGATCGAAAACAGGGATATTCCGTGTTAGCAATCCACTCATGAGTTTTGCATTGAATTTTGTGGGAAAATTAGTTCGTAATTATGTCCACCATCGGGAAAACTAAGAAAATATCGACCTTCGCGGGGCAGAAAGGAAGCAATGTAATTGGTTGATTTTAGTTACTGGCTCTCGGACTGTTTTAGTCATGTAATAAAATTCTTTAAATTTCCTCTTAGCGCTAGGCCCATCAAGACAAATAGAATTTTGTACCAGCCGCTTGGCTCTCAGCCTACCTTGTCGGGGCTGAACTTGTGAAGGAAGAAGGCTTTAAGTATGCCCGCGTTCTACTTTGAATGTGAAAAGGGTTTATTTTAGTTGAAGTGCCTTTACTCTGTAACCTTAGAAACCCAAGGTATCTTCAGTCAAGCCAGTTCAGAACCTACGCACCCACAAAAAGCCCATGTTAAGATTGGAGGCTGTAAAGTGCAGGTTGCATGTCATTGTTTTACCTTAACTGAAACAACCCAAACCTTTACAAAAATGCTAACCTGGGGCTTAAACGGTGTTTACACAGTTTGTATGAGCTCCTTGTGTACGTACCGACAAGTTCCGGAGTAAGCCGGTGTTTTTTTTTTTAAATCTCGCTCTGCTATAAAAATTCCTTCAAAGCGTCCCCTTCCCCTCCCCATTCTTCATTTTCAAGACACCGGATGTCATATTTCATGACCAGATTGAATTATTAGAGAACCTTACTCACCCACTTTACACTGCGCGCCTTTGTTGTTATTGTTATCCGGGAATTTGGAGCGTCTACTGCCATATATGGGCAAGTGTCATTGAGTTATTTTTGCACTCGAGAGAAAAATTAAAACTTTGTCAGGGAAATAAAAAGCACTTCGAAGATCCTTGAGGAGGATTATCTTGAGAAATTAAATGGCTTTCGATCAGAAAAACAAAAGAATACTTTCATTTCGAGCGCTTTTCTATGAAGAGGTGGAGCTACGTCTGCAGTGAATTCAAGTAGGAAGTACAGTGGTACTTACTTGTTTGAACTTTTGAGTGGACCTTTAAAAGCAAGCAACCCACATTTTATTGTATACCCGAGCAGTTCGCAATGGAAACAACAAGGCGAGATAGTTTAATTCGCTGCTAGCGAAGTACTTGGTAAATAGGCCAAGGCCGTAGCTAGCGGAGGGGCAAGAGCGGCAGTTGCACCCCCTCCCCCCCCCCCCAAAAAAAATATATATATGTATTGGAAAAAAATATATTTTTCTTTAGTATTGAACAGAAAACCTGAAATTTGCTGAAATAACCTTGTTAGTTTGAAACTTTTCACAACCTATCGCTTGTCGTTATGAAACAGGGGAGAAGGGGGCAGCAATATTCGAATACAATACGTCATTTCCACTTCTATAGTTACTTACGTATTTGGTATAAATACCCTGGAGTGAGTAGGGATTGGAAAACAATGACCTTTCTCGGGTATAATGATAAAGCGTTGTGGTCGCCATTTAAGCATCTGAAGGGATGCTCCTTATTCATCGTGGGACGGATTACATACCGGAACCTGAGGTGATTTACCAACTGAAACAAAACTGACGGAAGTGATCGAACCTGGCGTCGTTTTAACTGACTTCCCTGAGTAAGTATTTATATCGTCGATTCTAAGCCATAATTAACTTTGAAGTAGGAAAACTTTTAGTAGGAAATCCAATTGGAGAAATCCTAGACTTACTGGTAGGATTAACGTTCACTTGAAATGCTCTTACTCTACGTTCCTAGAATTTTCTTTTTTTTCAAGTTTAGCTAGTCTTCATACGGGTGTTGGATCCAACAACAATTTCTTCTTTCTGTAAAATAAACACAAGATGACCTTCTGACCTCTACAGTTTTCAACTTTTCCAGACCAAGAATCAGAAAAATGTCACACACAAGCAGCTACAAACTTGCTTCCACAAAACGCAGTTTTATTATCAGTGAGAAAAGGAAACACAGTGAACAGCAATGGATAAAAGCTTTTTACTGATTATGATGGAGATTAGTATTCAAATGCTTGCCAAAGACTTGCCTTGCCTCTTTGTTCAGTGCCGGGAGCCTGAGCTTAAGACATGCACAGAAATAGTTGTACAGAATTATCGATCCGAATTTGCTGTTCGCAATTCCCTACAATGTAGTCCAAGGAGTAATTACTTCATTTTCCAGAAATGATAATATATTAATTCTGATCGCTCCAGTCGTTAATCGACGAATTCCAATTCGGTACTCTTCGCTGTCATTCCAAGAGCAGATGGTTCAACGATTCCGTTCCACTCGATAACATGCTGCGAAGAACAAGTCATACATAAACAATATTAGAAACTCAAATTTTAATAAACATAGCTTATTTTCCAATGGAAAAGAGAATTACATAGCCCATTTGAAATCCGATGGAAACAGATTACTTTACACAGTCATAGCATTCAGAATTTCGGAGCCCTGAAAACGGCGACTGAAGTAATGAGGGCGCGCAATGTAAAGTGGGTGAGTAAGGTTCTTTAAGGGTAAAAACAAAAACAAAAACGAACTAAAATTGTTCTATAAAGTCCATTTAGGTAAATTAACTATCGTAAGAAAGATCTTCAAGATGACGTTACGAGCGTTAGCCCTCGCTCGCGAACGAAACTCGGATGCAGCCAAAGTTTCGTGTTTCACTACCCCACCCACGCAGCGCCACAGTTACTTCAGTAACCTTTGACAGAAGATCAAATTTCACAATTCTACAAACAAAATTTGCGGCGTCAGTGTTGTATTGACAGACACATGTCGATAAGTTCTCAGAGGTAATTTTATACGCGAGCTCGAATGCATATTTCGGCGCCGTGTCGAATTACAGGGAGATCGCAAATCGCGTTCGTTTAAAGTGCTGTACATGTGTTGTATTGCACGCTTAGGCAAACAAACTTTGGTCTGGAACAAGTGCTTCTTGTGAACATATATTCGGGTACGATTCAGCCACGTCATCGGTATTTGTTTCCTCAGTGAGTATAGCCGTATTCATCTCTATTTGATGCATGCTTGGGAACTTACGAAGTGAACACTTTTGAATGTTGCGTTATCGAAATGCGAATGAAGTACTTTTCAGTAAGTAAAGGATTAAGACATAACCATTAATATAGGTGCTGAAAATTGCAAACAGGACTGTTCACTGCTCTTTTAAACGTGTTTGCCTCAAGTGACCATTGAAATTTGATATGCACAACACGATTGTATTAATACATGGCTTATTACTTACAGCTTATTCCTGCCGCATTTTATGATCAAGAGTTTTCTATGTTTGAGTTTTACATACGCGAAGTATTTAATTAAATGAGACCACCGTTGTGATATAAAATTGAACAAGGGATATTTTTCCATCGCAAGATGATGAAAGACAGGTTACAGACATTTTCGTCTCAGTTTACTTTGGGTTATGTTTACAATTAGGTATCCAGTGTAATCGTGTTTCAGTGAAGTGTTGTAAAGAATCAACGCAATGGCGAGGTGAGCGAGATCAGGAACAACATACAGCCGTTTTTTTCTTTTGTTGCCGGTGTCAACTGTCATATAAAAGAGATTGTCAGTGACTGCATGTGGTAACTTCTGCAGAAAAAAAGGAGTGACTTTCGGCGGCGGCGAAGAAGTGTCGGAAATCGATTAATTAGTATATCTATAGAGTTCAAATTTAACAATTTTTAGTTGACAGATCGGAAATGCGTTGATCAAATAACCATCTGGGATAATCTTTCAATAATATAGTGTGCGCTCAAGAAAAGAGGGAATTCCCAATTTTGGCAGCGAGTAGTAGTGATTTTAAGAAAAGGGTGGTGACACAGGGACAGTTTGATTATTAATTTTTTTTTTTTACAATACAAAGTGAATTGTCGTGGATTTCAGGGTTTTCCAATCCCGCTGAAGCCTGAATTTTTCAGGCTTTCCTTTCGTTGCTGCTCAAGAAAGAAATGTTAATTAATAACTGCGATGATCAGTATCTTAACTGGATTCTCCCCGAAGTTCAAATATATTTGGGTATCATATATTGGCTTTTGTCAATGCAATACGTGTAGCTCAATTAAAGCTCTGAAAAAGAATCGAATATTATTTTCTTTAGACAGGTTAAGCCTGGTTTACATTGCGACATGAATTCATCGTTACTGCGGAGACTGTTCCTATTTATTGGCTTTTTATGTGAAATGGACGCCCAGTCGTGAGCTGCTTTGTTTGACTGTCAAATTGCAGTGGATCAAGCGATTTACTACCGTTACGCTGTAGCTTGCCTTTTTAATTAACAGTTTTCGCTGTTGTTCTAAACTGAAGATAGAGGGTGTAAAGACCAAAAACGGGTCAAAACCGAAAACGTTGTGAAAGAGATTACTGTGCAAATGATTTCAGTTTTATTTGTTGATTAGAAGTGTTGCTTATTGTTTGCAAGGCTTGTTTGTTTACTGCTGCCAGGCCAGAGGTATTTGACCACTGTAACACTAATGAGGATTAATTTTTTACTTAGACACTTAAATATAGTTCCTTTCCTATGGACTCGTAGGCCCGAAGCGCGCCAACGGAGCACCATGGGTAAGATTTTTTTGGGAAATCTATCGATGCGAGAAATCTTGGTTGTGTCTTTATGCAGAAGCATGATTCTTTCCATATATTGCTTTCTGGGGTTAGAAACGGGAGCTCCTCTTTTAAGCTTGGCTAAATCTAAATATTAGGATGCAACGCTTTAAAATCGGCCGGTGTCCAAGATCATTTTCGCGCTTTGGGCATCACACCACGCCTCTTTGTCGTGATTCTGGAAAGATTTCAGTTTCCAGGGTATTCAGTTTTCTTCTCGATCGCAGTGTTTCTCTCCTTATTGTAGTTTTTCTTCTTCAATATTGTCCAATTTAAAGGCTACTTAACTTGAGGCCCTTTGTGGAAGCGTTTAAATAAAATAATTCACTGTCACTGTTACAACAAAATGGCCTTCTTGCATGACTTACTCCTCCCAGTGATCAATTGTTTTCAGGGGCACTTACTACACTTGGGAGCTTGACGACTTTAACAAAGACAGATTTCATTTGACAAAGACAGGTTTCATTTGAAACAAAACATTAAACTCCGGCTCGGAGTCAGTGACGATGACTTAATCTTTTACAGTTGACGTCAACAACATCTCTTAAAAAAACAGTTTTCCCTATGCAAACAAGGATGTAAATAGCTATTTTCAGCTAAACTGCAGAATACTCTCGCATATGAATGGCGTGTACTTTCTTTCTTTTTTCTTTGCGAGAGAACGTTTTAATGAGAATCGCGTTCAGGCTGAGATTAACAAGAATTTTAAGAACATACCCAGACTGAGAGCCACTTAAGAACGTTTTTTTTATAATCATATTTTGTGGTGTTAAAAGATCTGTATTGAAGCCCTCGCCAAAACCCTTTGTCGGCCCGTTAAAGGACTATTATCTATCATGAATCCAGCTTGAAACCCTTTGAAAACAGACTAATAAACGAGAGAACATATAAGAATAGGTTGTGTCCAGGAAGTAATGGTTAAAGAGACCACTTAAGTGTGAAAATACGGTAGAACTCAAGTACAAACAATTTATTTGTAATAACGAAAACAAATGAAACATTTCTTTTTGAAAAAGCTGAATTGCCCTGGTATCTCAAACACCTGTTCCATATCGGATTCACGGCGATAAGAGAAAATACTCATTGATCATGACAGCAACAGCAGAACTACAGTATATAAGAGGAAACGACGATGTCAACAAGACTTAATTCTCATTTGAGGCGCCGTTGCTGGGATTTGGTGAAGAAGAGCCGAACTGCCTTTCCGTTTGTAAGTTACGTGAACGCGTAACAGTGTGGTCCTACTCATAGGTCTAAAGTTCTATAACTAATTAAGTAATCGAAAATTTAAAGCTAGTTTATCGTTGTAACTTAACCATAGGGTTTCCATAATTTAACTGTGCCGTTATTAAAGAATTCATAGAGGGGAAGTAATTTTGTGGGCATTAATCCGTTAACTGCGGCTCTTGTTTACGTCTGTACTAACGGGTTAGCTTTCTTTTTCAGGTCAGGAAAGTGCAGCGATCCTTGCCTAAGAACAACAGTTATTGGCCTCAGATCACCTTAGCCCGGCTTAACCCCCAAACCGAACTACTTGTTTAAAATAACAAAATATCTGGAAAGTTAGGGCTTTCCGTGCGGATTTTGGAGCGCTAACCTGAGCTCTTCAAAGAGCCGCCCTTTCTTTTTACTCACTTTTACTTAAGCCTTGTTAATCTTCTGACTAATGAAAGCACGTTTTTGTACACGGGGAACGGCTGTTTTTTATAGCATCGTTTTCTTTTTAATTTCAAGAACAAGCTAGAGAGTCGCCGTCTAGAGTGAAAATTTGGCTCTCTCTCGGCTACCAGTCTACAGAGTTACAAAAGACCATGTTGCTAAGCGAAGGTTAAAACGTTTAGAGACTGGAACATTAGTTATGCTGATTCCTGCTTCATCGCAGAAGTGAGGGAGACGACCTTAAACCCTGGTCATGCACAAAAACTCTCTCTGAATGTTGAAATGTTTTTATTTTGTCTTAAAGGAAGTCATACAGTTTCGAAATAGAGCTGCCATTGAAGATGGACACTGTCGAAATACCCGAAAAGAGAAGGTAAACGCCGAAAAACCTACTCTAGCCTGCACGCAGGTGGTTGGATGGTCGAACAAACCGGAATTCGTAATGAGGTCGCCATCTTGGATTCGCGCGGCTAGGTCTGGGCCGAGTTGAGGGTCGACTCCCCATCCCGTCGTTTTGCCACCGGGCCCAGACCTATCCCACGCTCTTCCAATATGGCGTCTGATAGTGTTTCGTGGCGACACAACATCTACCGCCTGAAAGCAGGCTAAACGTACTCTGGACAACTTAAGATCTCGGTAAAGGTAAATTTGGGGGTCTTAGGTTGCTCAAATTTCTTGTTTTTGCAAATCTTTAATCGGTGGGCTGTGAAGTAGATTTTCCCGAAAAAAAATTTTGAAAAATTAATTTTAAAACAGCCAAAATTTGCAGCACAACCTTGAGGAATTAAAAAAATCAATGAGAATCTCCCACGCAGCAAGTTTCGAAAAAGTCGAAGGAATCGCTTCCAGAAAGTTTGGATTTCAGCACACCGAAGCGCTCCAGGCTAGCTGGTTACAGCCTATCTCCGACTCAAGATAAGCAAACGATTCACGTTCCTTTTGCACCGTTTCCTTCCTCACTGTTATCATCACCGCCGAAAAAGCGATTGGAGTCAACAGTACAATCTATTTTCACCAATCTGTGCTCTCGAAAGAATTGACTAAGGTAAGTGACCAATAAGAAACCATTATATATTTTCTTGCAAAAGGAGTGACGTCACGGAACACGATTTGTGTCAGGTTTTCGTAGACGTTCCCTCCTCCCGTTTTCTTTCAGGGGGAGCTCGAGGGTACGGCTACACGTAGGCTATGCATTTTCGGGCCTTTACATCTCTAGAACGGAGAGGATTTAAGGCGTCAAACTTTACAGTCATTTTTCTTTTTGTTACCTTGAAAACATGTTAAAAGATCGGCTTTCCAAAACAAGTAGTGGGCAGTTTCACAAATGGCTTTTCGGGCCCGAAACGTTTTGGGGACTTTCGAGAAACCGGCCCCTTGGGAGGCAAATATGCGGAGCATTGAATATTCACTCCTTTTTTAGCCCTTCTCCCTCCCATCCTTGTCCTGGCAAGGTACCTTATTACTCCCATTTCTTTGATAATTTCCTGTTCTTAGATATGTTGTCTTTTCCGTAGGAAAATGACTACCATAAAGGAGGCCGGTGAGTTCAAAAGTCTTGCTTGTTATATTTGTACAGTTTTCCCGTCTGAGTAATTATTATAACTGTTTCTAATGAGGCAATTCAGTACTAAATTTTAACGAACAAAGCGTACTTTATAATTATGCATAAATGATAGCGAGACAAAGCGAGTCGTCAGTTTGAATTTTCAATTAAACAAAAGATCACTGCAGCCGAGGAACCACCTGAAGAAATTGCGGAGTAAGCCTGCTGAAAAATTCCACGTTTGCCAACGCATGTGCGCTGGAATGATTTTTTTTTAAAACTTGTTTCTTACGACAAGGTTGCATAAGTGTCTCACTGAGACCATCGTAATTTCACCAGACCTAACGATCCATTTTGAAAATTGCCCCTAACTCATAAACAACTATTGTTCAGATGTCGGCTTGTTTGCCTCTTTTTCAAAGCGAGGCTTGGTGCGAGAATTTTTTTTTTTTTTTGCTAGCGATAAAATACACGTTTTCGCGACGAGATTCCCTCTGAACCCGAAGCAGATTGCGATGCGGGAATGGACCATTTCTTTTACAAAGAGCTTTTGACTACCAAGCTGGGTAACCGAGTCATCCCACTGGCAACTCTTATCCTGCGTAGATACTTTTAGTGTTGTAACTTTAAAGCCAAGGGTAGTGTAGAACCTTGAGACCACAGTGGCAATGGTGTAACAAAAGCAGCCAATGAGAGATCTTTTGTTTTAGTCCATCAACTTGGCGACGGTGACGTAACATGACCGAAACCAACTGTATACTGCTGGAACAGAACAACGAAACCGCGAGTTTTGCAGTTATGCCTTGCATATCCTCCGTACCTCCCCCCTCCCCCTCCCTCCAAATTATATAGTGAATGACTACGGTGGTTTAAGGTCTCCATCGGCCATGATTATTGGTATTTAAACGATTATTTGTAAGAAGCGCATGCGTAGTATCGTGGATGTGTTCTCTCCCCTCATCCCCTCTTGTACAGACATCTTGTAATCTCCAATCTTTCTTGGACGGGTATCCTAAAAAATTGTTGGCATTGCTAATTCCTTCCTTTTAAGGAATTAACTATTAAGAAAATAGGATATCAAACTATTATCTCTTCTTTCACACTCGTGTCAAGCTGAAGAGATAATCATTTGTCCCTGATGGTTATGTGTCAACTTTGAATATGGCATCCTTCTCTTGCTGAAAGACAAGGCACATTTTATTTCTTGCTACAGATGTGCAAGGAACAGAGAGGAGCTCGAGTGGAGAGGATCATGCTGTCGTTCACTTGGAAGCTAAAATTGTGCACCAAGTCAAACAAGAGCCATTAGACCAAAATGAGGCTGGAAGGCCGGAATGCAGTTTACTGGAAGGGCCAACGACGGAAAATCGTTTTGAGGAAAAGTGCGAAAAGTATGTTAATGAAGACCAGCATGGCTCAAGAGATAGGATTATAAGCCAGAATCACGACCGTGGGGAGACTTCTGACGTATCTGTCAGCGAAGGATACATAAATGAAGACGTCGAAGGAATTGTACACCAAGTCGCCATCAACCATAGGAATGATAATTTCCTTCGAAGGACCAATCGTCAAAACCTCACTGAGAGATTAGTCTCTGAACGTAAAGGGACAAAACCAGTTAGCCATCAGAAGCGGAGAGTTAAGTGGGCCGAAAACTCCGTCCGTAGAAGAGTCAACCAGACTTTGCCAAGCTTTTCATTAAGTCCGAACATATCCATCGGCACAAGAACAAGCATAGTGATAAACGATTCGAGTGAAGTGTTTAAACGACGATTCCGGAAGGTAAGATCTAAAAATAACGTGTTTCCGCTCTAGCTCATTTCCTCGACCCAAGTCCCCACTCATTTTTCGCACGCATTTTATTCTCTTTCCCTACCATCTGGGAGCCTGGAACAGGCTAATTTCTTTGTACTTAGTAATGTTTGGTTGGCGGTGGTGGTAAAGGTATTGAAATTGCACATTGCAAGGATTGCAACGATTGCACGTTGCATTCATGAATAACCACAATCGATCCTTGGAGGAAATGGTGTGTTGGTTAACGAGTGCATGAGTGGGTCTTTAACTTACAAATTCTTAATTATTTGTTATTAGCTGTTGAAGGAAGTAATTTCGAAACGGATGTTAATGCTACAACATTCAACAGTTTGCAATGACACAGTGGCAGCATTGCAACAGAAAATAGTGGGTCTTGAGCGAAGGAATAAGAACCTGGAAGATGCAACTAAGAGATTAGGAGAAACTCTAACAAAACTCGTCCGTGAGGTAAGAGCACAGTCTCAAACACAGCACACATTTGCATGCATGCAACATTCCTTGGCCTTACTAGTCATTGTTAACATGGTACCTGTGTGACTACGTCATAAAGTGAGTGTGGGTTTTTGCTATTCTGAGGCCAAATTCCACGTACGTCTGAGGGCACTAGAGGTATCCCAGCAAACCATCAAACCTTTAAGAAGGAAAGGTTGAGGCGAAGGTAATGGGAGACAAAGTTTGCAAGTCACTGCTTGCTATTGACTATTACCACAAGACGTGCAATTTCCACTCTTATTTCCGCTACCCTTTCAGGGGCACCCAACGAATCTGTTCCTCACATTATCTGTTCCCCAGAGGAATCTTGCTGGCTGGCAAAAATACAAGTGTTTCGATGAGCTGGCTGGGAAATTTTGTTATTGATAGAGGTTTTGCCTGGGAATTACTTACTTTTTCTAGCATTTCAACCCGAGCTGGTGTAGAAACTCTGAAGACTGAGGACGACTAAAAAAAAAAAAAAAAAAAAGGAAAAGAACCCCTTCCCTCTCCCATAGAGTAGTCACAAACATACGACGGCTTTTGTCCCGGTTTTGTCGCTTTTGTTCGGTCGTTTTGGATCGAGGGATTTGAAAGCGCGCGGAATTCCTGGCTGGGAAATAAATTTGATCAACTGGCTGGGAAACCAACCAATTTTATCTAGCTGGCTGGGAAATTTCTTGTGTGTCTGGGTGGGAAAAAGGAACAGATAATGTTTTCCCAGCAACACTGAAAAACACCTGAAAATGCCTTAATAACATTTATTTTCATTAACTGGGGTATAATAATGCATTTTACAATAAATTGGTCGTTGGGTGCCCCTGCCCTTTGCGTTCATAAAACCTCAAAACATTTACAGTGAACTTGTTACTTTTAATTACGGTGTTGTCCAATTTGATTGTAGAAGGAAAACAGCAAAACCGAGTCTGTATCACGTGGCACACAAGTTTCTATGGGAATGGTATGTATTTAAACATTTTGTATGGGTTCTGTCTTGCTTGTGATTTCTTTGAATGGGTATTTGGATATAACCAATAAACCTTAGAAGAATACTCAAGAATGCTCAACTTCGAATAAAAGCGTGATAACAAAGCCTTGAAATGACTAATTTAAGAGGTGTGGAAAAATAGGCATCATATCGTTAGCCAATAAGAAAGATGAATTTACGTACGTCCGATAGGTTACCTATGCCGTGACTGCCGCATTGGTCGTTGGGGCTCTGTACTGCTGCTGACGTCGCAAACTCTTCACTCAACTCATGTCTGTGTTCTGCTTTGCTCTGTAATGTAGCAAAGTTGAGTTCCGTCCGGGACTTAACTTATGTTCCATTTTCACACCACTTACTCTGTCGTCCCTATTGTTTTTCCACTTTCCAATTTTCCCTTTCCACTATTCCCTTCCGGATGGTTTTTGCAAGACCAGAACTTCTGATTACTTTTAACAATCGTCCTGCAATGTTGGACAATTGTGGATCAATTGCTGTAGAGATTTGCTTTTACATGCCATCACTCGTTACGTGCTGTGTATATGAGATACTCAGTAGTCGTCTATATCGTTACATTTTACGGAGGTTATCATACTTTGAAGCTTTACCACCAGCGTTCAAGTCCCACGAACCATAATTTAATGGGGACAAAGGTTGCACGTGACTTCAAAGTTTTAAGTATCGAGGTAGTTGTTATGTTCTTAGCTAACCAGATTGGTCTTTGTTTGTAGTTGCTTGAGCAATTTTGGATCCTTCATCTTTAACCATGGCCCCAAGGAAATTAAACCTGTTGACAGATTCCAGTACTTGTCCGCTTACTTTGATGATGTTAATGGTGCGGTAATGATTTTATAAGCGTGTGATCTGTGCTTTTATCCTATAATGATTTGTCCAGTTTTTAATGAAGCTTTTTCAGTTCTTCTTTGCTTCCTGCCAGGCAATCGATATCATCAGCAAAGCAAATGTTTATCATCACTCACCTTTCAATGCTGACTGTTACTTCATGTCCATGCACTCGGTGCATTTTTCATTATCCTCTCCACATGAGATGCTCAAGACAGTCAGTGAAAGCAATATCCTTGGTGTACACCTGCAGTGGTTCAGAACCATTTGACAACTACTTCATTTCTGTTGTCCCAAAGTGCTTTTTTTTTAATCAACAAAGGTGTGGTAAAGTTTTGTCAACGTTGTAGGTATTTTAAGACTCTGTAGTTTCCTCTGGCCAAATAGTTGTTCTGTTGTGCTTTTTTTTCTCTTCTGAAGCCAACCTTTTCTTCCACTATGATCCGTTCTGCTTGGTGTGTAGTATGTTTAAAATTATTCTCAGCGAAATTTTGTTGGAGTGGCCAATGAGGCTAATTCGTCTATAAAGGAGGTTTCCTTTCTGAAGCAGAGTTACAATCAGTGACCGTGCCCATGATGTTGCTCACGTTCTCGTTTTCCTTATCTTACTACTGCAAATGTTGTCCATAATGAATACTTGAAAAGAGATGCACTTCCCACGAGGTAGACTTATCCTGGTAATTTTGTTACTTAATTATCATGCCAGTTCATAGCCCTGTAATTTTTATACATGCATACAGTGTAGATACTTAAATTAATAATCCTGGAAGTCAGCAGACCATACAGGCTGGAATGTTAAGTAGTAGGTGGCCCCCAAGAAAGAGATAGAGAAGCGGAGCAAAAAAAATCGATCTAACGAACCAGCTAAATAAAAAAATGTGATTAAATTATGTTCACAAATTAAACTTTTAAGCCACCACACAATATTTTGTTACGGTAGGTGTTGCATTACTTGGAAACCTACTGTATACTCTTTTGAAAACAGCATGCTAGGGAAAAAGAGAACTCTATTTTATTTCTATGGGCAAATATATGTAAGGATGATTTGAGCGAATGCCACCATTGGCAAAAATAGACGAATATAGGCCTGGGTATGTTAAGTTGGTTAAATTGTAGTGCAGCTCTGAGGTGGCGACGGGCGGCAAGAGAGTCTCAGCCAAGCGACTGCTGCATGGAAGTCATTCTGGGTAGCTCTTGCCACAGGTTCGAGGTGTAGCTCAAACCCCTAGAATAGGATTACCTTTTGGTTTGAGAACATAGAAAAAAAATAACGTTAAAACAAACGAATACTTTTGTGGATTCAAAACTACATTCAAGGAGCATTTCATTCCCATAGCATCAATTCTGACGACATTTACCTCAAACCTATGATCAGACTCAGAGAAGAGAAATGACGTATCGTTGAACAGCTTTCAGTGCACTACTGTGTTGTCTTTCAAAAGCATCCAAACAGCTGACGCTTGGGGTGAAAGAAAATAAGAACAGGAAAATTAGAAAGTTGCTTTGTGTTTAGGTGGAGGAGAAAGGAACAAATCGAGGGTAGCTTTAGAAGACAGAGATTCGGCAGCGGAAATTTAGATTGACTTATGTTTCTGTCTAATGCAGAAAGAAATGCCTTTGCTTTTTTGTTTCTGATTTGTAGATTCTTAGTCGGTCCTCATCCTGCTGCCCGGAGAAACCTGAATTACTATCAGCAAAGGATAAGCCGTCCTTAAACAATTTCACTGATGGTCCTGTGATTGTTAATGTCTTTGGTTGTCAAAGAAATGTCCCTTCCGACGAACACACATCACAAGTCGCTGCTGCCGTAGAGTCTGGCGACAGGTCTCAGGAAATATCAGCATCTCATATATCTCAGGCACGCCAAGCCAATATTTTATACCCAAAAATCCAGCATGTGTGTTCCCTCAGTACCCCCACGACGGAATCGTTCAATCAGCAACATTCAGTTCCTGGTTATGAGACGTACATGCTTCCCAAAACGCTGGAGAGCACAAACAGGCCCGTCCGAGGAACAAATGTACAAACGACAAGACCGGAAACAAGCCATTTGCAATGGAATGTTTCCCAAGTGCCGGCAAACCAACCAGGAATATTTCCTAGTCATGTATCCTCGTATCTGATCCACAGTGGAGTCGAATCAGCGCATTGCAACGCCACCGTCCAACCCCAACATATTTTTTCTTCCGATGGTACTGCTATCTTAAAACCTGTCCGCCACAGCGCACAAGCCTCTAGGAATCTCCAGACCGATAGACCGACGCCTTACTTTAGGTCCCGGAATGCTATCTTGAGAGACGTTCATGCTACTCAGAATATCAGTAAGAGATATCACGAAAACACCCCTGCAAGGACCCAAAGTCCTGTGCCCGTTTCACATCAAGGCAAGATTATACCCAATGATACTGTCCCTCTAGAGAAAAGAACAATGTTCCCCATCTCTCTACCTTCTCGTCAACTAGACCAAAATCTCAAGTCAATGTCTCTAGACTCCTGGAAAGAAATATCGTCAAGGCGTGGTAGATTTGCCGTCCAATCGATTGACCAACGGACTGGACAGGCATCGCCAATAACAAGTAATGGAATACTCTCGGAGCGTTACGTAGATTGCACTCCAGATTCCAGAAGATATTTTCAAAATGTAGGCGATCATAACCCATTAGTTGGTCAACAGCAAGTGACGAGGGGCAGTCTTCCGGTTCAGTTATCCGGTAATAACACAAGAATCATTCCTCAGGGCCTTTCGGGTCCACGCACAGAGCCAACTTTGCATTTGTTTTCACGAGAGCAAGGTATCTCAGAGACTCAATCACCTCCGAACCACCACCAAATTTGTCGGTTTGAAGAGGCGTCGGCTGATAGGAATGCTCTCATGAATCCATGCTCTCGAGCCAACCTCGCTGGCTCTAGAACCCATATATATTCGTCTAGATTTGACCAAACGTCCTTTCCGCAGCCGACAAGCAGCGTTCAAATGCTAACCCAACGCGAGCAGACCTTGCAACCTTCTCAAATGCCTATGCCTATGCATGGTGGACTAAAATCTACGCAGGTTCCTGGACGTGAAAATGTCCAGATGGCGTCTCAAGGGTCTGGCAATCGAGGCACTGGTCATTATCAAAACCACAATGGACCACAACGGCATCAACTGTTACTAGAACAACAGCAACGAAGAAATGAAGGGAGACAGCCACAACAACAAGCTCAACTTCAACAGAAACAAAATCAACCTCTTTCACGGCAACAACAAGAGGATCAGCTGTGGCAGCAACACCTCAAGCAGAGGAGGCAACTACAGCAAAGGCAGCAGCAGTTTCCACAGCAACTTCGGCAAGAGAGTATGCAATGGAAACAGCAGCAGGAACAGCAAAAACACCATCAGCATCAACCGATTCCTCAATGGCAACAGCAACATCAGAATCATCAAATTCAACAGCAGAAAGAGAGGCAGTTGCCCCACCGGTGTATGCATTACCAACAACAAGCAAGTTACAAACAGTTACCGATTGTTCGGAATCAAGGTATGCCTCCTAGTATGAGTTCATTTCCAGACCAACAAACAGTGGAAAACATGCAGCATAATCCCCATGTTCCAGAGCGAATTACGGGTTTCCAAGGAACATATATTCCTGGACACTTACGCCATGACCAAAACGATTCGAGTGCGAAGGCCTCAGTTATTTTTCAAGACAGGAGCTTGGAAAATCTGCTCAATTTAAACAGCGTACCCAGTGAAACATTGCCTGGAACTAACCATCGGTTAAATGCAGTTGAAAAGCGTGCAAGTGAAGGTCCCTTGAGTGGTATGAATTGTATACAGGCAGTTGGCGGTCAAAAAGAAGGTACAAACAGTCATTTTCCGACCAGTAAAGGTACGCCCGCAATTATTAAGGAAACTATTTCTGCAATTAGCAGTTCAACAACACGCTCAATTCCGAATGACATTCTTGAATGTTCGGCAAGAGACAACCTTCCACACGTGCAGGTTATTGAAAGTGACAACATTTCATCGGATACCAAGACCTTTACATCCAGTAAACCACCAGATAATGAACCTTATTCCGCTTTGGCGTTTGCACCTGAAGCACCCACGTCGTGTTCGGAGAAAGAGAACCAAACCTTCTCTGTTCAACCATTAAATAACATATCGTTACGACTTTTTTGTCCCCAGCAAAAAATGGAAAATGAACAGTCTGACAAAAGGCGCACAGCCTGCAGTGCAGTAACCACCACTGAAGCTGAAGAAAGAGTTGGAAGGAGTACAAGTTCATTTACTGAAGACACCAGTTCAAAGGATTCACATACCGATGATCCTCATGCAGAATCTAGCCAAGCTGATCAAAAGGAAAAAGCCTCTCAAGTTGAAACGAACGAGAAAATGTTGTCGCTGAAGCCCGCTCTCAGTATCGAGCAAAGCAAAATGAACATTGTTATTTCATGGGACTTACCCAATCGGGAACTCGAGTGTAATGTGATAAAGTATGAACTGTTTGTATTGTCGGCGTCGAGTCAAACCGATCCTTCAAGTAGCTGGGACCTACTTGGTGTAGTGGA
>NC_090869.1:16888534-16893534 GCF_036669935.1 Montipora foliosa | reverse complement strand
GGTTCGTCTTGATAACACGTTAGGAAGAGGCTTGTGAGCTTACGAACAAAATATTGGGAAAATATTATTTACTGCAAAGCATGCTAATGAGACCGCATCAACAACGCGTGACGGCAGATATGACAGCAAGTTGTGTCAGTTGTGTCACTTTCGATGGTGCGATCGTTCGCATCAATATAGACAATAAACTGAACGGTACTTGTCAATGAAAAAAAACAAGGGGAAAAAGTATTTTGATCACAGCAAGAAATGGTCGAGGAACCCGTTGTAGCTACATCAACATCGGCTAGTTTTTTCTTTCTAACATAAACAGATGTCAACTGAATGAAATAGTGGAACAATACAACTTTAGAAGCTCCGAGTGTGGCACACTGTCCGCCATTGTCGTCAAGTCTTTTTCTCGGTTTGTTTCTGATTGTCAAGTGTCTTAACTTGTGTTCAATCTGTCTTCGATTCGTTTGAGATTTTCGAGTTCTCGAATGCAGGAAGAACGGTTAGGAAATTTATATATCGCTGATATTTTCCTCTGGGTTAAAATTAAGGCACTGCCATCGTATAATAAATTGCCTTTTAAAAGTTTATTTTTGAGAAACGTATTTTTAAAACAAGTCATCAATCCTTGGTTTGTAATATTCTTATGTTTTTCGAATCTTCCCTTGACAGCCTAAAACCTTAGGGAACAATAACTTTTGCGTGATGGCTAAATATTGACAAGGTTACTATCGACACAGATTTAAATTAACGAAAAGCTGTTTACAGTGTTAGTCGGCAGTGGCAAAATTCCGATTTTATTTCCTTCCGGTGCTTTGAAATTCCGCCATTAGCCTGGTAAAGCTTCAAATACATTCTGTGCACTCAGCAATTTTATTCGAAGAGTTGGTTGCAAGCTTGCGACTGTGCACAATGCGTGTTGAAACTTTAAATTTAGTCCAAACAAAAACCAGAAAAAGATATGTAAATAACCAAAACAGCTCGATATAGACAAACACGGAAATATTGACTTACTGGTCAAACCGAAGCAAAGGGGGCCTGGGTGGGGAAAACGCTTCATTCACAAGAAAATAATGAAAACCTACAATGAACAATACGTGATTTTTTTGCACAAAAGTTAACAGCCGCTTGGCATGTGTAAAAGCACACGTGACTTACTATCCTAACAAATTTGGTGACAATCATTTCACTAGGCATGCAAGCCTTTCCGACTGGCCCTTTAAGAAAACTTGCTCAGACACACCCCAGCCCCAGGTCTTTCTGCAGGTACCGTAAAGGATTGTACTTTTGGTCACTCGGGATTAGTCTTTATTTGGAGTTGTTTGGCTTTCTGTCTTCTGTTTCTGTTGTTTTACGTAATCTGTGCTCCAGTTCCTGCCGCGAAGGAACCCCAACCCCCTCTTGTTGTTTGCTTTTACGGTATCACAGCAGGTCGCATGTTCCCCGCCTTTCTCGCGATAAATTTCGACCGTAAAATATAACATAAATGTTGAGCAATTTGCTGTTGCAACGTAACTGCACACGATATACCAAAGTAGAGTGGCGTAATTGTATAATTGAAGCGTCGACTGTCTACCTCTTTGTTTCAGTTTTGATTATTTTAACCGTCGTTTTCGGGATGAAATGTTGTTTTCTTTGGTTGATTGGAAAAGAGCCAACTTTGATCTTGAAGTGGGTCGCACGCCTCTTAAAGAGCAAATAAAATACAACCAACTTTGCAGCGAAAAAAAAAAAAAGCTCCAAAACAACATTGGGATTTGACCTGTGACCTTAACCTTTTTAGTATTTGACTATGAGACCAATGAAAAACCAAAAGATCCTTGAATGGTAGGAATGTTCTTCCCGACAGGAATCAAAAATTTAGGAGCGCTTACCAATTTCAACATTTTACGCATTTTGACTGTTTAAAACAGCGTAAAGAGTCGCGTCTGGTGGCCTTAGTACAAATACAGTTCAATTAAATTAGGCGATTAACAAAGCTCGAAAACCTCAATCACCGCGACGATCCGTGAAGTACGTGATCAAAACAACAGTGGGGTGTCATACCAAAACTTTCTTTATCGCTATATATTGCAATTGTTGTGTAATCACTCTGCAGTGAAACGACAACAAAGTAATTTCAACCGAAGTAACAGTGAGAAAACATATACAAGTAAACAGAATAGGACATCTCTTTCTTGGACAGAAAAGAGATGCCGTCGAATGACAACTCCTTGAAACAAAAACTCTTAAAATTCTGGGCCTGACCACAAGTGTAACATTACTACATGCGAATGCAAATACAAGCCGCACACTGGGCACAAAAATCGTTGACACCTCAGATCCATAGCAATGCAACAACGTAAAAGAATTACATTTATCTTCTTCCGAAAACCTAGATCAACACGATCAACAGCTGTCACGAAAGTCTGTCTTTCTGTTTTGTTGAATACTGTCATTTCGTCTTCTATTCTTTAGCGGTGACTCGTTAGTAGTCGTGTTAATTAGATATGTTTCATTGCAGCTTAAGTAGGCGTCGCCTCTTATTAATTCGATTAACATTCATAAGGACCTTGCTTAACTTTTAATTAAGAATTTTGTACCTTGACCAGAGATTTCTCTTAGAAAAATCAATACGTTACTGAAAATGAAAACTTCATTAATTAATCTCTCAATCCTAGCGGACTTTCAGTCGGATCATTGCGCTCTTCTGTGTTACATTTTTACGATATCTTCTGTGCTTTTCTGATGTAACTTTCTGGTAACTTCTGCGTTTTATAAATAGAGCGCTTTTTAATTGAGTGTCGAAAGTAATTAGATAATTACTTTGGTTTTTGACTACTTCACTCAGTGATTGGTTCAAAGTTCTCGCGCCATTTTTTCAACCAATCAGAAGTAAAACGAAAACCAATTGTGGTTCGCGCGTGCACATTTTCCCGCGCTTTGTGTCGGCTACGTGTAATTACTTCGAGTTTTGATTGGTTTTCTGGATTGTCTCCGTCCTTTTTTGATTGGCCAAAGGAATTACTTTGGTTTTGGTTTTACGACCATTTGAAAACCGCTCTAAGCGACTGGAGTAATTAGCTGTCTATGACCTATTTAGTGTTATCAAGAGAGGATATTAAAGGTAGAGAACATATCCCCTTGCCCCATGCCCCTTTGCGCCATGCTGTAAAGTTATTTTGGTCTCGTGTCCATGTTTGCGCAACCAATAATCAATTACAAATAACCAACCAAGGTGTCTTCCTTAAAAAATACACGCACCATGACCACAGGTTTAGATTGACAAAACAATATCATTGAAAGAGGCCCAGGTACAAGCAATGTACTCAGTTATTTCTTCAACCTCGAGAAACGAAATCGTTCCAATAATTACATTACAAAACTAAAAGCCGATGATCGTACACTGGTTACCACCACCGAAATCCTGAAAGAGGAACACAGGTACTAGCAAAACCTTTATACTTCCACCTGCACAAACCCAAATGACACCTGTTTCGATAAGTTCTTTGAAAGCCCGACATCTGACCAAAATTGACACTTCTGACGGTCGCTTAACAAAAGACGAATGTCATGCCTCTCTAAAAGAATTTTCCAGGGGTAAGTCTCCTGGCACGGACGGCTTAACTGTCGAATTTTATCTTAAATTTTGGGAGCTGTTAGGACAGGAATTAGTCGACAGTTTCAATTACGCCTTCGAGATCGGCGAGCTTTCGATTTCGCAAAAAAGAGGAATAATCACACTTATTCCAAAAAAAGATAAAAATAAGGTTTTTCTGGATAACTGGAGACCCATCTCCCTAATAAACACAGATTACAGAATTGCCACCAAGGCAATCGCTGCCAGAATTGCGAAAGTACTACCTAGCCTTATTCATGGAGACCACACCGGTTACATTAAAGGCCGCTTTATCGGACCCTTAATCGCGGATATTATTTAATGCACGGATACGTTAGATATCTCAGGCATAGCATTGTTTCAAGACTTTAAAAAGGCCTTTGACAGTTTAGAATGGAACTTAATTATAAAGGCTCTAGAAACTTTTGGGTTTGGCGCGCCTTTAATACAATGGGTTAAGACTTTTTACAAAAACATTCAAAGCTGCGTTATTAATAATGGCTACGCAACACCCGTCTTTAAGTTACAACGAGGCGTTAGACAGGGGTGTCCGCTTTTCGGTATACTCTTTGTAATTGCTGTTGAGATTTTAGCAAATTCAATAAGAAATGACCAGTCGATAATGGGTATAAATATTAAGAGAAAGGAGTATAAGCTTTCACAATACGCAGACGACACCTCCTGTTTCGTGCGAGACATAGATTCAGTTGTAAAACCTTTTGAGAAATTAGAGGCTTTTAAAAGATGTTCCGGATTGGACCTAAACAGATCAAAAACGGATGCAATGTGGTTGGGAAAAAACAATCAACAACCCACAAATCGCTTTGGCGTTAACTGGCCCCTGAAGTGTGTGTGTCTCGGGGTTTGCTTTTCCAAATATCCGTAAAAGATAATTTTGAAAAAACATTGCTTGCTCTAGAAAAATGTCTTAACATCTGGTCATCACGAGATCTCACACTTTACGGGAAAATAAACATTGTCAAAAAGTTAGCTCTTTCAAAGATAGTTTTTATTGCCTCTGTTCTGAGTGTACTTAGTGGATTTGTTGACCAAGTGAGTAAGCTTCTTTCTAGCTTCATATGGACCACAAACCGCCTAAAATCAAACATTCCACAATGATTGGTAAGATTATGGACGGCGGACTTAATATGCCTGACTTTAAAATCATAAATAAATCTTTGAAAGCAGGTTGGGTAAAACGGTTTCTCAATCCTCAAACGCAGTCCTGGAAGAAAATACCCTTCGATCTATTACAACACATAGGTGGCCCATTGCTGATCGAATGTCATTTCTCTGCAAAAGCTTTGCCTGAATTGTCCTTCCTTCCACTTTTTTACCGCGACGTCTTGAATGCTTGGGAAGAGATTATCAAGCACACTCCCGCAACAAAAAAGGAAATAGAAAGTGAGAT
>NC_090869.1:16881034-16883534 GCF_036669935.1 Montipora foliosa | reverse complement strand
CTAGCTAAAAGTGACAACTGTTTTCACTGTGAAATTTAACCCACAATCTAAGCCGCTAACTCAGAGGATTCAAATTGCAAAAGCGCGCCATAATAAAAAAATGAAAGGGGCCGTAGTGGTTGGAATGACTTCTCTTGTGATTATTTTCGCTGTATTTTTGACAAGTAGAAGGAGTTTTATTCAGCCAATGAGGCTTATGTCCTTACAAATAAGGAAGATGCGACGAAATGTTTTAAATAATTCTGTCAATCCAACAATGAAACAACCTTCAGCGCCATAGGCGCAAGACTACATATGTGTAGGCTTATCCAAGACCACAATTCTGGTTTAAGGACCTGGCCGACGAAATGGAGAATCCAGTGGGTCGGGGGATTGTAAATCGAAAGAAATGACTGTTGAAATCGTTTTCCTTTTTGAATTCCTCAAGCTCAACCACGAGGGACTTGTCTGGAAAGAGGGAAAATGACATCACCAGATTATTTGGCAGGCTTCTGTCAAGACGCGCAGCCTGCGGTGTTTATCAGGACAAGTTATACCATCTCGCGAGATAGTATAACTCTGCGTGAATTTCCGCTCGTAAAGGCGAGAAAATCCCTTGTTTTTGCTTGTGAAAACAGCTTGCATTTTTAACTAGCTAAAACCAAGACGAGGTGTTTTCATTGTATTTCCGGACTTTTCTGGCTTTATCTAGTAGTTAAAATTGTCCTAGTGAAAACACAACCTCTGCCTCGTGAGTTTGTTATTCTCGTTAACCAGCAATGGAAAGTCATTGCAACGCGAATAGCGTTTTAGTGCATCGTATGTTGTTTGTTTCAATAAAATGTTTCGCTGGAAAAGGATTCTGTGATATTTTCTGCCTTTGTGAATTATAATATCATGTTGTGTATTGAATTTTCGAGCTTAAGGTTGAAACGTGATACGGGAGGATATTTTTAGTATAAACCTGTAAGCAGGAAAGGTTTCATGAAAATAAACAGGTCTGTTGGAAGCGTGCTTGAGTTTCAACAAAATGAGCCCCAAAATCAGCAAAAAATTGTGACGCCGGTGAATAATAAAGTAGCTGCTATTTCCAAAATGATGGAATTACCTGGTGATAAATAACCTCGTCTTGGAGAGTAAATTTTTGACTTTGCAGAAACAATGGTGGGCGATTGTGAACTTTGTTTTGAATTCGCTCATTTATTGTCAAACTTTATAACACTTGACATAAAAAGAAACTTGACACAGATGCTTCACTGTTTGGCAAGTAAACATGCCGCGATATCTTACCAGTAATCACGGCGCCCGCTGAATTCCGACGATGTCACTTTCGATTCTGCGATTTGTGCAGCCAAAACTTACAATAACAAAATTGAACGTAGCAAAAATTTCCAAAAATGTTTGTCGCTCATCGTAACTGTTTATATTCTATATTCACGGTTCAAAATTAATGTTGTTTTCATGTCGTAAATATGTTATTCTCGAGCGACCGTCCTGGAAACTTCCTTCTGCTCTTTCTAAAAACTGTGTATCAATATTTATTTACTTTTGCATCAATATTTGTTTTTGCATAAAGCAAGTTAACAAAATCTGTACCTTGCTAAGTTCGTATTTGTTAGCGTTAACAGTATTTTCGGTCCAATGCTTCTGTTTTAAGAAGGCGTATATGATTTTGGTCACCCATCCAGACACTAATCCCGCCGGAGAGGGCTTAATTTTAGTAAACTTTAGTATTACACTGATTACAAAGCTGTCAGATCAGAGGACAGGCTTAAACTTGTGGTGAAAAGAAGTTTATCAACATGTCAGCCCAGAAGCCAATGTTTCTCACTTCCCATTTATTTTCTTCAATCTTTCTGGGTTCGGTCTTCAGTACTTTGCTAGTAACCACATGTCTTCTCAGGCTATTTACCCAAGGCTTCTACCATGGCACTACAATAGACAATACCAAAACAATATCGTGCACTGTTAGAGCTACATATTACGCAAGGACAGATTTTTTTCGTCGTAGGAACGTGTGAAAACCTGTGAGCCAAAGGGCCTCTGCTGGTATGACTTCTGGGTGACCCCTTAAATGGTCTTAATGACCCCCCAACTTGAAAAAAATTGTCTGGCCTGAAATCTCAGCCGACATATACGACTTTGCTCGACGTATGCGACTAACAGAGTACTTCTTTGACGAGAACAACACCACTAACGTGAACAAACGAGACAACCCTTTCCATAATAAAAGCACTTGGAACCCTCCCACTAACAGAGAACAGGCCCTAGATACATTCTTAGACGCTGTTAAACTTGACATCACTACATGTAAACCTAAACCTATTCGCGACAATCTTACCACCTCAGAACGACAGGCAATACACCAACTTAAACAACGACAAGACATTGTAATAAAACCAGCAGACAAGGGTTCCGGTACGGTTATTATGGATAAAACCTGGTACATTGACGAATGCAACAGACAACTTAACGACTCTAAATTCTACCGACGCTTAAATGAAGACATCACTGTTGACAT
>NC_090869.1:16866034-16876034 GCF_036669935.1 Montipora foliosa | reverse complement strand
AAGGGAGGTCTTGGAAGGGGACAAGATCAAAGGCCAAAATTCCCCCAGCTTGTTCTTCCGCTTGTTCGAGGGCATGGATCAAGCGTTGTTCATCCTCGGGAGTGTTTTCATGCGAAAAAGCCTCATGTTCGTCCTGTAGTCTTTGCCGATGCTCGGCGAGATGGAAGCTATCTAGCAAGGCCTCCTCGTCTTTACTGTCCATGGTTTCTGCCGATCCTCAAGATCCACGAGGTCTGGCATTTTGAAATAAAGTCCAACACTATCTTTACCACTTAAGCCGACACGTGGCTCAAACACAAGGCGGAAACCACTGGGTAGCGTGATGGTCCTGTCAACGATCCCGAGCATCCAGACTGTTTGTAGCCGAATATATACAACCGTCACTAAACGCATCTCATCAATGCAGTGGCCATCAAAAAAGAGCCTTGGACGCAAGCTCGTAGCGACACTCTCCTTTACTTCCTTCTGGGGAAAGTTCAAGGAGCAAGTCAGCAAGACCAAGAAGGTCTCCGTATCCACCCTCCACGAGCTCTATGCTATGCTACGGGATCCAAATCTCGACATCAGTGACTTAAGATTGATCAACGAAGACAAGCAATCGTCTACAAGCACGTGGTCGACGGTTCCCTTTCCAGTGACACCACCAACATCTTTGTTGCCACTTTCACTACCAGTTGGGCCCATCTCAAATTGTACGGTTACCTGCTAACCCTTGGCGAACAGGTGTTGTACATGGACACAGATTCGGTCATTTACCGCTGGAAACCGGGTCAACCTGAGATCGAGACGGGGAGCTTTTTGGGGGACATCGACGAGTTTGGGAGTAGGGGTCGCAAGAGTTACTGGTACCATTCGGAATAAGGCGATCACTTCTTAAAATGCAAGGGGTCCACCTCTTCCTACAGGTCACGGCAACAGCTCAATGCCCATATGATTAAAAGACCTGCTCCTCCGCGAACTTAACGCCTGTTCTCCGTGAGGCTCCTGTTTGGCATCATACCACCTTCGTTCGGGATCCCGCGACTAACTCCATTCTAAACGACTCCTTGATTAAACGATTACTGGTAACGGCAGACAAACGCCCTGTTGTCATGGATGGAACCTATCGTACCTATTATTACGGATACAAGCAGGTTGATGACATGGCTGGGTTTCTCTCGGACGACCTCTAAAATTACGGGGTGCGCGTGCGGGGCAACATCTTGCTTACTGACAGAACACGACGAAACTCTGCTTTTTTCCCTGTAAATGGTTACAGTTTTTATTAAACCGCTTTGATTAAAAAAAAAAAACAATCTTCTTTGCTTGTTTCCTTGCTTGACCGTGATGGTCTGAGTCTCCCTTGACGTCTCTATATCTTCTCCCTTTACCCTCTTTTCCAACATGGTCGTCCGGCTACACGGATCCCTGTGGCTTTTCTCCCCAAAAAACGCAAGTCCAGTAAAATTACTTAGCAAAGTCGCCATCTTTGGTTCACATCCGGGATCTTGAATTGGTTGCTATGGCACAAATTTGATTGACAAATGACGTCATTTCCATTGTCTAAAGTAGTGACCCTTCCAATTTCCAGCCTTCTGATTGGTTCCTCCTAAGCAACGTGACAGCAGACTGCGTGAACAGAGTTCTGCACTACTCGTAACAAAGGAGACTAATATCACGCATGCGCATAATGAATGGCAAATTCAATTTTATTTGCATTGTGATTGGTTGAAAACCTTCGAGACAGTCTTAGAACGCGGGAAGAAAAGATGTCGACGCTGTCGCTAGTTGTAGGTTTTATTGCATTCACTTTCAATGCTATCTATGCACTTGTGGTACAAATACCGAAAGAAGATGGACAAAAGCTAGAAAGACCTCGGCAATTCCTTCTACTTGGGAAAGTCCTTTATCTCGGATGAAACGAAACATGCTTAGATCGGCTGTTTTAGAATGATGCGGTGTGCTCAGACTTGTCAAAGAATTGCGCGAAGTTGGAAAAATTTTGCCTTATTTGCAACGCGTATGGTCATGATTGAATGTGCAAATCACAATATTGAATAATGTTACGTATTAAAGTAACTGGAACCGGCATTAAAATTTTCCGCTGTGGTTTTTTGACGTGGATACCCGCGCTTGAAGTGAATGCAAAACAAATTTGCCAGGTTGACGGGATTTGCTTATGGCGCGTCAGTGGTAAATGAGCTGGTAAACCGTTCAAAGGATGTCACAGCTTAAAATTTATCAATGAATGGAGTTAAGGTAAGTAACAGAAAAGCATGACAGAAGAATTTCGTTTGTTCTCTCTTTTAAGCGAATACATTCTATCCGGACGAAAGAGTCATTTTGCAAAATGTCAATCGGTTTATAGATTTTTCTGTTTAAACCAAACTCTGTCATTAAGAGTACAGGACTTTTGTCTCCGACGTTGGTCCACGAAAAGCCGTCAACAGGTGATATTTTGTGAGCCAAAGATAAGGTTTGACTAGAGATATTCCCGGTAAAAGTGGCACAGCGAATACTGAACCCCGACGTTTCGACTTCTTCGTTTACCAAAGTGCTTTTCTTTGTCGACGAAACAGTGCTTGTTTTTTCCACCATCAAGTGTTATTTTCTCTGGACTAAGACATCAAAAGTCTCTGTATTGTTAATGTGTGATTTTCATACCTTCTGGACATTTTTTTGTCTTTTCTCCTCTTGAAATGTGAACTACAACCATGTATATTTGACGCGCAACTGAAATTTTCTTACCCCAAATCAGACAATGGCGTCAGTGTCCACGTTACTTTCGGTCAAATCTCAGCAAATATGTCTTCGTCCAGCGATCGCCATTAGTATGGAAAGCACATATTTGTGAAGAATCGAACTGCTTTGAAAGTTTTCCTTCAAAAGTGGCAGGGCGCACGAAAATGCCCCCTGAAAGTAAACCTAATTTCCATCGAAACTTGGCACTTTGTGATGCGTTGATTCAACTCTGGGTCAAATTATTCAGATGCAATGCATTCTTAAATGCAATGTACTGCAAATAAGACTCTTGCTTTTATTGCAATAAATATTAGTCCCAGCCATTAAAAATTATACTTAATTACATAAAAAATGTTTAGTTAGTGTAGTAATATTTACAAATACAAATGCCTGCTTACCACAACTTTGCACTGCACTTTTCGATTTGATAAATTTCTTACTTTAAATTTGAAGGAAACTGTAGTAATGGAAATTTTAAAGATATTTACAAACTGTATAGTAAAATTTACATGACAAGTAATTATTGTAAAATATAATAATTTTGTTCATGATGATTTACATGATAAGTAATTATACATTATATTTTGTAAATAATGTATATTTTAAAATTTTCATTGCCTTGTGTGGCTGCCTTGCATGGGTGTGTGTGTCACTATTTGCACCTTTCTGCTTTTGGAATCCCATTTAATAAATAATACAAATATAACAATTCTTTAAACTTTGTACAGTGAATTATTTTACCTTTGTCTGCACATTCAAGTTTTATGAGACATGTGACTGTGTGCAAGGAATGGCAGCAAAAATAAACAAAAACCAGGTCAATTAAATTTTTTGACACACAAAACAGCCATAATATTCAGGTATACCTTCTCTTCAATTTCTTCTGCAAGTTTTTTGCAGTTACTATAAGTTGCCATACACCAAGAATGAAGTAAAAAATAAATTTAATGAACACAAAATGGTGTGTGATGTTCCATCATCCTAAATCAATTTATATTAATTACTTAACACTGTTGGAATCAATATTAAATTTTATTGGGACATATTATTTACTGGCTCAATTACTGATACGGTAATATTATTGATGTACTATATTTAATAATGCATCCCTTTCACCCCTAAACCGGCCATACTTAGTATTTTACTCATCAATAGGGAACCCCCAGGGGTCAATGGGTTAATTAATAGACTAAAAACATTTAAGATCAATGGCTGCACATTTTGTACATTTTCATCCTGATTTAGATAAATTTACTTTATTCTCTGCAGTGAGATAGTAACTTACCACAAAAGTGAGCAATGAATATGAATAAGCATGAGCTGCCCACATCAAAATTAATAAGTAGTCAATATTCTGTCAGCGTACTATCACAAAGTCTCCTTTGCCTTTAATTGCCCTTTTAATTTTAAACATTGCACAGAAGACAAGACCTGCTTTATGTATTTCCAGACATCCCAATTTTAATTGTACATTTAATGTGGGTGTAATTTTACGTCTACAAATGGTCAAGTGAAGTTTTTACCTCCCCAAAGAGAACTCATTCAGAAAATTTCATTTCAGTACAACCTACAAGTCTGATGGCAGTGACCACATCATTTGTCACTATTGTATAGATTTCCTAAGAACATCAACATCACTTTTGAATAATTCGCTGGTAGCATAAATGATGAAAACAATGAATAATTACTATGGCTAGACTTAATGGAGTATCCAATAAAGTAATAACCTGGAACTTCATTATTGACTCATTTTAGCATATATTATCAAGCATGCCTTCATGATCAGTTGATATATCTAAGAATAATGTTTTGGTTCCGTTAAATGAAAGTTCTTGAAATTTTTAAGGTAGCGTATCTTGAGAGTGTTTGCACATGAGATAAATGCAGTGAACCAGGTTGGCCTCAGACACATACACAAAATAGCGGCTGGTTAAATTTCTGTCGACGTATCTGTTGAGATAAGATGTTCTTTCAAAGGACTGAGGACATCTCATAACTCTGAACGATCAATGAAAGAAAGTGAATGAAGTGACATACTTCCTTCCAGCGCTGCATTCAAGTTGGATAAATCGAAGCCTGCGAGCTCGAGGCATATATTTCGCAACCACGTTAGACAGTGCTCCCTTCCGAACAAAGAAATCCGGCCTTTGCTCGGGTCTTTTCGCACTTTGAGCATTTGTTGTTCACTTAAATGGAGAAATAAAGCTAAAAAGTATAAAAGCTGACTCGAAGCAACTTCAGAGGCGTTGCTTCCCCGAGCAGACTAAAAGGGCTGCTTCCAAAAAGCGTAACGAAAGAAAAATTCCCACCGACTAAAATGCCCCTTGCAGAATCTTTCCCTGTCACTTAAAGTTTAAATGACCACCTTCAACTGGCAGAAGGTGTATAGAACGATCGAAGAAGCACAGGTTGAAATCACCGCTTCGAAAGCCATCTTTGTTTATATCACAGCGCGCGGTTGGAACACTGGATACTACAATTTTCAACAGCCAATCAGACAAAAGTCTCCTTTGTTACTACTCGTACCTTTCACAAAGAAATGAAAGCGAGGTACTCATTTCAGTTACCACGGGACGAAAAATTGGATTTACGTTGTATCAAAAGTGCAGTCGAAGGTGTGACAAAGACCACCTTTGTTGTACCTTTGCACGCCTTTGACACGCGTCAAATATTATCTTTGTCACGCCCTTTGCACGGGGGTCTCAGGTGGTAAAGGCTGTTTTTACTACTGCTTTAACTCTGCCTTTGACAAGCGACAAAAGAATTATTTGATAAGCCGTTGCCTCCATCACAAAGGTGTAGTCACAGATGGCTGAGATTCAAGGCAAAGGTTTGACGAATATGTCGTCAAAGACGTCTGAAATTCAGTTCAAAGGTTTGACAAAGGTGTGGTCGAACATGTTTGAGATTCAAGTCAAAAATTTAGCAAAGATGTAGCCAAAGATGTCTACGGATGTATTTATAGCTTTTGGAGTTAAATATGTCTTGAAGCACTGAATTAATAACTCAGATGTCGGGCCTATTTTTCCTTAATCAGGACGTTAGTACGGAAACTACTGTATTGTTCCAGCCTTAACAAAGACAAATTCAACTCAAGCACTGGCGTCTCAATTGAAATGTTTTTCAAATATCTGAAACATGTCTACAATGGCATTTCTGTAAACCCCGTAGTAAAATTCATTTGCCATCCACCCCAGTGTTATGCCATATATGAGACAGACTGAAATGAAGATACGGTGGAGAAGCTTGGTTTTCTTTTCCATTTTTTTTTAATTTAAAGGAATACATACTCTTTGCTAAACCAACTGATGTAATCTTGATTTTTTTCTTACCCCTCAACAACAAGTCAAAACCAAAACAACAAGTTCAAGAGGAATTTCGAGCTGATCAACCCTTAAATGCAACAACTCCGAATACTTCCAAACATACCAATAAAGCCTTAGGACCTTCTCTTTTCCTCTTTGTTAGCTGCTCGAATCTGTTCGTCAGGTCATACCTCATATAAAACGTAGAATCAGAAAATGGACAATTTCCATGAAACAGCGTTTTAAATTTGAGGCAAGATTGGCATTGCGGATCAAAGCAGATTGCCTACTGCGGGGCTTTTTACGGGGCAATACGCTTTGGCACGTTTTCTGTTGTTGTTATCTTGTCTGATTTTCTGTCCAAAGATCTCATCAGCTCTTCGAGCTGGGGTAACCACCAAGGCAGCCTTTGTCATGAACTTCCTTTTCCTCTTCCTTTCTTCTTCGTTTTCAAACTCTTCGCTAACACCACTATCACCAGTTGCGGACTCGTCTGATAACATACACGAATTAAGACTTCAGCACAATATCGTGCTTGGTTTTAATGTCCTCTTTTATCAAGACACTTTCTGTGAAATAAAAGGAAAAGGCAAAACAACTTCATCATGCTGAATTTCCACCTTTCTGCACTTTCTGACTCACGTTATCCAGCATTTGTAGTGTCTTTGTATGCATTCAAATATAATATCAAAAAGAGACGACCTTGCTGGCGGAAAAAAAAAGAGTGGCACAAAAAAAAAAAAAAAACAAAAGCAAAGGATACAAAGCAATTAGGGCCAAGAAGGGGGTTCAGGATTCAGTTTCTCAATCAGTCTTTTCTTCGTTTATGTGGATAGTAAAGTTCATTAGTCGACGTGTAATCAGAGCAACCTTAACATTGGTCCCACAGACAACCAAGACTAACCCGGCCTGCGAGCAGAGGCCCGTCGACCTTTTAGTCAAGATTAGCTCGCAGGGTACTCAAAATAAACCTACCGATAAACCTTCTCCCGATCCACTAAATCCTGAACTGTCCTTACCGGGCAAGTACTGCTGGTTGTATATGTTCGTCAATATTTATCCGCAAATTTGTTGCAGGGAACGGGTTCAAGCGCTTTCTGAGGTATTACGTATGACCTTCGTGGGCTATTGATGTCCTATTACAACAAAAAAAGGAAGCAACTTATGTCAGTGTCTTTTCTTTTGATCTAAAGGGATTCTATTTTGGAATAGAAGGGAGTAATAAAGCTAAATTAAATGTTCCGAGATGCAAATCTCTTCCATAACCACTTAAAGAAAAAGACACAAAGAAATAGAGAGTATCAGTAAACCATGAAGGTTCTGTCTCTTTTATCATACTAGAGTTTGACATGCATCCTTAAGGATTCGGACAGGGCAAGAATATAGCCTTAGAGCTCTTTTTGGAGGAAGTGTACTTATCTCAGCTTCAACGTCACAGGGCAAGGCTATGTTAAATGTAAAAGATGATGACTGAGAGCTGTCTTTAGGTAAATATTGGGAGAAGTGTACTGGGGTGGGGGTGCGTTATTTTTATCGTGGTGCTTAATACGAGAGGTAGCATTGTTACTTTTTTTATGACTGATCAACGCATTTATACCTTTTTCTTTTTCATAATGCATTCATTTTGCGTAAAATAATTGCTATAAAATGTTCTTTTACTAATTCGAGAAAGCTGCAAAACTTTATTTCTGTAAAATTTATACTTATCTCGATCACTAGAAAAGAAAAGCTCATTCTTAATCCTTATAGATTTTCTAGTTTTAATTTGCCTCGACAACCAATCACAAGACCCACTGCATTAGCCTACGTGTAGACGTACCCTCCCCCCTCCACCGACTAAACCAACGGACCTATTATTACAGAGACATGCAATATATGACTGCTAAAACAAAATTAGCCGCCGACGAACTCGCTTATTTGAGACTAATATACAAAAATTTGGTTTTATCAACAGAGTTGATAATGTAAATTGGCCACCGTACAGAGATTCTAAAAGCTGACGTTTCGAGCGTTAGCCCTTCGTCAGAGCGAATCGAGGGATTATGGGTTACGTGTAGTTTTTATAGTAGAGTAGGAGCTACGCTATTGGTGGTAACATGGCAACGTGAAAAATAGGAATATATTAGTTAAATGAAAAGCGTTCGTTAATACCGTGAGGATTAAGGGTGCCGATTTCAAAGATGAATTTTTGTTCCAGATTCTTGCGGCTTTCCGTAGTACCTAGATGTAGGGAAAGGCCGCAGATAGCCATGTGTTTTTTGGAGTGGTTAGGCAGATTAAAATGGCGAGCGACTGGCTTAGATGCATCCTTGTCATTCTTTTCAACATCGCGAAGGTGTTCGCGGAATCGGTCACCTAGTCGTCTACCTGTCTCACCAATGTATAATTTATTGCATAACGTACAAGTTATGCAATAAATGACATTTGCGGAGGTACATGTGAAACGATCGGTGATCTTAACAGATCGCTTAGGTCCCGATATCTTGCTAGTGTTAACAATGAAAAGACAAGTTTTGCATCGTGAGCGCGCGTATTTGGAAGTGCCGGGTTGCTCGTTAGTTTTGAGCGCGCTTCTAACTAAAAAGTTGCCTACGTTTTTGTCGCGTTTGAATGAAATAAGTGGAGGTTGCGAAAAGATTCTACCAGTCTCGGGATCATTTTGGAGTAATTTAAAATTACTAAGAATGATGCTTTTGACTGCGTGATTATGAGGATGGAAAGTGAGGGTGAATGGAATTCTGTCGTTCTTATCTTTTTGTGACGTTTGTAGTGATGACTGTCGATCCAATTGTTGGGCGCGATGATGGCCCGCTTTGACCACAGAGACAGGATAGCCACGTTTTTCGAAGAACTGGCACACTAGTACACTACAAACCTACCGATTCACACAGTTATTTGTTGTATTCATCGTCACATCCATCACATGTCAAGAACTCCATTCCTTATTCTCAATTTCTTAGACTTCGACGTCTATGTAGTGATGACTCCGATCTTTTCAGCAAATCAGAGGAGATGTGCCAGTTCTTCGAAAAACGTGGCTATCCTGTCTCTGTGGTCAAAGCGGGCCATCATCGCGCCCAACAATTGGATCGACAGTCATCACTACAAACGTCACAAAAAGATAAGAACGACAGAATTCCATTCACCCTCACTTTCCATCCTCATAATCACGCAGTCAAAAGCATCATTCTTAGTAATTTTAAATTACTCCAAAATGATCCCGAGACTGGTAGAATCTTTTCGCAACCTCCACTTATTTCATTCAAACGCGACAAAAACGTAGGCAACTTTTTAGTTAGAAGCGCGCTCAAAACTAACGAGCAACCCGGCACTTTCAAATGCGCGCGCTCACGATGCAAAACTTGTCTTTTCATTGTTAACACTAGCAAGATATCGGGACCTAAGCGATCTGTTAAAATCACCGATCGTTTCACATGTACCTCCGCAAATGTCATTTATTGCATAACTTGTACGTTATGCAATAAATTATACATTGGTGAGACAGGTAGACGACTAGGTGACCGATTCCGCGAACACCTTCGCGATGTTGAAAAGAATGACAAGGATGCATCTAAGCCAGTCGCTCGCCATTTTAATCTGCCTAACCACTCCAAAAAACACATGGCTATCTGCGGCCTTTCCCTACATCTAGGTACTACGGAAAGCCGCAAGAATCTGGAACAAAAATTCATCTTTGAAATCGGCACCCTTAATCCTCACGGTATTAACGAACGCTTTTCATTTAACTAATATATTCCTATTTTTCACGTTGCCATGTTACCACCAATAGCGTAGCTCCTACTCTACTATAAAAACTACACGTAACCCATAATCCCTCGATTCGCTCTGACGAAGGGCTAACGCTCGAAACGTCAGCTTTTAGAATCTCTGTACGGTGGCCAATTTACATTATCAACTCTGTTGATAAAACCAAATTTTTGTATACTACTTCCCCACCGACGCAGCACCACAGT
>NC_090869.1:16851034-16861034 GCF_036669935.1 Montipora foliosa | reverse complement strand
TCCTTATTTGTGTATTGCTGTGCCACACAGTTCAACAGTTCAACCCATTTGGGACTTCCAGGTCTCTCTCTGGAGTAGCTGAGAGCTAAGCCCTCCATGATGTTAGCATTTGCATTCACTTTTTCCTGAATGGGATTTGAAAGAAGTGAAGACAATGGCTTGCTCCTTTTACTTTTTACTTCTAGTAAGAAACACCTCCTAGAGAGTGAGGTTCGCATGTTTACAATCATGTTTCCAAAACATTGCTAAAGCCAGTATGCGTGCAAAGTACTGATAGAGGTGAAAAATATTGTGATCTTATTTTTTTATTATCAAAGGTAAAGGGAAAATGTCCTGACATTGAATTAGTCAGTAATAATTTCTGACTCTGATCTGATTATTAGAATGCAAAAAGAGTACTCTTTATAGCCTGGATTAGTTTTCTATTTTAGGGAATAATGCATACAGTACAAACTCACATATAAGAACCTAGTACAGGCTGAAATTTGGCATTTTAAAAATACCCAAAAATATAAGAACCTGCAGAGCCTGGCAAGAAAAAGAGGTACTTTTACAAAAAAATCACCCTCGAGAAAACTCCTGTTACAGACCTAATCGGCTAACTCAATGTTGTACCCAATTCAAACCCTTTGGGAAAAAAACGTTTTGTTTCAGGTATTTCCATATCATTTAAATATGAATGGTACATTATAATGCAAATACAATACACAAAGAATCTTAATCTCGGGAGATTTGAATTGGGTACAACATTGAGTTAGCCGATTAGGTCTATTGTGTATTTGTTTTCTTTGATTGGCATTTTATTGGATTTTCTCTAGAAATGTTTTCCATAAAGCTACAGTGCAATACTGTCTACATATCTTATGAATAAAATATAGAAATTTATTGTTGTTCCTCAGAGAAATAAGAACCTATTAAGAAACTACATGTAATCAGCCTGAATTATGAAAAAATAGCCTAAAATATTAGAACCTGCTCAGCCTGACCTCGAAAATTCTAGGTTCTTATGTGTGTGTCTTTACTGTATTTTGCAGGGTTACCAGTAGTAACTTTTACCCTGTTATACAAGCATGACAGTATGCCATGTTTTCAGTCTCGCACGCTTGGGAGATCCTTGAATTGTGTTCATCTTTTCATTACCAATCCAAATAAACTGAAAAACCAACTAGTAAGGTAGAATATGTATGGTAGAATTTTACCATGAGAGTTAAAAGAAGGAAAGTTTACCCCATCAAATTGGCCTTCAAGAATTTCCTGGCAGATCTGTTCATTTGAGGCACCCATGTTTTCAACTTCTGTTTTAAGTTCAGCCACTTTTTACCTTGCACAGTTTTAAAGTTTGTTTCAAATCCTCCGCTGAGTTCGCTTTGACGTCAGTTCATATGACACTGGGGCACAACCAACTTGATTTTGAATAGAATTGTTTGCAGACAGGGGCTGTGGAACACTTTTGTTTACACTGGGTGACAGCCTGTGCAACCTTACATAACATGCACCACAGCACCTTAAACTGCTTATGAGGGCCACACAGCCAAACTTTTTTCCAAAAAAGTTTTCTTAGCTTAAGGGAACAAATCATCTACTGACTTTGGGAGATATGTCCAGGTTTGACCCTAATTAGATGCACGCGGATTTCAATAAGCGTCACGAAGTGTCCCCTTGCTCTTCTCGCCAACTTCAACATCACTTGTGTCTCAGAATACAGAGAATTTATGTCACAAAGTGTCCCCCAAATGCTACTCTTTAAGTGAAGATTAGCTGCTGCATTTACCCAAAGCTAAAAATAATGCTGACCTTTACCCTTACCTTATTGTTGAAAATAGGTAGCAAATGCTTAGACTTAAAGGGACACTTTGTGTTGGATGTCAAAATTGGGCGTGTATCTAATTAGGGTCAAACCTGGACATAAGTGGACTTTGGTAGTGACTTTAAATGTTTTAGCTTGTACAGGGGAGTTGTGTATTTGGACGCTGAACAGCAGAGGCGGATAGTGGCATTCCTACGGACTTGACATTTTTCCTTTAACATCATTTATGGGACGAGATTCTTCCTTGTAGGCTTTTTACATATACTATAAATAAGTAATGATGAAGACATTGTTTACAATCTCTGAGGCTCAGCTGGGACTAGTTTCTTTTTTTTTTTTTCAATTCTTCACAAAGATCAAACCTTCAATAACTTTTTTTTTTTAAACTTTGATATAAGCTAGACTTAACTCTAGTGAATTGGAAAATGAAACATTTGTGGCAAATTTTATGATAAATTCAACTCAACAGTCGAAATTGAAAGTTGACAATTGAAGCTAAGCTGAACACAATCTTGATGTGTAATTTTAAAGGGGGAACTGAAAGGGAAACACTTAAACACTGGGGGTCTCACGAATCTTTTTACGGAAGAAGTGTGCGGGAGATAAGCTGAAAATCAACTCTAAAGGAACCTATCCACGAATACTCAATACCTTTCAAAAAAAAAAAAAGGACAAAATTACCTTTTGCAAGGTCTAGCGATAGAGTACACCGAGCTGTAACGACAACAGCAGTCCGAAAACGATCTGTAGGAAACCTCACTGAACCGTGACGCAAGTGACAGAAGCTGCTTCCACATCAACTTGACTAACTACCTCTAACTCGAATATCAGATCACCGGTCACAGACAAGGCAATGACAAAAGAACTGTTCACACTATTTTAATAGAAGTATAATAAGAATTCATCCTAGGTTTGCAGTCTCAAGATAGTCCAAAAGCAAGTCTTGACACACTAATTCTAGATTGGATCTCTTATTAGCAGAGTCGGAGAACTCGAAATCTTACGGCAGAAAGATCTTTTCGAGCAATTTGCGTACTGGTTATAACCTTGCAAGAAGGTTAAACTAAATACGATAAATTCACCGCTTCAAAACGTTTTTCAAAGCTTTACAGATCTTTCCGAGGTGACTGAATGAAATACCTGTGTAAAATGGTTGGCTAATCGCTTGCACTCAACACAACTTCTATGTGCTCTTCCACCGCGACACAATATGGCCGGCGGTACAAGTCCTGATCTGTAAGTAAGATGCGCGCAAGCTCTTATGGGATTTTTGGCCGCTGGCGAGCTTTATTGCTCGATGTTCAAAAAAATCTCGTCTTAAATGCCAATTACCATGAGGGGCAACTTTAGAATACGAGCGCTAATATTTGTCTATTTGTAGTCGCGAAGTTTGAAGAAACAACTAAATGTACAAAATTCATGGCTTTGCATTTCTGTCGGGTTTGCTCCTTAAAACGACATCATCCATTTGAGGTGTTGGAGCACTTTTAGTTCAATTCAGCTTTGTGTCGCAGTGGCAAGGGATACTCTTGCTTTAAATCCTTGAATACACTGGCTGCACTCGTCTCGTAACGCTGGCTTTGTTCTTTTGTTTTATACACCGAATTCATAAATGGCGGCCAACTCGGGTCGAGTTAGCGGCCAAACATGACACGGAGGCGTTTTTGGATGAACACGCAGTATTTTTGATGGAGTAAATGAACGATCGACGTGCGGAAAATTGGTTGTTTGTTTGTTATTTATTTGTTTAAGCAGGTTAAAGTTTGCTCTTGTTTTTCTTTTTGTTGCTATTGCTTTTTTAAGAGTCGATAAATACATCAGTCAAGGGAAAGACAGTTTTCTTATTAATCCGGATCCGTATTCGTTGTACTAAAAGCGAAACTTTGCCAAGCATGGGGTGCGAATTGTGCTGTTGTTGTTTCAAACTGTGGTGAGGTTTCTTATACAAAAGTGAGACAAAATTTTCCGAAAGGTAAAAGTATTAGGTGCTCCCTGGTGGAGAAAATGGCCGCTTTTTACGAGGAAGAAATGAACAAGGTTAATGGGGAAAGCGGCTGGAAAGCATCATTTTGTCCCAACCAGCTGGAAGAAGGGGAAACCTCTTGAGGATCTATCTGTTGGTATTATTTACAAAGCTCGTTACAAATGGGTGAGCTTGTATACAAACATCAAAATAACTTGCTTCCTGATATTTATGACTCCTATTTCACAAACACCAGAGAGGCCCATTGATATTGTACACGTTCAAGATCAAGCCAAAATCTGTTTATACCTCGGCCAAGAACGAATTATGGCAAATTCAGTGTTAGATTTGCCACAGCCGATATCGATTTAACATATAAAAAATGCTTCCTCTCTCCAACGCTTTAGAAATGAGCTTAAAGTTCATCTGCTTACAACCAAAGCCCGAGAATGACATCCTGCTTAGCTGTTATTTTTTAGTTGCACCGTCTCATTGTTTTGCTTTGTTTAGTGCGTTTTGTTTGTTTACTTTCTACCTCAAACTTATTAATTAACCTAATTGTAGTCTATTTTATTTTATTTCTTGGTTTCCACAACGTAGTCTATCACGTCTGCCTGCTATTTAAAATTAGGTCTTGTATGAATGCTAGATTAGGTGTGCGAACACTACTAACCCTGTGGGTTTTCGCTCGCAAATCTCCACTCCACATTTCTGTGCATGCATTATTAATTTGTATTGTTTTATCTGTGGAAATAACGAAACCTATGAACCTATGAGGACGAGTATCTTAAGAATAGAATGCACTAGCGACGACAAGCCCTTTTATTATTGCTGTAAGTGCTATCACTGCTTCATGCAGAAAAAATGACGAACCCGACCAAGTTTGTATTGTATCTGGAGGTCCATGGTTCATTTATTTCACACTATTTACATAACATTAACATAGAAAGAAAAGTATAGTCACAACACATGGTTACAAGATAAAATAATCACAGTACAGGTTATAAAATGTGTGTGGTGGTCAAAGTAGCGAAGGCTTTCTAGTTGACCACCATCTACTTTTAAGTAAACGAAGAAATGGCACTGAGCTTTACTGGGATATAGAAAAAAAAAACATTTGTAGAGCCTAGGACTAATTTACAGAAGAAAATTACATGTATATAACTTAAGCATATTAGACATATACTGTACCACGTGAGAAATCTATACAGGACAAGCTTAGCAAAAGGGGGGAAAAATTAAAAGGAACATACAAACAAACAGACAACAACAACAGCAGCAGCGACAAACAAAAACAAAAGAAAAGAACGACACGTCATCAACAACAGTAGCGGTAACAAACACAAAAAAATATAAGACAATTATTATTATTATTATTATTATTACTATTATTATTATTATTATTATTATTATTATTATCATATATATTTTAAACAAGCTCCATTATTATTATTAAATAGTTACGTGCTATACATTTGACCACATAACAGAACATACATTATTTGATTGACAAGAGATCAGGTGGGCCTTATAAAGTTTCTTAAACTTGTTAAATGTTTTTGCTTTTTTTAGTGCCAAGGGGACAGTTTCCCACATGACAGAAGCAGAGTACTTAAAAGTAAATTTGGCTATGTTAGTTCTAACTTGTGGTTGGTAAAAATTAAGCTTAGCAGAATTTCTGGTGTTATAGGAGCGGACAGTTGCTGTAGGCGTTAAAAAGTTATGGAAGATTGCTGGAACAGTTGATGGATTGTTGTATAATTTAAATGCCGGTGAGCAGATTTTGAATTTAACAATATTTTCAAATTTTAAAACTTCAAGGATTTGGTAATATGGGAAAGAGGGCTCTTGTTTGTTTGCAAAAAAATACTACGGATGCATTTATTTTGCTTAGTACAGATCTTATTTAAATTAGTCTGATAATTGTTGCCCCAACACATTGCGCTGTAATTAAGATAAGGGTAATTAAGTGTATAATACAATTGTCGTAACATCTTTAAATTCAGGTAGTTCCGTAGTTGGTTTAGGATTCCAAGGTTTTTAGTCAGTTTGCCTTGTACATGTGCTATTTGAGTTTTCCAATTCAAATGCTCATCTAAATAAATGCCTAAATATTTGATACTAGTTTTGCGTTCAATGTTTAAGATATTAATATTGTGTATAGTTGGCTTCTGTGGAGATGTTATTATCATAAAGTTTGTTTTCCTCATGTTAATAGCTATAGACAACTTATTGAGATTGCAATAGTTAATTACTTTCTGAAGTTCTGAGTTCATAACTGCTTCAAGATCTTTTGATGTTTTAGTAGCATAGAAGATATTAGCATCATCAGCAAAAAGTCGAAAGGAAAGCATGTCTGAAGAATTAGCAAGATCATTTATGTACAGAAGAAATAATAGTGGTCCAAGGGTTGATCCCTGAGGAACTCCACAAACAATCTGGAGAAATTCAGATTCAACATTACCTAGTTTCACATATTGAGTTCTTTTAGTAATGTAACTTGTGAACCAATCTAGAGCTTTTCCACGTACTCCATATTTATGTAGGAGGTGTTGTGGAACTCCGTTTGCTCACGGGTGGCGTGTAAGACTGGTTATTGTAACCTCTCTTAGGCGCTTACGCTTAAAATTTGAACATTTTCCTTGTTTGAAAGTGGAGGTATACAAGATTTAATCAGTGATGCTGCAGCAAAATCCCGAAGAGGCATACCCTCGTAAGCTTTAAACCTCACCAAAGTTTGATTCAACAACAGCACAACTCGCACCCTGCTTGGAAATTGCCGAATCCATAAGAAAACTGTCTTTCCCTTGAATGACGTGTTCTTCGACTCTTAAAAAAGCAATAGCAACAAAAAGAAAAACAAGAGCATTTTTTAATTTCTTCAAACAGATGGCTTGATTTTACACAACTAAGCAGGATCGAACGATAAAAGCTTACTAAAGTTAAAAATTTACCTCTTTACAATGTGAGCTTAAGCAGAGTCGTTCCAACATTTCAGCCAAAACCGTAGCTCATCATTTTTTTAATACCGATGACCTTCTTGCACTTAAAGAAGAACCAGGAATGTAATTTTCCGCACGTCGATCGTTCATTTTCTCCTTCCCTCCTCGAAAATACGTCGTGTTTATCCTAAAACGCCTCGATATCATGTCTGGCCGCCAGTCGACCCAGGTTGGCCGCCATACATGAATTCGGTGTATGGACTTTAATTATTTCGAATAAGCTTTGATGAAAGACCAGCCCTAAGGGTTTGTTTGAAGTCGTGCAGGAACGTGTCAAAATCATGTTGAGGAAGTTTGCAACAGTAAAATGTGGAGTAAATTCAGTTTGATAACGATGATAAAAAGTTGTCCCAAGATGGAGTTGTTCACGATCGTAGTGATTATTGGAAGATTTACAGTCCAGCACTTGCTGGCCGTATTTATACTAGAGGACGTCAAAGACGTCTAAGACGTCTTAGACGACTAGTATAAATACGGGAAATAAGGTGGACGCATTAAACGTCGGACGAATTAAACGTCTCAAGTTAAGAGAGTCTAAACGACCCACTCAACAGACGTCGTAGTCGTCTCAGACGTCTAAGCCGTCTAGTATAATTAAGACGAGACGTGCTAAACTGGGACGGACTTGGCAATGAAGGGCACACAGTCTCTTTGGTGATTAAATCCCAGTATCTTTGATTTCTAGCCATCGAAGTTAAGTGTGTCCCGTATTTATATTAGTCGCACTTAGGCCTGACGTTTAATGCGTCTGGACGTCTTAGACGTCCTCTAGTATAAATACGGCCATTTTTTTAGGAATGGGATCCAAGCAACAGGACTTCTTAGATGCACGAATCTACATGAGCCGAATCTAATGCAAATGAGAAAAATCTAGACTGTTTTCGCTCATTTGCATTAGATTTCGCGCATATAAAGTTCGAAGTTTGAAACGGGCCTTACTCTTCTTGGAATAACAAGTTATTAGTCGCACTTAGGCCTGACGTTTAATGCGTCTGGACGTCTTAGACGTCCTCTAGTATAAATACGGCCATTTTTTTAGGAATGGGATCCAAGCAACAGGACTTCTTAGATGCACGAATCTACATGAGCCGAATCTAATGCAAATGAGAAAAATCTAGTGTTTTCGCTCATTTGCATTAGATTTCGCGCATATAAAGTTCGAAGTTTGAAACGGGCCTTACTCTTCTTGGAATAACAAGTTAAATGTCACGTTCCATCGTCACCGCCATGTTCAGTGGTGGACGAGAACAAACTATCTCTCATTAGCTCCTTTTGTTCGTCCACTAGCAATTGTACATTGCAACATTCTTATCTGTGTCTGTAGAGATTTGTTGCAAACCACCTCTAGGCTTCTGGTGTATGATTGTCAAGGTCCGCAGGAATATTGACAATGTTTCTTTCAAAAAAAGAGGAGGAACCCGTCTTGTCAGGAAGTTGCCTTTTATCAGCCTCACACGGTGGCAGAACAGGATCACGGGTAATGTTCAAGACCTTCTTAATCAGTTTTGAAGAGGCCTAAGTGACTATAATAGTCTAGCCGAGCTTTGTTCATTAGAAAGAGGGCGTCCAGTGCCAAAATTTCGAAAGAAAGGTAGTAGTAGGGTTATTTTCAGGAAATTCCAACTGAAACTTTGGGCTACGTTAAGAGGTAGACCCTTTATTTTTCTTTCCATTTGACAATTCCTCCGAATCCCTGTTGGAATCCCTGTTCCAATCCTTTTTTTTTTGCACGTCGGCTTGTTAACGTAATGGTTTAGTAGTAATCGGTGTGTTTGGAAAATCGCTTACCATAGTAAAACGCTTAAACATAAACACCCCTGGTATGAAAGAACTAAAAGCTTCTCGAAATTATCCAGCTTACTCTGAAATCTTCAATGCATGAATTTAAAACATCCCGCTGAGTTGTAGCCTGCAGTGCAGGCGTATTTGCACATTTTCGTATTAGGCCACCATCTTTGGTAACTGTGCCCCACCGGCCCACCCCCAACCCGCCACTGCACCAACCCTCTCCCGGTCAAGCATCTAATCACAATCCAAGATGGCGGCATCGAAAACCTGATTTATCTAGCGTTCCGTGCCAAAATAACGCCTGCACTGCAGGCTATCTGAGTTGCAAGGAGGGCTTATTTCACACTCTGCACTCCAGGTTGAAATTGAGGCTACTCTGGTTTCATGATAATTCTCCAAACAATAGAGTAGCATCATACTATGTCTTAGTCCTGTTCCGGGACTTCCTCTTACCCAGGCGGGAAAAGAGAGAGTCCTGTATTACTTGCAGGAGCATGCTCGGAATGAGCCAATCATATTGCGTTAGATGCCAGGCTGGATATGTAAATAAAGGGAACCTTGAAACTCCGACAAAAAAATCGTATATGAAAATTACTGTGTGATTTGCAATGTCAGGAAAGAGAAACTCTAAATTATGCCTCGTCGTGACCAAACGAGGAGGAAAACTCCCGATCGCAGTGATGTTGGAAAATTATTGCCGAATAAATGTAACGACTGAGGAGAAATCGCAATAAATCGATGCAAAGTCTGAACTAGTAAATATAGCATAGCATTTCACTAAGCGACAAAACAGCTCGGAGTCAGAATTTCATATTATCTGCAGTACTTTACCTCTAACAATGAGTTTCAGAAGGAAAGTACTTTTAAGTAGCAACAATAAAAGCAAGGTGACACACGCTTTTAAGTAGCATTTTTCATCCTTATTAATTAATATTCACGAACAAATTTCGACCAAAAAAAAATCGTGACAATTAACGTCCGAATAATCGATGCTTGACTGTGCATATATATGTATAAATTTAATAGGAACATTATTGCTTCATCATTGCGTTATACAAACTGGTATGTAATGAAACAAATAGTCCAGGTTGTGATTCAATTTCATTTAACTTTTTATCTAACTTTATAAGGAATAATGCTCAGTTTTTCGGTCATGCAATCGTCTTTTAGTTTTTCCGATATAAAAATCATTGCAGTCTCAACAGGCAGCTCTACATAAACCTTAGCCATTTGGCCACGGCCCTAGGTCTGTCCTTGTAAGGAAAGAAAGATTTAATGCGACGAGTGCTTTGAAAAATTATTCTAGGGAAAAATTAATAGTCTGAGTAAATTATTCTACTCTAATTACTCAAAAAAAAATACTCTGTTTGTCACCGGTGTTTGTGTATTTACGACATTTCTTACCTGACTGTTTAGATTGGTTTGGCTTTTATATTGGTA
>NC_090869.1:16836034-16846034 GCF_036669935.1 Montipora foliosa | reverse complement strand
TGTGAGATGATATTTTTGCCTTCTGCTGCCACGTGCTATGAACAAGTAATCGATTATCGGCTCATGACGCCTCGTTGTCAAATAATTCTAGCTATAATGTACTTCACGGAAATACATGTGTGTATATAATTCCGAAATAAAAGCAAATGTTGCTAATATCTTTTCATGCTGTGTTGTCACAATTTTGACACTAAATGAAAACAGTCTGTTGAATTGTACAAAATCATTTACAGGTTTTCTATGATTTTTAATGAGGTGACTATGTACCTGGGTTTTGTTTTTGTTATTAACAAGATTTAAGGTGAATGAATTCTATTAATTATATAGCCACGATTTTCCTCTGGGTATTTTCCGTGCGTCCTCGACATTCTTCTCATAGTTGGTATTTAACCTCAGTCCAAAGCTGTTTTTAAGTCAACACACCGCTTCGTGCTGATTAATTTGACTAGTATGTTTATGATTTATTAGAAATTTTATTGGCCTCCAATGTTCCCTTGCTGAAGCGGATCGTGAAGGATTTTTTGGGCAGAAAACGGAGACAACAAGACAGCAGGTATAATATTCTGTTTGTTGTGTTTGTTTTTCTGAGCGCAAGCAGGAAGACAATAATTTCATGCCTGTACCGTTATATAAACATATTATAACAAAATTTGACGCCTTTTATGCTTTCTCAATTATAACTGATTCCCTTGAGACCTCACGAGGAACGAAAGTTATTGAAAGTTGTACTGTGTTCGTTGCTATGAAATACACGTGTTTGATTTCTATTCGGCTTAAAACGTTGGAAATGAACGCTTACTGAACTCTTCCACATACTCTGTTAAGTGCACATCTTTCTATCAGAGATTAGGATCTCCCAATTGGAACTGATTCAGTTGAGACAAAGCAGTGTGCATTGTTCGATGGTATGAAAGCCATGTGGTTGATTCTGTTCAAAAAGGAAACGCCGGAAATGAACGCTTTAACTTTTCGACATGCTCTGCAACGCGCACATTAATAAACTAGAGATTAGTCCAGAGATTGGGACACCGGAACATTCGGTCCATTTTTAATATACTTTGGCCAAGGCGTAAGCAAGTACTTTGAATAAAAAATATTCAAAACCTTCTCGGTGATCGAACTTAAACAGTACGATGACGGAATGATGTTCAATTAAGACAAGATTCAGAGATAGACTTTGCTTACGTTAACCACTTTGACGTGACCCGTGATGGACACAGTAATCAGGCGCGCCAGTTTGATATCCACGCAGATAGATGCCATGTATTTTCGGAAATACACGCAAGGCTTGAGTGAAAGCGTTCATTTTGGGGCAGCTAATCCAGTAAATCTCTGATTTTGTTTCGTAATCCACTTTCGCAGTTTCTCATAATTAGTTATTTAACCAATCAAGGACATTGGAAATCTCTGCAGGGACGCACGCAATCTATCGATCAGGAATGTTGGAAGGACTGGAATGGATCATCTCCACAGCACTAGGGAATCCATTTTTGCTTCTTCTTAGTGTGGCTGGTATCGCAGCAATCAGCCTCGTAGCTTCTTTGGCATTTGTTGTAGCAAAGGCCAACGCTAAAGTACGTAATTTTGAAGGTCCAGCATGCCACTGGATCAAAGGACATCTTGATGAGGTAAGAAAAGATACATGCGTCATCCTATTTAAGTGTCCATCCTCTTAAGAACATTGCTCCGCTTAACAAGTTTGTCTCCATCGTTTGAACTAGACCGCATGTGCAGCGTGCATCAGAGAACAATTTTTCGATGTCCTGCACATGTGGTTAGAGTTCCACATTATTTGGACGTTTGTCATGCATGTCTGATGAGCTCAGTTCAGATCCAGTTTGAGCGAAGGCGCACGATACATCATCAACTCATTTATAGTGGCCCTTGTTGATATTTTATCGGTTTAAGTCGCGAGTGTGCCGCTTTAATGTGAATTGATACAAAAACAATCCTAGCTTTTAAATGATGGAGCAGAGTGGACGGAAATCGTGCATCCCATCCATTCCATTCCACTACGTCTTTGCATCAAAGATACTTGTGCCAACAACTAAGGACTGTTCTTCTCTACTTTGATTACATGTAAACCCTTTTATGAACAAAAACTTAGTCTTGTTAACAAGCCCAAAAAATCCAGGCCGGAAATCCCAGAGCCAAGGCGGTAACTATTTGTTACATCAGGCGCCAAATGGAAAATGTCAATGTCGAGACTCGCCAAACTCTCGTTACACCGTTTTCCGGTCGACTATTTCGTAGCCGTTTCTCAACATTGAAAGCAAATGTTTTGCTCAACTCTTTATTTTGCTGTGCTAATAGGGTCTTCCGGTACGAGGAATCAAAGCGGGGAGTATTTTTAACGCGAAATCGATAAACCGAAACCGTCAACACAGACCTACTGATAGACAATCTAAGACTTTCTTTGTGGATTAGCTGTATGAAATTGTTGCTTTTTCATCTGTCTTCAGACGTGTTATCACGTGCATTACGAAAAGATTTCTTTTAGAAGTGCCCTGTTTGTTTTTCATCACCTGCATAAGAGATTAATTGAACAAAGCCTTTGCTGCTCAAGCGCAGACACATATGAGCCACGATTACTCGGATGACACTTTTTAACGGGGAATATTCATTTCCGCAGTTGCCCCGCAGCCCTTTTAAGTCTGTGGGAAGACAAAACGTCCTTTGAAATGTTTATCACAAGACCTTTTGCATTTTTAACCTAAATGTCGAAAATATGGCGATGTGCAGTTAAGTCACCCACTCGACAACAATAAATGTTTTGGTGCACTGAAAAACCCTGTCTATTTAGCAAATCAGCCTGGAATAGAAAGTACTGTGTACTTTGATATCGGTTATCTGGGAAAGATACAACAGGGAACAGAGAACAGAGAACGGGGATTGGAAAACTTGAGAATCTTTAGAATGAGAATCTTGAAATCTCGGACTTCAATAATTGGAGATTTGGGCGAGATTGTCGCAAGTTGTGTAGTTAAGCTTGTGTGTCGAAATGGAGAAGTGATTTTCGCAGTTAGCAGAACGATTTTAAGCAATTGTCTAGACACCTGAGAAATTCTGATAGCTTCAACGGAAGTCGAATGCTCTATTGGCTGAGCTACGAAGCCACTCATTGGGCACAGGTCAATTTGCTTGTCATTCGACTTTGTAGCTTGTGTATAAAAATTCCCCGTTTTAAGGATTTCCGCTCTTAGACATTCAACGTTGTGAACATTCCCGCTTTTAAAGATTCTCCGTTTTAAGGATTGCCGCTCTCAAAGATTCCGCGTTCCCCGTACAAATTCCCCGTTGTTCTATTCTCCATTCTCTGGGATGTCTTTGTTTTAAATTACCTGCATATCATCTTTAACTTGCTCAAGTGCATGTCATGGATAAAATTTGAGGAATGCTGTCATTTTAAGGACATTTTAAAGAAGAACATACGCTTTAATTCACAAGGGCAGGAAAAACACAACAAATTGGATACTAACGGAGTTTTGAAAACATTTTCAGTCATGTTTGGAAATTTCATATAAATAGCATACTAGTGTTACTATTTTTTTCTTACTCAGGCTAGCAGCAAAAATTTCCTGCATCGATGGATAAACTTCCGATCGTTTATTTATTTATTTTTACGTCACTTCTATGATCCTCCCTGCGCAAGCAAAACATAAACATTTTGGGATGGATATGTCTGCCTGTGTTGTCTAGATATTTCTAAAAATATTCACTTAGCATTTTTAGTGCGACTTGTGGGACTTACGAATACTTACAGTAGCAAAGTCTGAACAACGAACTCGCCTGGTTACACGTTATGATGCCGAACACAGTTTTATGCATCACCAGGCACAGTTCGATATTGCGTGAGATGATGCTTCCCGCGCGAAATCAGCGGTTGGTGGGAAAATTTCTGCCAGGGTAACAACGAAGTACTAAAAGAGCATTTACGTTCGTATCCATCAAGATGATACGCAACATATACTCATTATTTCAGGTCTCATGTAACTAAATTACCGGATGTCCACCAAGTCAGATACGTCAAAGCCATAAAGCTGTAACTATCAACAACACCATAAACACCAGACGATATTTTGAACATCTTCTCGTCAGAAACTTGCTTTATTAAGTTTTCTAGAGATGGAAGGGAGTGAAAGCAAATAAGTTCAAATCTCTTCGCACATCTAATGCTCTCAGGATACGTTTCTCCTCTCAAATCACGATATGTTTTCTTTGTTTCAGGTCAAAAATGAGACATAGCAATTAGCACTCAGTAATAGCACACCGTTTCCGGCAGGGTATTAAAGTTAAAAATTTCACCACACAGATTTAGAAACTACGAAAGTTCTGTTTCATTGTGATGTCGCCCTACGGGACAAATTTTACGTACTATGATCTGCATATTTGACAACGTGACACATCTCAATTGAGCATATGACATATGAGGAGATATGTCCGGAAATGAACGGATTTCAATAAGCGCCACGAAGATGTCCCCTTGCTGGGAATACGGAAAAATGAAAGGGACCTCGAGCAAGGACGGCGACGACGACGTCTACGAGAAAGCCACAAAACAATAGGTTAAAATAGCAAAAACAATAGTTCGGCACGGCCTGCACGTGCGTTTTACATTTTGATACATTTCTTTGCCGTTCTATAAGGGAGCTCAAGATTTTACGACGGCGACGGCAACAACAACGGCGCAAAACAATGATATCATTGGTTGAAAGAGCATAAATAATTGTGCTGCACGTGCAGCACGGATTTTAGGACGGATTCTTGCGGTACTCTGCGTCAGGACGACGTGAAATTACCAAATTTGAGGTTTTGACGACAACGTGAGCATGGAACAGAGAATCTTTCATTCTCTATTTTCACTTTGTAACTACTCGTACCAATTTATTTTCACGATACGTCGCCCAAATTGTAAGAAGTCAACGAGATAGAATAACCGCGAAAGAATTATGATAAAGCAACTGCACGTGTGTTTTTCACTTTGTCCATTTCTTTGCCGTCGTCAGCTAAACAACAACGTGAAATAGCCTAATTTGAGGTTTTTATATTCTCTATTTTCGAATTCCCCATAATACACTTTGTTTTCCCCCCAAATTTTGCATAAACCATTGTTTTCAAATGCTCTTGGGAATATGCAGTGTCCCCAATAGCATTTGAAAACAATAGTTTATGCAAAATTTGGGGGGCAAACAAAGTGTATTATGGGGGAATTCGAAAATAGAGAATAGGACGTCAGTACTTGAAGATAAATTGTCATTTTGTCCCCTAAATTAAGTGCCGTTCCGACGAGTGCCATTTTTTGAGCAACTAAAACACCCTTGTCATGCACTAAAAGGTTGAAATAGTCTCGAAGCGATTAAAATAACGCAAATTTGTATTTTAAGATGTCGTTCTCGTTGCCGTCGCTGTTGTCGTTGCTTAAGCTCCTTAATGACGTGAATGATCACATTCAGGAGCGCATGAGTAGGAGCTTGCTTCTCCTATACAAGCCCTATTATGAGTCAACCTTTGCTCGTATCTTTCTAATTTTAGAACGCCACGAGTTCTTCGGCTCTGCACACACTGTTCAGAATGGCTAATCAGAATAAAGTTATTGTGGAACAAAGACAAAATTAGCACAAACAATGTATGCAAATTGTGCAAATTGATGTAAATTGTTGTAAATGTGAGTTTCCTGCTGAAAGATTAGTTCTAAAAATAGAAAGATAGCCGCAAAGGTTGACTCAAGGATATAATGCATTGGGAGGCTCCTAGTCATGGGCTCCTGTCACATTTGAAGTCACGTGGAGGACGAGAGCACCTGACGATGAATTTTCAATTTTCTCTCTATTCTTCTCATTTAATTTTTAATTCACGGAATGTGTATTCACTCTTTCCAAGCCGAGCGACTCGGATTATTGCAGTAACGGGAAATAATATTTTTAGACAACGTTCTTTTAGCCGTCGTCGTCGACACCCTTGCTTAAGGTCCCTAAAGTCACAAAGTGTCTCCCTCAAACGCTGCTCCTCATGGTTAGTGCGCTCGACTCCGGATCCAGTGGCCCGGGTTCGGGTCCTGGCCGGGGACATTGTGTTGTGTTCTTGGGCAAGACACTTTACTCTCACGGTGCCTCTCTCCACCCAGGTGTATAAATGGGTACTGGCGAAGTTAATGCTTGGGGTAACCTTGCGATGGACTGGCATCCCATCCAGGGGGAAGTTAAAAATATTCCTAGTCGCCTCATGCTACAGAAACCGGAGATAAGCGCCGGCCTGATGGGCCTTCTAGGCTCGTAGCAGACTTTACCTTTGCCTACCAACTAAAGATAAACGGCTGCATTTACCCTAGGCTAAAAACAACCTTTTCCCTTTTCCCTTATTTCGGCGACGAAAATGTGACTTTGCACAATCCTAAGTCTTTCCCGTTATTCCATCTCGTTCAGGTCGTAGGTACAGTGTGGGCTAAGTATCCTAAAACTAAATTGGTACAGGCGGTTTCAGAGTGAAAATAAAAAATCAAAGATTCTCTTTTGCATGCTCACGTTGTCGTCAAAACCTCAAATTTAACGATTTCACGACCTCGTTTAGCAGAGGACCGCAAAAATATTGCTCAAATGTGTGCCGCACTTGCAGCACGGTTTTTAATGTTCTTTTAACCAATGATGTCATTGTTTTGTGGCGTTGTTGTTGCTGTCACCGTCGTCATTTCTTTTATTGGAAATAGCTAGAAAACTCTTAGACTTAAGGAGACACTTCGTGTTGGATGTCACTGAAATTGGGCGTGCATTTAACGTGTTTGTTGATCATTTGTCTATGAACCCTGTTTCATCATCTGCTGCTTGAGAATGAAAAACGCTTGCTTCAACTAATGGCAACTTAACGGAATAGAGCGTCTTGCTCAACTTTGTTGAACAACGTTCAACGTGATATGACACACAATTCGACATTTGTTTAGCAAGAACTGATATTGTCTTCCTCTTGGCCCCAATTCCTCGTCTTTTTGCACAGGCTAGCGTCGGTCTTGAGTTTTCGCGCTCTTTTGCCATCAAACGGTCCCCCGGAAAGAGACTTGCCCAGTCGACTGCAGCTAGCAGCGTACACCAGCACAATTTCATGATGTTATTTTTTACCAGTTGTCTATAATTTTGTCGATTTTGAAATGATCGAAAGTTTCTTTTCCCAAAATGTTTGATTATTTTCCATATTTGGATTAATTTCGTTCCCAGGCTACCTTCGATGGGCATGGACTTTTGTTTCACTTAAATTGCACAGAACGTTACAAGACAGCCTACCGAGTATGGTTTGGACCAACAAGGTCCGCGATTGTCCTCTGTCATCCGGATACAATCAAACCAGTGCTGCCCACCACCTTCAAAGAAGAATCGGTTTGCCGCCTCCTGTCACCATTTTTAGGTGCCTATTCGTATGTTAGTGTAAACACATAAACACATAGAAAAAGCAATGCACAAGCGCGTGGTCGGCATAAATAGGCGTTCCATAAGAGCGTTAAAATTGCCTGATGAATGTGGTACTTGTACCATGCGAAACAGTTCTGTAGCATTAAAACGATGGTTACTCGTGAAACCTAAACGTCTGTATATATATATATATATATATATTTAGTAAAATCCAACTAGTGGTCTATTATCAATGCTGCGTTCTGATTGGTTGAGCTACTAGTAGGCTATTTGTTATAGCCCACTAGTAGCGAAAAGCGCCGGCTTTGAAAACCAAAACAACAATTAAAGTGTAGCTTTAACTAGCGAAAGATGTTTTGTCTCGATATTTTTTTGACCAACTAGTTGGCCCCCATGGCCAACATGGCCTCTGAGCCCCCATGGCCATCCCCCATGGCCTCTGAGTCAATAGCCCATTCGGCCTTCGGCCTCATGGGCTATTGACTCAGAGCCCATTCGGGCTCGACGAATAATTGTTAAATATATGTATATGTACTAGAAATGTTAGAATCTATATATCTCCAACTAGAGCTACACTGGGAGACTCCCTCTCTGTCTCCTTAATTTTCTCTTGCTGTAAACCGAATACCTAGAAACGGACGATCAGCGTGTTCAGTTTCATGCGTCTGTCTCCCAAAGATTGACAAGTGTTACCCATTACAGATTCCGCAATTCTACGTTTCTGGTAAACTGTAAAGCAACCCCTTTAAAGACACCTTGGGGTGTACTTGGCCGTTTCAAAAAGAGGCCTGTAGAAAGGATGCAGGGTAATTTCAATAAAACGTTTGAGACTACGTGTGCCACTGCAATTTCGTTTCTTTGAAGACTTCTCGTTTGTTACTTTATCCAGGTGTGGGCCTTGGCCTCCAAAATGGAGAAAGATGGAAAAGCACAAGAAAACTGTTAACGCCTGCCTTCCACTTTGAAACAATCAAACAATTTATTCACGTTTTCGAAGAGTCAGCAGAAGCCCTCTTGGTAAGACTTAACTTTAACTTTTTTTGCCAAAGAGCAAGCTGAGCGAGGACGCGAGGCTTGCGAGGCGGCCAGGTTAACGCCGCGCGAAGTATTGCAGCAGGCAGAAAAATACGTAGTGCAATGTAAGGTTCCCTGGAGATTTTAGTAGAGACCAATGAAAGTGCGTGTTTTGGTGTGCGATGACATTAGACAAAGTTGCATGACAGTTGCGACTATTAACGATCTTGTGTTCGGAGGTGAGTAAAAACACATTTTTTTCCCATTTCCCTGACCATTGTGTTGTGTACACTTGCTTTGCTTTGTGTACACTTGCTTTGAGTGTTCTTTGATATTTATTTTCGCACCATCGTGTTCTATATTGAGTGAAAGAGCTCAAAACTAAACCGGCGTACGTGTTCTTATCGGCCTCTGTTGTCACTTTCGGATTTCGGCCCGCGAGTAGAGCAGTTTGTTTTTCGTTTTGTAACCACTGAGTTGTAAAAAATTTAATTCAGTTTTCAAAGGAAATATGTTGTCTGCAAAGTACACAATTCAACGATCAAATTGACTAATAATTCATGGTTGTATCTTGCAAAATACAAATTCTACAAGTGAAACAACTTTCATGTGCGAGAGAGAGTTTGATTCTCCCACAGGCACCCCAAGCTCGGTATGAGCATGGCCGACAAAAATAAAAGGATTTGTATGGGAATCCCAATAAATAGCTTAAGAAGATAAGACTAACCTTATTGCCATTGTGGATAGCTTCCTTCCTGTCTGGTCATTTTCCAGATCTGACGCGATTTGAACCATTTTTCAATTTCAATCTGGGTTGTCAAAGGTTTTAATAAAATCCCAATTCCTTCTTTATCCCACTTTGGTTATAAAGCAGCACATTCGAAAGATGTTTGTAGCAATACTCACCGCCCGACGTTGCTCGGAGGACTGCTATTGCTTTCATGATGGGTTGAGATGAAAGTTCAATCTTTGTTAGTTGATTCTGATTTGGAATTGTGACAGTGGGAACTTTTTATCCAGGAATATTTGAATCAAATTGGTGGCTCCTGGAAATTTAGTCTTCGGCCATGGGATTTTAATATAACCGTTGACCACCCAGAAATTGAAAAATGGGTCGAATCGCGTTGGATCTGGAAAAAAAACTACACGGGAAGGAAGCTGTCGACAATGACGATAAGGTTAGGTTTTTTAATTAATAGAGATTTTTTCATATAATTATCTTCTTAAGCTTTTTGTCGGGATTCCCTTACAAATCCTTATATTTTTGTCGATGATGCTCACACTGAACTAGGGGCGCCCGTGATTCCCCATTACATGTTTCACACTGAAAAGTCGGAAAACGCTTTAGCGATTTTTTTACGTGGCTCTGATTTTATTCAACGTAATTATTGTATATTCCTGTTAAAATTACGGCCGCTCAAAAATTACAGCATTACTTTCCATATTATTGCAAAACACGTTGACATCTGCATTTTTGTTGGAGATAAAAAGTGTACAATTTCTATTATTGTATTATTGTTATTAAACTAGTTAAGTTGAGTTTCAGTACTTTGAATAAAAAAAATACAACTACGGTTGGGTATTTTGGA
>NC_090869.1:16821034-16833534 GCF_036669935.1 Montipora foliosa | reverse complement strand
ACTTGAGTAATTTCTTTCTTTCTTTATTTCGTTTTTTTTTCATGGGAGACAGAGCTTAAACTCACACAGGTCATGGAAAACACTTTTTGATAGAAACGGTTTTCTTTCCCGCCGACCGCCTCGAAAAAAAATTACAAAAAACGCTGACTATTTATTTACGAGTTAATTAGTAGTCATTATCCGAAAGTGGGTACTTATTTTTTAATTTTCTTGCAATACAGCTGAAGCGTTTATGACTGCAATACATGAAAATACTCAGGCAATAATGGACCGATTCTCGTAAGTCACTTTTTTGCATATCTTCCATTTTAATTTTATACTTAAGCTTTACAATCTCACTAATTGGAGAAGTTATAGAAATAAAAAAAATCAGTTAGCCTACCCATTTTTGCTTTGATCTGACTTATATCTTCTGATTGAAAACTTCTTTTTTCTATAGGACTCCACTGCATCATTTTGAATTCTTCTACAAACTCACCGCAAAGGGAAGAACATTCAAAAATAATTCCAAACTCCTTGCCCAAAAGGCCGACGAAATTATCCAGGAAAGAAAAAAGAATCTCTTGGAAGAGGTATCTGTTCGTTGTTTCGTATATTGTTTCTTTTATTCGTCGTACTTTACTTCTCCGTACATTCAATGCACTTAAAGTGCCCCTGTGATTTAAAAAAAAATCACTTCCTCTTTTTCTTTAGATTTTGAAAGTGTGTTTGCTTAACACCTGGCTGGTAAATTTTTGAGCTTTGATTTTTATTAAAAGGCCCTTTACTTTTAGTGTAAGTTTTGGATTTCACGGTCCGCCATTACTCACGTTCAAAACTGACCGATTGGACCTCAGAGGGTTAGATCCATTGAAAAGTGACGTCAAAGACTCACTAGTTTAAAATTTCAGCGTGAATGCAGCTTATTCAAAACGCGAGTTTAAACGTCTGAAAGCCCAAAACTCCCGTGCTGCACGTTAATTCTGCGGCGTACACCCGCATTGCACTCTTAAACTACTGAGCCTTTAATTGATGTCATTTTCTCCTCGAACCAGCTCTCTCAAGAACTTAAAGTTAGTAATGGCGGACCATTAAATAGGAAAATTTCAGTGGAAATAAACAGGTGTATTTCTGAAATCAAGGCTTAAAATTTTGGTCGTTTATTGTTTACTTAACATAGTTTTGAAATCCAAAGAAAACTAAGAATTGATTTTTTGATCACAGAGGCACTTTATTTTTTTTCCATTTGTTCATTCATTTATTCGTGCATCATCACAAACTCGCTCACTCACTCACTTACTCATTCACTCGCTCGCTCGCTCGCTCGCTCAGTCGTTCGTTCGTTCTTTCATTCATTCAGTTTTGATTTCATCCCGGGTCCACATTCTTGTTCGCTCAATTGTCATCTTTTTGTTTTTGTTTTTTTTCGCAGCCCGAAAGAGAAGCTCAAAGAAGGCAACATCAATTTGACTTCCTCGATATCTTGCTCGAGGCCAGGGTACGAGATGTCATTTTTATTTGCTATGCATGTAATTGAAAGTTTTGAGCCAAATTAAGTCTTTATGCGGCATACAGTTTAGCAAGTGCTTAGCTGACCCGCGCTCAATTTCTTTTCGGCACGGTGTGTAAAAGCTTTAGCTGTTTATTGTGAAACTGTTTATCAGTAAACCACGTGCAAGCTTCATTTACACTACGCTGAAGTAAACGTCCGTTAACGTTGCTAGCGCTCCAGTTTTGCAGTATGCCTTTGAGGACCATCGTCTGAACATGAGGACTAGAGGTCGCACTGAATTACGGATTTCAAAGCAGAATAGATTAATCAATCCTGATTTTAAAAAAAATTCTCTGCACTCCTGCCCAGCACTCTTCGGTTCATTTATTCGCCATCAGTCTATAGTGCTTGTGTTAATGGTGGAAGTCAGATATGATTTCTATAGAGTTTAATCAGGGTAAAAATGCTAAAAGGGATAGACGAGAAGGACAATGGACATCTCGTGGCAAGTACAAGTTCTAGATAGATTAGAAGGTCATCAACGTAATATTCTCATGCAAAGTATTGAGGTCTAAGCACCCATTTCGAATAGCGCTAGCGCTGATCAACAGTAGTTAAGTCTGAGCACCCGTTTTAACCGGTTATATATAGCTTCAATATTGGTGATGGGTATCTATTTAAATATTATAAAAACTCTCATTTGTTTAGCGGCTTGCTTCGATAGTGTAGAGGTTATCAATGATTCATAATGAAAGAAAAGTATATTTGAAGTGCGGCCGGGTTATAGAGTGACCGAAGATAGAAGTGAACTTCGCACTTCACTGGACAATTTCAGCAATAATATTGTCTTTCGTTTATAACCCGCACTTCAAGTAGACATTTCTTTCACTCGTTAGTCCTTTCATGGGAATACATCCCGTGGAAAGATAAATTGGCACAATCTGCTCCCAAATGTGTGGCTTCACAGCTCAGTTGGTAGAGCATTGCACCGGCATCGCAGAGGTCATGCTTCCATGTAGTGACAAAATTGCTGAAATTGTCCTGCCCAGTTAAGTGTGACTTCTATCTCAATGATTCATAAGTGGCTTATGGCCCATGTTCAACCTTCTCGTACTTCATGTTCATCAAACGTCTTTGAACCTAAAAAAGTTGCTTTTTCAAGTTAAATACACCTTTTTTTTTTTTCAAAAATGGCCGCCATTTAAACATTCTTTTGTTTTTTATTCAAATTAGTCCTTAATGCCTCGTTCTTAAGCTTCAAATTCAAAAGAATATTTTGCCTTGAACGAGGCATCAAGGTCTAATTTGAATAAAATATCAAAATGGCGACCATTTGAGAAAAAGGTGTATTGGCGAGAAAGTTAAAAATTTTAAGTACAGAGTTAACTTCATGTAACTGACTTAATTAGAAACCGACCAAAACGTTTAATTCAATATTCCCTAAAACCGTTTTGGGGAAAAAGTAATTTCTTCTCTCCAAACATCAATACTGTTCCTACCAAATTTTATTTCTGAAATGCTCTTTACTATTACGCACTCCATGAACGATTCGGAGCAATCGCGAAATTAGAAGAACAACGAGAAGTTATATTCTAGATGACACTATCCAAGTTCTCGTTCTCGTTATTGCTGAAATTTATTGTTAAATTTGAATATGGTGCCGTGGTCTGGAATCATTTTGGATTCTTGATCGGAGTCGGTGGTTTGAAGCCGTGTTGTTTCTTTAAGCAAGAATGTTTGCTCCATACTACACTCAGTCTATTTCACTCGGACTAATCCTGAAAATAACTGCAATCCTGTCTATTACACGGTGAGAAACAATCAGGAATACAGGAATAAGCTCTTGTTGCATGTGCCCTCGTGGCTCGCGAGTACAATGTCTCAAGTTAACCCTGAAATTTCAATTTGTTAAGTACTCTTTGCATCCAAAGAGAAAACACCTAAGATATTATTTGAAGGGATTTAACTTTTAACTTAGATGTCACGGGGTATTATACATTTTGTTCCAGCGTGAAAATGGACAGAATTTAACAGACGAAGAGATTCGAGCAGAGGTTAGGACTTTCATGTTCGCGGGACTGGACACTGTCACGAGTGGTAGGTTTAAATATTCTTGTACTTAATTTTCTGTAGTTATGTCATGTTATAATTTTTACCCTTACTTGAGAATAGAGTTTTTTCCTCGGCCTGTCAGTAATGCTGAATATAAGGGCTATTGATTATTAAGACCCGGGAACAGAGTTTGATTCTCGGGTGATTTAATTCGGACACCAAAAAGGTAACCATGTCGTTGATTGTTATAAATTAGCTTTGCATTCAGGATCTTGCATCTTGAATCGCTTTGAATTAAACACTGACAAAAGTAAATATTCGTGTATGCAAGAATAATTTCAAAACAGACCCGGACTTCCTGAAAATTATCAGTTTTGTCATTAATGTCCGCGATCGTTTAGGTCAGCATCGAGAATAGCTATAGTCGCGATGAATGATAATCTTTGTAACCATTGGCAACCACCATTCTTTCAATTACTTGACACTGCGTAAGAGAACCTGAATGTTATGATTCGTGCAGCATCTGGTTCTAAACTAACAACAGTTTATTATTCTCAGAGGTAACGGAAAAATCCCTGCCTGTAAGAACAACGAAAATTAAGTTATTTCTTTACTGCTGGCACTAGTTAAAAGGGCGATTATACACCATACACCTTATTCCAAAATGGCCGTCATTTTAGTATAGACGAGTTCACGCTCTTGATTGCATCATGGGTAATCAGGGCAACATGCCGGGAAATTCAAAGCACAATATACTGTACAAATAGATTACTTCATAGAAAGTGCGCCGTACGGAATTTTATTCACGAGTCGCAAAACTTTAGAAACGAACGAGTGAGCGTAGCGAACGAGTGAGTTTCTAAAGTTTTGCAACGAGTGAATAAAATCCGTACAAAGCACTTTCTATGGTGTAATTTGTTTATTATATATTAAAGGAAAATAAAAGCGTGTAAATCAGAAATTTTATTGTTTTCTTTGTGATGCAAGCTTTATAAACCATGTTTGCGAAATAGCGAAAACTCAAGAATCCAATTCAGTAAGCTTAAAAACTTCCGAAATGCGCAAAAACTGTCTTCGGGGGAAAACGTTACAGGTATTAAAAAATACTTCCTCATTAAGAATAACGCTAAATGCAAAAAAAGAAAAATCAAAAGTGAAATGACGAAAACACTTCTTCACATTTATTTTAGGTCCGATTAATCACTGTCTGATTCAATCACATAATGGCGGCGCTTCGCACTGTGCATCACAGACAAGTTTGGACTTTGCTGACTTACAGTGTTTATCGAGATATTAACTGTTCCTCCGTGAATGTTTGCGCCTTGAAGTAGGGACAAAACTTGTTGAGGTGACTCTTGGTTTTCTGATAAGCTGACATGTTCTCTTTCTTCATGAATGAATGCGCACAGTATTTCGTCGAGCTCTCTCGGTTCAATGTTTTCGAATTCTTCGTGTTTTCCTTTCATTCTCATAAATTCTTTGAGTAAGGAAACATCTCTTTTGGTTTTACTCAAGGTGTTTTTGTTTGCTTGCTCTTCAATAAAAGCCTCTAAAGTTGTTTCAGGTGGAACAAAACGTGCTGAAGCCATGTCAGTTTGCGAAAAACACAAGCATGTTTTCTCAACCGGCGCGCCTCGGAACCCATTTGAGTGTTATGTTCTGATTGGCTAATGGGTGATTCTACTCAATGCTCATTGGTTATATTTTTCACATGTGAAGAACGCTATACGCAAACCTGATTGGACGTATCGGTTTTTTCACTGGTGAAATATAAGGAAGAGAGAATTCTATTTGGAAGGTTTATTACATGAAATTCGCCCCATATATATAATAAATGACTCTACTTTATAGACTTTCGCCTTCATAACCCAAGCAAATAAGTTCATGTTCACAACTGAGATGAACTAGACTTGGTATCCGTTTTTACGAATTCTTAAATATTGCTTTTTTTGTCTCCATACATTCTCTGTAATTTTGGGCCTTTGGAATTACAGGAAATGTATCGCAGAAACTCTTTTTAAAATGAAATAATTTCTACAATAGACCGTTCTCTCCAAGTTTATTCTGCCAAACCTTTGAGCGCATATCTTCTGTTTTGGAAAATAAAACAACCGAAAATTGCATATCATGAATAGTTTTCATCCTTTTGAACTTCCTTCCAAACGTTTGAATTTCTCTCCATCTTGCCCTGATTACCCATGATGCACTCAAGAGCGTGAACTCGTCTAGTCTTTTGCTTTCTTGCAAATTAGCTCTTTTTGCCTCGTTCTGAAGCTAAAAATCAAAATAACTGTTAACCTTGAACGAGGCAACAGGGCTAATTTGCAAGGAAATAAAAGAATACTAAAAATGGTGGCCATTTTGGAATAAGGTGTATTGATATCAGTCATTTTCGTTGTAACCCATTCTAGTATAAAGACGGGCATCAGAATGCATCTACCGTTGATAAACCGTGCAATACCTCCTACAGAAGGATCATAAGTTAGGTGCTGGACAGAACATGGCTAAGCGACCTAGCTGCCTGTTCAATGCCTGGGTAGAGCATCCGACCGGTGTTTACAGAGGTCGTAGGTTGAAATCTTTCCTAGAACTCCAATTTTTTCACATGCCCTTCTCTCGTTCTATAGATTTAAATGATATGGAAATAACTGGAACAAAACGTTTTCTTCCCAAACGGTTTGAATTGGGTACAACATTAAGTTATCCGATTAGGTCTATTAGGTTGTCGACTACTGAGTGTCAAGGCCGGTGATCAGCAGAGTTAAAATTAAATAAATTCATTGCCAAGAAATTTTGGAGTTAAAGTGCTTGATGAAAACCGACGCAGAGGTGAGACTTGACTAGGTTGGCTGCCCAAAATGTTTTGATTACCACAAAACAGTGCTTTTTAAGTTTTAGACAAAAAAGACGGATTAATTTGACCAAGATATCCTTTTGACATTATTTGCAGCGATTTGCTGGATCTTATACTGCTTGGCTCTTCACCCTTATCACCAGAAACAGTGTCGCGAAGAAGTTGATCGCATCTTTGTCCAGGCCAACAGTCTGCAATGGTGAGAACATTAGCAATGGGTTTGGTCGATGAAGTGATCGTCCAAAATTATACCTTGCTTTGAACATGAAGGAATTCCTTACCGAAACGTTATCACTTATATTTGTTTTATAACTCGCTCTCGAAACGGTGTTTTAATGAGGCCATTGATTTGAGGCAACAGTGAGTGATAAGACCAGCTGAAGGAATTAAGCAAGCCGACCGATGATGGCAATGATGATGGAGAATACCTTTCCGCTAAAATGTCTCCCCCTACGGAGTTACCCGGGCGGTGAAGATTTCCTAGGGCTTTCACGAATCACGAATAGATGTTGGGAGCAGGGATGGTGGGGTCTTGATTGCACTCGCCTCCCACCAATGTGGCCCGCCTTCGATTCCGAGAGAGATTTTTCTTCGGGTTCTCCGGATTTCTCCTTTCCTCAAAAACCAACATTTCTAAATTCCAATTCGATCGGATGCAGGGCCTTCCTGAAAACCACTTTCGCGTGAGTGGAGCTTTCTGGGTAAATGTCATTAATTTCATTTTTCATTTCGTTGTTTTGATCTGGGGAACAGGTTTGAGGGAATAAATGCAAAACAATCCGGGAATAAAATAGCACAAACAATGTTGGAAAAATTAGCAACCAAAAACTACTCCCATAGGACGACCTCTCTCCATCACTGACCTCCACTTCTTTGAATGGTCCCTTGTCTTATCACACGTTAATTTTCTTTCCATTCGACTCACTATACACTGTAACCGTGAACTAAGCTATTGTTTTCTTCGTTCTTGCACAGGAATGATCTCTGTAATCTTACTTATTTAAAGCTGTGCATCAATGAGTCGATGCGATTATATTCGCCTGTGCCTATAATTTGCCGTCGTTCGGATAAAGAGTACGACTTACAAGGAAAGAAGTTCCCCAAAGGTAGTCGTATACTCACTATACAGTTATCCTATGGTCCGTATTTGCGCCGCGGCCATATTGGCCATAGACAATAATCGAATTTCGTACCCTTAGCTTTGAGTTTAAACATAGTTAATAGACGGGAATGGTTTTGAAACCCTACAAATTTCTTTGTTGTAGGTTTTTTGTTCTCTTTTTTGGCCTTGACCGTGCACAAAACACAATAGTTGTTTACTTCGTACTGAGGAGCTAACCAATAGAAACGCGTTGACTACGTAATTCGTGTATAGTGTATGAGCGCAAAACAAAAGATTGTGCACGGTCGTGGACTTTCAAACCTAAATCTTCGCATCTTTATTTGCTCCTTTGATGTTTGCCGAGCTTCCAAACAATTCTCCTCTATTAACTATGGTTTAAATGTTTGGGAACGAGTTTCGGTGGGGCAAAACAAAAGTTTTCAATCTCTCGGGACTCAACAAGGTCGCTGTGTGATTCTTGATGTCCATTAATTAAAAAGTGTTGGATCGAGGGCGCCCTCTTCCACATGGTAGTCCAGGCGATTCTCAATTTAACCAATTTGGTCAACCGGCTGGCAATTTTTTGGCGCGTAGTTTATACTATGGTTCCTAATTCCTAACGGTACTTTCTTCGATTTATGCATAGAAATGTGAAGAAGCAACTACAACACATATTACACGACAACATGAAACTGTAGCCAGCAAATTGTGCAAACGAACGCAACAATATATTGCCCTATGAATGCATTCGAATTCGATAGCAATTATCAAGGTAGCGTTCATCACCTAAAAATACGCAGTAGCCTTATATAAAAACAAATATTGACTAGAAGTTGACTATTCCTATTTACCTTGTAGGTACCTTTTTGTACATCAACATTTTTGCGCTTCATCGAAATCCGCATGTCTGGAAAAATCCCGAGGTAAGGTAATAGTGGTCCGTGAACATAGCATATTAGACAAAGACGAAAAAAAACTGTTACGATGGCGTCAATGCAAAATACAAGTTTCAGACAATGCTATCATGAAGTCGTCATTTTGCTACCGTTATTCCGCATGAGTTGTTTACTGCATGGTGTGAACAGTCTAAGCTACGCAATATGATTATTTTTAAATAATTATATTGCGCAGCTGAGAAAATATAACCAAGTAAAAGGGCGGAGTTCATGAGCTGGGAAGATTGAACCCGAAGCGAGTATTGTACGTAACTACTTATTCCCTAGCTGTCCTCTTTTTTGAAGGTAATTGTATTCTTTCCGGAGTGTCCGTGTGTCTCAACGATTCATCATGGAAACATTGATTTGTTCTAACCAGCTGACGTCCCGTGATTACTTCTTTAGGTATTTGATCCCTTGCGATTTAAGGAAGAAAGGAGCCGAGGCAGACCATCATACTCATTCATTCCATTCTCAACTGGAGTGAGGTACTCATAATTACATTCCAGGATCTAAAACCTCATAAACGGAAAGCAGAAATCATGTATTCCAAGCTACAAACCTTCGTGGTTACTGCTGCAGTTTTTGTCCTTATTTTATTATATTATATTTTATTTTTTCCCTATTTCATTTCATTTCATTGCCTTTGTGGTATGTGACCACTGCAGGGTTATCCCAACAGCGTGAAAACAATGATAACAGGTCCGTACTAAAAGTATCATGGAAATAGGAATACCACTATACCAGGAATTCCCACTCATTACGAATGGTTTTTTGGAGGTCGTTCACAGGAGGAAGCAGTGCGACCCAGTGATTTAGGTGATTGCCTAGAGCTTTGGAGATCACCGCTTCTCCACCCATCCTGACCGATCGTTAAATTTGATTCTGGTAGTCCCTGGTCCAACTTCTTAGCTGCGTTTGTATCCAGGCAGTTGGGACTCTTAACAGTTCTGTTCTGTTCGGTCGCTTTATTGATATCGGCGTAGTTCATTAGCCTCAGTCCGTCCCACGGAATTTATCAACGATTGTTATGAGACTCCTTATCGGAGAAGGCTAGAGAGTCTAACCAGCTGTAGATGTCCTAACAAAGGCAGCACTTTCTTCTCAGTTATTTTTCTCCGGGTTCTCCGGTTTTCTCCTTTTCACAAAAACCAACATTTCTAATTAACAAATCGAAAGTGATTAAAAATTGAAGCGCAGCCAGGATAAGACATATTAAAATACAATAAAAAACGTTCTCTGGCTAAAAAATTCGAAAAGAAATATAAGCTTTCGGCTGTCGATCTACAGCCTTCCACGGATAAAACATTGAATGTAAATTAGTGAAATATATGCAGAAAAGGCGAGATAAAAGTAATAAAAATAACAGAGTAAAAGTATGAAAAAAGGTGGCTATTGTTTAAAAAGAATGCTATACTGATTAGGAATCGGCTTAGAGTTATTGTCAGCATGCTTGGTAGCAGAGGTGTGCCAGGCTTCTAGAGTTTTTCTAGTACGAAAGGAGCCTTTGTCGATAACTCGAGAATGATTGAAATTAATGCGATGACCGAAAGACCGCGCATGTTTCGCAATGTTTGACCCATTAGCACATGTTTTTACATTCCTAACGTGTTCTTTCTTGCGAGTTTCAAAGCAACGGCCAGTTTCACCTATATAACACCAATCACAATCGGCACAGGGTATTTTATAAACTACGTTGGGTTGGTGTTCAATAGGTGGTCTGAATTTAGGAGAAGGAATTCTTGTTGTAAAGTCTTGAGGGGCTTATTTACAACTCGAAGAATTCTAGTTAGGGGTTGTTGGGGGTCGAAAGTGGCTCAGCGGGTTTAAACCCACGACCCCTCGCACGTTAGTTCGATGCGCAACCAACTGAGGTCAACTGAGCAACCGGTCGGCGGTTTGACTGGGCAAGGCTCTAACTGATGGTGTGGAGTCCGTGAATCTTATCAATTTCTCACTCTTTCAGCCTTTTGGAAAAAAGCTATCCATACATAGGTCGATGCTACCGGGGTTTGAAGAAATTTGAATGTTGCGTAGAAAGTTACAATTCAAAGACCCACCGTCTCGACACTCCTTTCCAGTGTATTCATCAGAGGGTGATACAAAGTTATCGCAAGAGTCCTTTTATTTGCTAGCAATTTGGTAAAACGGTAGCCTGCGTAACTAGTGGCTTTGTTGTTGTGGAGCGAGAGAGATTTCGAGCGTAGAAGCCGCGAGAAGGCTGGTTCGGGGGAAGGGAAATCTTCCTTCTTCTCGCCCCAGCCTTCTCGTGGCTTCGCCGCTCGAAATCTCTCTCCCTCCGCAACAACAAAACCACCAGCTACGCAGGTTATTAAAAGGGCATATAAAAGGACTCGGACGATAACATTGGATCACCCCTGCAAACCAGAGTAGCATCTAACTTTGTCTAATTGTCACCGTGATTGCAGTGTGAACTGTAGCAAGAGTTATCCATTTCAGCTACCACTTACTTGACATTTTTCGGGTGGTACCTTCAATTCAAACTGACGGCGTTTTGACTCTCAAAATCATAACATTTTCTCAACTTGAACGGGTCGCAGTTATTTGCTTTCTATTCTGCAAGTCGTTCATCGGCTTTCTCGTCGTTGAGGATACTTCAGGTATAAAAACCCTGTTTCCATGATTGTAAGGCGCATTTTATTTGTCAAAACTCCCAGCATAAATGTACTTCCCCTGAATTTGCTCCATATCTAGTCTCCTACACAGTGGTCCTTGGGTTTTGGCTTCGTAACGCGTTCCTCCCCAACGAAGTTGGGGGAGAAGTGCGTGACCAAACCATATAAGGAAGTCTACTTGGGTGACTACTCCATATCTAGTCTGAACTGAAAAACACCAGGCGGGTGGTTTTTGTCAATTTGTTGTTCGTCGACATTGACACTTGAGGGTTTAAATGCCACGGTATCTTCCATCACGCCTTGATACTAACTCACGTTAACCTTATCACATTGAAACAATAGTATATAGTTAATAGACTAACTTTTTTTCAGGAATTGTATAGGACAGACCTTTGCTATGGCAGAAATCAAGGTAACACTGGCAATGATTCTTCATAGGTAAGTTGGTTCATGTTTTTTCAATATACCGTGCATTATTATTCGATTCTCTCCAGTTGTCGGGTATAGTGTCTCAGCAACTCCTCGTAGCTTAGATACACAACACTTTCCGCAAGAGGTGAGCAGTTCCAAGGATGGCCGATAATTGTACACTTCCAAGGAAGTCGGGTACATCTAGCTTACCAAACCAGGTCTTGGCACCTTTTGATATGCTTCCAAGAGCACCAATCACGGTAGGTATTATTGTGACTTTCGAGGCTCCATGAGTCCTTCTGATTTCAATTGCTAGTTCCTGGTATTTTTCAACCTTCTCCTCTTCAGGTCTGGTCATGTTCTGGTCCTCTGGCACAGCTATGTCAATAACTGTCCATTTCTCTGTGTCTTTATGCACTAGAGTAACATCTGGCCGATTATGTTTCAGCACTTTGTGTAGATAATCATGTCCCCGGTAACCTTCACTTCTCCATTTTCTACGGTTGGCAAGGGTTGATGGTCATACCACTTGTGATTACAGTCTATCCCATACTTCCTGCACATCTCCCAGTGTACCTGCAGGGTCACCTTTTCGTGGCGCTTCCTATACCTTCTCTAGGCAAGCTTCTTGCATCCACTAAGAATGTGTCGCACTGTTTCAGTGACATTTCCACAAAATCTACACAGTGGTGTCTCTGAGGTCTTATCTATGCTGTACTTGATCGAGTTTGTTCTTAAAGGGGCTAGGTCACGCTATTTTAGGTATATTCGTTTAATTTTGTTGATTATGAACTCTAAACGTCAAATTCGCAGAGCAAGAGTCTTTCATTTGCAAAATCACGGCCACATAACAACTGAGAATGATTTTCCAGCTGTGTAAATGACATTTTGATATATACTGATATAAATTTGAAAAAAGGTGGGCCGACGTTTTTCAAATTTACTCAAATTCAATCCATTTCAATCCTATCCAGTTTTGGCCATCCATGTCCCTTCTTGGCCTCCCTGTGTTTTGTTAGAGTTCTTCTATAGTTTTGAA
>NC_090869.1:16808534-16816034 GCF_036669935.1 Montipora foliosa | reverse complement strand
TATCGAGTACAGATGACTAGCTGTAAACAGGAATAAAATAAACCACAATTCCTCGCTGCATTAAACATGGATGAAAATACATTTATTCAACTATAATTTTGTGCAGTATATTTAACGCAATCACTCTTAAATTTTTTCATGTCGTTTCTGATTTATTTTCGTTTATCTTAGACTTGGATTCCACAAAATTTCATTCAACCAGTTTACGTATGTTACATTATTAAGTTATCTAACTATTTTCAAGTTCAAGGCAAATTATCATTTCATTTTATTTTCAATCCGTTTATCATAACATCAGATTCCTCGTCGGATAACACAGCTTTAATCAATTTCCTTTTAGCGCCCCGTTTTGTTTTTGCAAACTGTGGTCACAAAAGAAATATAGGGGAGCTAAATATATCTCCTGCAATCTTCTCCCGATTTGACTTCAAGCAATAAACTCGAGCTGAGTACAATGTTTTGTGTGTTAACGGCAGGTCGATTTTTCATGAAGGGTCTTCACGCACTATGGCATAGTACAGGTAACATGCGTGCTGAGAAGGACAAGTCTTTTTCGGTGTAATTGCCTAAAAAGTAATTTTGGTCAAAATTGGTTTAACCTGTCTTCCGTTAAAGTCTGTACGCCAACCACAGAGATTCCTGAAAAGTTACATCGTATAAAGTTTGTGTAAGATCCACCCTAGCAAAGATTAAACCATTTTGATGGAGTTATTGCTTTTCCTATTTGACTGTTGAATATTCCAGCTTCCGTCGTTTTCGTTCCCGAAAGAAAAGTTAAGCATATTTGTGACAATTTCGCGAAAGTTCCAACTTAATAAGTCTTTAAGATTATGTTCAAGTTAAAATTGAAAAGAAACATTTAATCTACCCAGATGCAAGTTATTTTGACCAATTTATGTGTTCATTTAGCAAAAATGTGATAAAGGTTATTATAAATTATCTTTCCCTCTTTGTTACCAAAAGTTTCTACTCATGTCGTTCAGTCCTCTTTGAACGAATGCGAACGGTATTTTTTCCACCTCAACGCAACATCTTCCGATCTACAAGGTATTTGCTGAAAATAAAAAAACAAAACAAAACACATGTTTCCTTTTTGGTGAAGACATAAAGAAGCTTTTAGTTCCAAGTGTGAACTTCTTGATATACGACGCACTATTTAGCTGTAAATGGATAAACCATTTCTATGAGTCAAACAAAACAACCGGTACCACTGTGTTGGCCAGCTTTCGATTCGCTTATGTTTAGAGCGTTTGAGATAGAAATTCACCACGTATCATTACGTAAAAACTCAACATTTATCATTAATGACAACAATTGTTCAAACAGTCATATCTTTGATCTACAGCACGGAACATTTGCTCTCCTGAGTTTGAGGGGTTTCCTCTGATTCTTGAGTTATCTCTGCATTCCCATGCCATTTGAAAAGCTTCTTGTATTCTTCTCTAAATGTCTTGTTCATGACTCCGTATATAACCGGATTTATCACCGTGCTTAACTGCCCCAGGAACGTATACATGACATAAACCTGACGAGGAAGATTCCAACTTCCCTGAGCGAATCCGATAAAATCCACGATCGAAATCGGCGTCCAACAGATGCCAAAAGCGCACACGGTCAGGAACAGCGTTTTAGTGACGTTTATATCTTCAACCGTGATCTTCGTCGCTGTAGGTGGGTCAAACCCGCGCCTCCTCATACTTTGCAATTTTTTGTTGTGTTCCTTCAGCTTTCGAAATACTTTGAAGTAGCAGAAAGTCAACACAATCATGGGAATTACAACATAGACGTAGCCTAACAACGTGTAAAAATTAACCTCGACAACTTGAAAACAAAAGAACTTGCCGGCATGATAGACATAGCGGTGATCAGAAAGCAGATACGGCAGAGGTTCGAGAAGAGAAAGCATCCAAATCGCAACGATCATCAACCGCGTTCGCCTCGGGGTAAAAATCTTTTGATAGTTCTTTGGCCTTACAATTAAAAAGTACCTATTAACAGCAACCAGAGTTAAGGTTAAAAGCGATACACAAGCCAACAATGCGATCACGTACCCTTGCAGTTGGCAGACAAAATTCCCGTACGTACGTTTTCCCGCCAACAGTACAGTCAAGCAAGGCGGTTGGCACAAGATGGCCATGGTGACATCCGCCAAAGCCAGCGAAATGATGAAGTGATTGGGGATAGTGCGTAAGTTCTTGTTCTTGCAAACCATCCATAAAACTAGAGAATTCCCCAGCAAGGCTGACAGCATTAAAATTGCGCAAACCAGCACTTCGACGACAACGATTCCTGTTTCCCTCTTTGCTAGGAGATCCACGTACGTTTCCAACGATGGATGCCCAAAGTGATTCTCAGCCATCAAGAAAAGCGGTATCTAAAGATTTCTGCAACCTTAATTCTTAGGTACGCTGTCGGGAGAACGAGAACAAGTACAGGCCAGAAAACTGCGAGTTTGTTTGTCGGCGGGGAACTTCTTTAAGGGCTTTGTGTTTACATATGTAGTTAATCAACTTTCACTTGCGTTCGGCGAGTGGCGCAGATGTCCAATTAATGATAAGAATTTGCGAGTCGTATTCGTTCTAAGGCATTGTCATCTGCACTTTCTTATCAGCGAAACGTTTTGCGTTTCACTCCGGAACAATTCGGGCTTTCAACAGCGCTTGTCATTTCAATTCGCGGTAAATTTGGCTTGCAGGTGTGACATGTCGGAACAGCACAATGATTGTCGGACCCTCTAATTGACAACAAAAGGATGTAAAGTAACGCCAAATACCATATATTTTTCATTTATCGACGATAATGACTTAGATGGTACTTTTTCAGAAGGATGATAGCACCAACCCACTCAACAACAAATTTGTGTTTTTCATTTTAAATTCAAACTCCGGCTCCTAATGACAATTTCAACTCAATCTAAGTTTCTCCCATCAGTACATCTCGAGCAAAATGGCTTTTGTGCTATATAGTGCACTTTAGGACACCATTTAAGTTCTCTGCCCGCGATTGTATTTTTTCATAATTCGGGTCTTCACCTTCAAAATCGCATAAAAGCAGCTTTAGAAACTAAAAGTAGTTTTATTTTCTTCGCGTTTACCAGCCTAGTTTTGGCGTTAAAGTAAATGAGTATCTGAACGAATATTTAAAGAGAGAAATATGCAAGTGGCTTGTCTAAGAATTATTCAAATTAGCGCTTTCCGTTTGGCAGTAAAAAACTCTGAGCGCTTCCGAAAAGGCTTGTCCACTTTTCGTTTCCTTAACATAATTGTTGAAAAAGCCAAAAGTAAAGAAACAAATGGACTCTTGATTAAAATAATTTGAATAGAAAAATAAAACACTTGGCTTTCTTTTAAGAAGTGCTCGCAGACGTATTAGTTACCAAGAAAGATGGTATTTTTTTTTTTTTTTTGGTGAAACATAAACTTGAAGCAAAAGTCACGCTAGGCTTTTTGCCATTTCATTAATTAAATTAATACGCTTGAATTATTGTTCGGTTTTAGAAATCTTCCGGTTTAACCATTTTTGCGATTGTAGGTGATGGGCGTGATCTCAAATTGAGCCATACTAAGCCATATTTGGGAAAAAATCCCTGTTCTATTGTAAGGAACAATAAGGAAGTCGATTGAACTATACCCCATCTCTACACGAGCACGTGGTCACTTTTTTCAGTCGAAATTTTTAGCTCAGAGATAAAAATGTGACTACCAGTTACAGTTGTTTGGTAAAGCCACGATAGAAACTAAAACTGCTCAATGCAATAAAACAAAAGACTGTCAAATAATTTCAACGATAATAATAACCTCAATGAACCTTTTATTTCTCTGCATGTGCCTTCGTTAATTATTTAGATGTAAGCCATGACAAAGCACAGAAATTCAGAAAAGTTGAACGTGCAGGGATGGCGCAGTGGTGAGAGCACTCGCCTCCGATTCTCAGACTCGGCGTCATATGTGGGTTGAGTTAGTTGGTTCTCTACTCTGCACCGAGAGGTTTTCTGCGGGTAGTTCGGTTTCCCCTCTCCTCAAAAACCAACATTTGAATTGATTTGCTTTCATTGTTAATTTCAGTTTACAGTGTCCCCAATTAGTGCTCCAGCGCTAGAACGACTAGTATAGACACTTAAATAAAGTTCCTTTCCTTTCCTTTCCTTCTTTTTTTTTTTTTTTTTTTTTTTGCACGTGAGTCAACAGTCATCCCTGAGTCTCCCATTTGGTTACATCTTAAATGTTTATCTTTTATCTTTTCTGTCGCTGGTGAACACGACGCTAAAAAGTATTTGATAATTCTAAATGCTAATATACACATGCGTCTGTAGAACATGCGTCTGGAGAACAAATCCCTGTTCTATTGTAAGGAACAATAACGAAGTCGATTGAAATATACCCCATCTTTTATTACACGAGCACGTCGTCACTTTTTTCAGTCGAAATTTTTAGCTCAGAGATAAAAATGTGACTACCAGTTACAGTTGTTTGATAAAGCCACGATAGAAACTAAAACGACTGCTCAATAAAACAAAAGACTGTCAAATAATTTCAACGATAATAATAACCTCAATTAACCTTTTATTTCTCTGCGTGTGCCTTCGTTAATTATTTAATGTAAGCCATGAATAAGCACAGAAATTCAGAAAAGTTGAACGTTCTCTTCTTTTTTTTTTTTGTTTTTTTTACACGTGAGTCAACAGTCATCCCTGAGTCTTCCATTTGGTTTCATCTTCAATGTTTATCTTTTCTGTCTCTAGTGAACACGACGCTAAAACGTATTTGGTAATTCTAAATGCTAATATACACATGCGTCTGTAGAAACGCGTTTACTAGTTCAATTGGAATTCCTTGGTGGTTGCCTCACCTTTTTACTACAGTTAGTTAAAAGGTAATTTCCAGAAAGCGAAAAAATATGACTGAGTTAAATCAATTAAAATTCTCGCTTGAACTCATAGGACACTTGAAATTGTGCTTTCAATCGTCCCCCTAAGTTGCTGGTTTTCAGTTGCAGTCACCTCGACAACGTTCAACGTACGTGAGATCTTCATTTAAAATGATGGAGATCGATCGCTTGCGTCGCTTAAATGCAAGGCACAATACTTACCCAGAACTATAAAAACAATGCTTTAATTAAAGGGCCCGCGGTCTTTTCAGGTATTTTTGCAATGCTGTGTCGCCTCGGGAAAGGAAAATGCAACAAAAAAACTACCTTCTATGATCATCTACTCTGCGAGCAGTCTCTTTCGATCTTCCTAGAGTCGGGAAGAGGAAAGTGAGGCCCTGTTAGGGGTAAATTCCGACAAGCGACATGGCCTTGAACCGGCGACATGGTAGCCACGAACTGGCGACGACCGACAGACTATTATAACGAATTAGCGAAAGCGACACAAATGTCAAGACTGACCGACAGCGAATTTCAGAATTGTGAATGTTCTGCGGACTGCGGAACATTTGCGCGTACACAATTCGTCGTAATTATTTAATAATGATCATTGTTAACAATTATGGCCAATTATGACTAACAAGGGTCCAATAAAGGCGAACAGAAATACATCTCATTTTACTGCTGTTTTGATTGTTCATTTCATGTGATTGACGTATTCAGTGCATCACTCTCCGCTTTGCGTATCATGTTCTCCCTGCATGACCCACGTGCGCACTCCATCAGTCTGTCAGAGAGATACTTTTTTCTCTATTGATCGCGTTCATCTCGGTGTTCCAAATCGTAAGCGAGTTATTGAAATACATCACTATCAGAGTCATAAACGAGTCGTCGGAGTGCCGAATTTGTGCACTGTGAGAGTCACGTGACGGGTCTATTCAACATCAGAGACCGCGCTATTGTTTAACCCTCTGAAGTTTGCCGAGTTTCATAACCAGTCCCCTCTACTAACTATGATTTTTCACAGACCTTTTGTAAACGCATGCCTTGCGGATAATGAATGGTCGGTAATGTCCTTCCTCCTGGATTGTTATAGTTACAGAAAAGCACAGTCTGACAACTAAATCAGAGTTGAACTCTGAAGACATGATTAGACTCTTGCACTACCAGAATTGTAGAAACGCTATTATAGATCGATTGCTTTGCCAGATTAGGCCTTTATTCACTTGTATAGTTTACTAGATGGAATTTCATTGACTTCAACAACTATTCCAAGTAGTCTGAATAGGTATTAAACATTAAAAAAGGTCTCAAAACCCTAAAGATAGAGGCCGTATGTTCCGTTGGCGTCGTTCCAGCGAATGGGGATTGTCAGAGGGGCAACGAGCTAAAATTTATTAATGAAATTCCGACAGGCGACTCAAGAATGTTCCGAAATTGCGACATAGCTAGCTGTGAAATTCAGACAGAGGACATGGGCACCCCCCCCCCCCCCACTCCATTTGGGTAGTCCATAGGGTACTCCATGGAGTACGTAGGGCTCCGCGTTTTGTCTTCTCCCACAGCGTGACAATTTTTAACTGTCTAAAATTCCCATGAGTGAGGGTGAGAATTCACCACCCTGGTCAGAGTTTTTCTCTGTCCTTGTGTGGGTCCATTTCCATCAGTAGGGCTAACGCTCAAATGGTTCTTATGGGAGGGAAATCTAGCACTTCACATTACACTCTATCCAGTTAACTCTGTTTAAAATATAAGTGCTTCACGGCCAACGTTTGTATAAACGTAACCTTTCCTTGTATTCGAAAATATGCCTACTGTTTGAGCTTGTTTGTTTTGCGATTGCTAGTCAAGCGTGACTGACTCCCGAATACGTTTGAATTTTTAACGCATGCTCAACACGAAATGTCGAGCCGGCTGGCAGAGTCTACTTTCCTCTCCCCGACTTATCTAGGAAGATCGAAAGAGACTCTTCACGCAGAGTAATGATCATCACGATATCAGCCATTTTTTTCTAGCTTCAAATTTTATCTACCCCCAAATTAAGGTAAAAACGGATTTACATCGCCCATCCAAATATGTATAAATTAGCAAATGAAATGGTGCAATGACAGCCAAACCAAAAAGCATTTGGTCGAGTGAACGTGGGAATCGGTATTGGTTACACGTGCTTTACGTTCGATATTCGTCCTCTTATTTGATATTCCTAAAAATTTGTAAATGCAATATTTTCGGCAACATCGAGAAGCGTTATAAAAAGGCATAAATCCCAAATTTCCTATCCAAATCGTGCGTTAATTGGCACTCTGGAAAATGGACACGGAATTGTATGCGGAGGTAACTTAGTTGGTACGGCAAGCAGGTGTGTTTGTAAAATATCGATGTAATCTTATATGCTTATTTTAGATGCGATTAAATCATTACTCGATTCACAAATCATTAAGTAAGGCTTACAGAGATTTGAATATTTATATCGACGATGAATATTATAGAATTTCACAAATTTTAGAGATTTTTTTGTCTTTAGAATTGAGAAATGCTTTTTTCAATACTGAGGTGGGGAATTAGCAATTTGGCTTCATTATATTCATAATTACTGGTTTATCTAATATAATTAGATTGACAGAACGATGTCAG
>NC_090869.1:16768534-16803534 GCF_036669935.1 Montipora foliosa | reverse complement strand
TTTAAAACTTGGAACCAAGGTTGGTAGGTTGATTCAAACATCTAATACAATTTCGGGCCATAGCACCCAACTTTGAATACGTATTAAGGGCTACTCTTGCTAGACAGTCCCATTGCAGGGTCTGATAGCCCCCATGACAGTTCTTTGCCTTCCCAATTATGATTTATGATGTTTAACGATCAATGCCCTTGATGAATTCTTCTGTATTTAATAAAATGAATCATCCGGCTCTATTGAAGTATGGTCTCCATTAAAAGCATCCTTCAATATTGAGCGTTAGCGCTAACGATATCAGTGCTGAAATTTGCTAAAATGCCTATTATATATACTGAGGCCTAACTACTAAATTTATTTATTTATTTCAATGTAGCACATGTAGAATATACTAAGCAAGCATACAGCTGATAAATTATATATCAAGTTCTGGAAACCGTCTGTAAATAATTATGAACGATTTACATTTCTTTTCTTTGTATAAATAGTAACTCGTTAACAAAATTATGGACAACCTTAAATAGTCTTACTAAAAATAATGAATTCCTAAATAAGGCAGACCCAAGTTTCTTACGGATAAATAGATAAAATAAAATTCTCTTTTGTTCACAGGCCCGTTTCAGTCATATTGTTACTTTTTAATTCTTATCCGTATAAAGAGCAAAGATACTCCAAGCGAAAGGAGATGACACTGTACTCAGTTGCTATTGCTATTGTTTTCTGCCTAGTCAATTAAGCGTGAGCCCGTTAAGTACAACGGGACAACCATTCCACATTCCATTTGCGCTTTCCCTGCTTGCTTTGAGACCTCACTCACCGAAGTCGTACGCAGGTCATTTTGAGTTGTGCCCTTGGATCCCTTCGTGTTGTCAGGTTTAACTGACCGTCACCGTGGGCCATTAGGAATCTATTCACCTTAGACTTTGATCTTAAGGTGAAAATATTAATCGCCTCCTGCCTAGAACGATGCAAAAGCCGATAATGAAACCGATGGCTGTCGTTTGTAATGTTGGTTGCCTTTAGAGGAAAAAAAGGAGAAAAATACAACAAAATGAGTTGAAAGGAGCTTTCAAGCCAGTTGTAGCAGTAACACAAAATATGCTTAATTAACCACTCCTTATAGGCGCTTTTCAGGGTCAATGAAACACAATCAACGAAAAGAAAGATTATAACAACAGAAATGACTGTTAAATAATGACGGTGGTAGTTTCGGAAGCAGAGGTATTGGAAGTGGCAGATGTACAGGGGTAGTGGCAGTAGCAATGGCCGAGGAAGACGTAGTAACAAGAACAAGCCGTTGCAGGAGCATCGGCAGTGGCAGTGGCATTGAAATTACTGGTGCCAGTTCCCCATACACCTAGCATTGCCGTTCAACCACCGATCGGTTTTCACAGTGGTTCGAGCATCGGGCGACTATTCGGGAGATCACAGGATCAAAATCTCCGGCCGGACCAATACTCAGGGTCTTTAAGTAACTGAGGTGAAAGTGCTGCCTTTGTAATGACATTGGCGAATGGTTAGACTCTCTAGTCTTCTCAGCCGGTTAAGACGATGAACCGTATTCCCTGCCTCACAACCTCTGCGATCAATGTTCCAAACCCTGTGGGACGTAAAATAACCCTCGCACTATTTGCAAAATTAGTAAGGTATGGATTTCCCGGTGTTGTGTTCTTTTTTCTGTGGTATATCATGGTTGGGCGGCAAGAGTGAATTAAGAGTGTTGATCGATCACTTTGCGGTCTTGCCCCAGCACAATCACTAATGGATTTATTTCTAGATACCCTTTGCGCGCGAAGGAAATAAAGGGCCCCCAATTTTAATCAATCAAAAGAAGCCATGCCACGCATGACTGCTTCTGCCATGTTTTTTTTTAGGGACATGACAACTGTTTTTCGCGGGAACCCTTATTCTAAAAATAGACTCATTGGTGACAGAGCCCACCCATGCCATAACAACACTCTTATTTAATTCACTCTAGTTGTGCAGGTAAACGCTCGAAGATACTAGCTACACCAAGCGACTCTAAAATCCGAGGGTAAATAAATGTATGATGATTACTGCAACTGCGTCAATACTTTCTTATAGGATCATGACTTGGATAGACTAACCTCGAGTACAACTTTCCCTGATTTCTCTGCCAGTGTAAAACTTGGGCGTAGACTCCATTGTATGGTATAATCTAAACCGAATAAGGTTGGTTCGCTGGGGCAGCGCGTCACAAGGAATTCTGTGAAACAAACGAATAAACTGAAAGATAAATTTGGGTGTTTTGAAAACTGAGTTCCCGGTTTGAATTTGAAGCACACTTTTCATATCCCTGTCCTATCCATTTGCATCAAACGTTTCTACTGCCTTTTGTTTTGAGTTCGTTGAGCTACAAATCCATTAAAAAAGAATAATATATAGATTTAGCCAAGCCTAAAAGCGGAGCTCCCGTTTTTAAAAAATAGCCAAGCAAATATATAGCGTATATGGAAATAATCATGATTCTGCATAAAGTACAAAGTTAATGGTCATTCCTCAGTGTATACAGTCTACAGTGATCAAACAAATCTAACACCTCTTTGCTGACGGCAGTAAACAAACAAGCCTTGCAAACAATAACTGCAACAATTTTAATCAACAACTAATACTGAAATTAAATGCACAGTAATCTCTTTCACAACATTCTTCGTTTGACTGACAGTCTTTACTCCCTCTCTCTTCAGTCTAGAACAACAGCAAAAGTCTTACTGCTTAAGAAGTCAACCTAAGGCGTAGTAAATTCGCTTACTTGACTGCAGTTTCACAGTCAAACAAAGCAGCTCACGACTTGACATCCATTTCACACAAAAACCTTATAAATGTGATTGTTGAAATATGTCTCTGTCAACAAGGAATTGCAAACGTTTTCAGGCCTTCTTCGTTTTTTAGCGAGTTTTACAAAATATGTGAGGCAGCGAGGCATATATTAAGAAGGAAAACATGACTTGAAAGCTAACCGTTGTATATAAGTTTCTCGCTCTATTTTACGGTGATTTTAATTGAAATATTCTGTTCCTCTTCCTCCTCGGCTTCTCTCGAGGCTTTCTCGCTTAAATTTCTCGCATTTCGCCGCCTATTCTCTTGTGCTCTTTCCTGCTCTTTAGCCCGTTGCTCGTCACTAATATGATTTCCCGCCAGAAAAACGCGGGGTTGCCAAAAGCAACGCTGCCTCTTCCCCCCTAAGGAAAAATGGCCCGAACACCCCCCGTCACCAGAGACTCTCCTGCCTCCCCACCTTTTATTATTAAGATGCTGAAATATGTGGTCGTGTATCATTACATTTATCAGTAAGCCCAGAGTCTTCTTTCTTTTGTGCAAACAAATTTTGTAAAGTGTGTTAGTACTTAACCTGTAAGGTTATTTTCATTTTTTCCTCCTACAAAGGCAATGCCATGGCTTCCAGAATCCACTTGTACTTTCAATAAAGAGTGAGTTTTATTGTTGTGAAATCGGTTAATCGATCTAAACTTGCACTTGGATTGAGAGCATTTTGTTCTGACAGAACTCCAAAAGAATCCTGCAGCAAATAGGAGACTCTGAAAAATGAACAGTGAGAGAAAAGATACTAGGTTAATTATTTCTGAATCACTTTAGAATGGCAGTTGTTTCGAACAAGCCAGTGCAGCGAAAACTAGTTTAACTGCATATGATACGATTCCTCAGCAATAACCTACATTCGAAGATTCAATTGCATCTTGGGTTCTAGTCTAATGCGCCAATCAAATCGAAACTTCAACATCCACTCCCCTGGAAGTACCTCCCCTCCCCGGGCAAATCCGCGGCAGCTAACTATTTTCTGTGTCCGGGGAGTAAAGAATTTGACTGGGTGGGGTGGGCAAAATTGAACCGGAAGTGTTTTTACTTTCGGCCGCCAAAGTCGTTAACAGCTATAAACACATGTTTGGACGAGATGGAAGAGTTTAAAGGAAGAGACATAGCATTTGTGAGCGATCGGCCATGTAATATTCTATTTATTGTATAAACACCAATGAAATATTATAACATTTCAGGAAAGCATCGAAAGGCGTATGCAACCATTGCAACAGTGATCTTTCATGTGCGAAGGTAACATGTTATCTTCACGTGTGAAGATATCATGTTTTCGCGCGAAAGCTCACTTGGTCTTTCATTGGTGTTTATATAATAAAATATAATATAGTACGTTTTCACACCCACATTTCATTGTTAAAGCTCTTTAAGCTGTACGTTCCTGTCAGAGGTACTACAAAAAGACAACTCTAATATTGAAACTATATTAAGATTCAGAAATAGAGGGACCTAACAACCAGGCACCAAGTTAACTTTAATTGTCTCAGACCTCAGAATGTTTTCGTCAACTTTATTAGGGAAAACATTGAGCCTATCAGGAAAACCCAAACCCTTTTTTTTGCGTCTGAGAACCAGACATTTTTATAGTGCGTATCATTGAGAAACGTGATGGTATCATCTGCCCCCACCCGGTGATGAGATTCTCTTAAAAAAAAAAAAACTCAACATGAAGGACTTGGTAGGACGAATTTTTGATGATACCAATGACAGCTCTCAGAACTTTTTTTTTTTCTCTCAGAACTACGCCAGTGTCCCTTTCCTAGCTCTTCCGCTGCCTTCTTCACAATTAGAGCTTTTCTCTTAGTTAGTATACAGATGGGCTACATTAAAGAAATCGTCTATTCCAATGAGTTCTGTGGGACTTATTTCAACAAAATTAAATTGCAAGCATACTTGTCCTGGGGAGTTTCAGTAAATGAAAGGAAATCGTTCCGTGGGGGGAGTTCGGTTAAATCCTCCTCTCAATCATCATTGGTTGAATATTCCGCCTTTTTATTTTTTTCTTTTTTTTTTAGGGTGCTAGGTGTGGTCACACACCTTGTGCGAGGACTACCAACTACTGCACACGATTCAATGATTTTAGTTGGACCCCGCTTTGCTCGTAGCTCCGAACTGATTTAATAATAGAACTGATTTAATAATAATGCACTGTATATAATTAACGCTGAACCACTAATTGGAGTAACTGTACAGAAATCTGAAATCAATTCAAATCATATGTTGCTTTAGTGGAGAGGGGAAACCGGTTTACCCAGATAAAAACCTTTCAGAGCAGAGAAGATCTAGAGAACCAACAGATTCAACCCACACGTGACGTCAAGACTGGAAATCGAACCCTGCTACAGTGGTGGGAGGCGAGTGCTTCACCTTCTGCTCCATCGCTGCTCCCCGATTTAATTATTCTCAGCTTTTGCTTTGTGATGAAATGATACATGAAATGGATCATATATGAACTGGGGATATGAAATCAAAGTGTTTTTCTTCATCAAACGATTTTTCTTTGTGCATGTCCTTTGCATCTTTTTAATTAATTTGTACACTAGCTGAAATAGAGTGCAGTAAAATACTTTATTCCGTAAAATAATGCACGCGGGTGTATTTTAAGACAGAAAAAAGGTTGTATAAGCACAGTTTTGCTTTGCTATATTTTGTACTCACTTAGCTACCGACGGAATTATAAGCTCGTTCGAGATAAGGCTTGGCACGACACTGATTTGACAAGTAGCAAGACTCAGACGAGGAAGATAAGGTTTAAAGTGACGTAAATAAGAGATTCTTCTAAAAACAAAATTTCGGCACACTAACAAACATTTCATACTGAGCGACATGGGAAAGATAGCGTAGCTTCTAACTTTGCACTTAGGCTCCCCTTTTGCGCGAAAACGGCCGTGCACCGCTAGAATAAACAGGAATATCAGTTTACTGTTTCAAAATTTATAACTTGATTCCAAATAGACATTGAATGGGTCAAGGTTAAACGCTTCTCCAAAAATAGGTAGTCCAAGGATGATAGATTTCAATCGCAGAATTCGCGATTGGTATCGTGCACATTAATAGTTTTAAATTAGAGAAGTAAATATAACAGAAGTACACTAGTGGATCCATTTTTAAAATATAATATAAAACCAACTGCCTGGATCTTCCTTAGGGTATCGTCATTGTGACACTAGAATCTTCGCGAATATTAAAGCAAATTTTGTTCTCAAGTTGTGCTCAAAGACATGACCATCTTTGTCTCGAATTTCAATAGTCAATCAGTTCTCTTTTTGCTACTTAAATATCCGTGTTGTCTTCCATTTTTCTCATCTTGCTAAATTTCAAGCTTTTTATTTATTGTAAGGGTTTGAAGTACAGTTTTAATGTTCTGGCTCGTGTTCACAAAAAGATTAACTGGCGGAAAAAACATACTTGGCTAATTGATTTCCGTCTCGCGGGTGGCGTTTGCTGAAAAATGGCGGACAAAGCTGTGAGACGGACACGCCAATGGAATAGAGATATTACTGCCTATTAAATACTTCCACGTTAAGGGGAACGAAGATTTTTCTTTGGATTTTAATTAATCTCCCGATGACTAAACTGTCTGCGATAACAAGGTGTTAGCGATTACATACACCAACCCCTGGGAGAGCGAATCAAATTGTAATTGAGTGATGTCTGACAAAACACTCCGGTCTTAACAATTTCTCCTTATCAGGCCAATTAAACGTTGAGAAGCTCTTCCTGATTTAAGACCCGCTAAGTTGCAAAAATCAACATTCTTCAAAACTTTGTTGACCAAAACTAGAAAAATGCCATTTCCGGAAAGCGTAATTCGCTAGTTTAAATTCTTCTAATTTCTTAGCTTTCTTTCTCTCCTTGACCTCTAGCAGCCGGAGGACGTTAAATACCAAACAACGACGATTTTCACTAAAGAGAGGCGTATAATTTGCACCTACAGAGTGCGTATACACATAATTTGAAGACGTTCTCAAGTTATAGAATCGAATAACTCGTGCAACAAAGGTATAATAAAGAGAGTACATTGTAAACGTGAATCGGCTAGTAACATTTCCGTGTCAACTGTCTTTGCCTACCATAGCAAGAACACTGAACATGATAAACCACGGTATTTACCAGGGAATGGCAAACCAGTGGTTCCGCGATTAAGCCAAAGTGTTCGAGGAAGTAAATTCTTTAATCAATGGAAAGGATCCTGGGAAAAGACCAACTGAAGTCCTGCCAGGTTAGAGTTCACAAAAAGATACAATTGACCTGTTCGGTTACGAAACTGTCCCCGAGGCAAAATCTTAGAGTATTCACTGATTCTAAAGTAAAGCTCGGTTTTGAAAGAACACTTAAGTCTTCTAACATGCAACTTTTCCTCGTCCAATACCCATTGTGTTCTTATCATTGTATTTTCTATTACCTCACATTCACGTTGTTATATAATCAGTACTCATGCATGTTATTAGCTATCTTTATATAACACCGACTAGCGGTTCACTTGTATTCACAACTGACGATGGATGTCGATCATCCGAAACATGTTTTGTAAATTTAAAATTGTGTGTTTCTATCTGAAACTTAAGATTCATATGGAAAACGTATTCTCGCCCATCTACATTCGAATTCGAGATACCTTCGGCATTACCGGTTGAATCAATCAACACCAATTGCTTACTTTGTGTTTGAAGATTCCATTACATGGACTCTCAAAATTAATGAGCTTTTAACGATCTTTTTGTCGATGCTTAGCTTAAGGCTTTTAATCTGTACATTTAACAGGATTTAATTGATGCTCAGTGAAATCACTTACCAGAATCTTTGTTGCCATGCTTGCAGAACTTCGACAAGAGTTAGAGAGTTTAATTCAGTGTCTAAAACAGGAGTTCCCACGTGGACAATGCTAGGACACTTATGTACAACAATTGCAAAGTTCGGGCAGTTCTTATAGCGGAACGTTCACTCAAATCGGAAATTGATTTGCTATTCGGCCCCAGTTTTTTCAATAAAATGTATCGGAAAATGTGTCGGTGTGTTTTTTCCTCTCTCCGCAAAAGGCCCTTTCAGAAGGACGCGGAAAACCCTCTCTCTGCGCTGTCCTACAACATCAACACTTAATATTTGTAATACTTTCGCTGCTTATCAATTACACTTAGTTGACTGAGCATCAAACCACATTTAACATGCCGATTACATTTGAGACATTGCTTTGGGACCAGGTTCTTCGCTAGTGGGTGTGGCTCCTATCGGCTTGTTCTCCGCACCGAATGTGCGTTGGCGGTCTTTGCCAGTTTGATTTTCGTTATTTTTATCCAATTTAATCAAATTAATGGAGTAGGCGTACTAAAGCATTAGAATTTCATGTTAAAACTTGAGGTGATACCCGAAATGTTCTTTAATGCAGTTCGATGTGATTTCTTCGCTCAGGTACCTGAATGCTCGTTATTCAAATTGAATGAGCGACAGTTTTTGAGAAAACGTTTCGCTCAGTAAAAAAAAGACCAATTCAGACATACAATGCAAAGCACAAAGTATTTATTTATACCACAGACCAAACTCAAAGCCCCAGAGCCTTTGGGAAAATCACATTCTTGCATTTTTACTGGGTATCCATATCCATTCTTTGATTCATCCTAAATAGTTTTAACATGTAATATTTTTAAGAAGACCTTTTCCAATGAAACCTTTAGAGGCAAAGTTAAGAAAGTTCAATTCTTAAAACAGGGAAATAATTTTAAATCATGGAAACGATATCCTTTGTGTATCCGGTTTAAGAATCGTTAAGTTTGTAGGGTGATATTAGTAATTTCTAATTTAGCTGTTGGCGCCAGCGATTCGGCATACTGTTAGAAGGGGGTTGGTGTAAGACCGCCCGTGACCGCCCGTGTTAGCTTTAGCTTTAACTTCCCTAAGCGTCACGTTAATATAATCGTGAACCTACCTTCCCCTAATTAATTCCCCTTTGATATCCCACTCTCTTCACGCGAGGAAATATAATTGAAAAAATTAACCTGAAAGTATGAAAATGAAGTTGACTACTAGTGTCTCTTTAAAATCTTACAAGTAAGCTGTCGTATTGATCGATGTTCGCTTTGTCCTGCTAGACTGAAAGCTCCAAGTATGTTCGTGTGAAATCATGACAGCGAAAAGGTTTTCCGGAGTAGGTTATCATGCGGCTGACTCATCAAACTGGCGCAAATTGTCCTTTTAATTTTCTACAACTGGCTTTTTCTTCCTTCGACGGAAGCTCGCTATAAATTGTAGGCGAGTCAGGGATCTTACAAACGTTCTATCAATTGACCATCTCTGTGGACAGGATCCCATACATTGATGAAATCTCTAGAGTGACGTCAAATTGTACGATGTACGTGTTCACCTGCTTGACTCAAGTTCCTGTTTTCTCAAGTCAGTTTTTGGTCTGTTCATAATTTTATTTGTTCCGAGCTCAATTCACTTTTCAGTAATCTTGTCTATTCAACTAATTAAGTTTTCTCACAGTCAAGTTTATACAACGGAATTGTAAATACAGGGTGCCAGTGTAGGTTGTTGACTTTTGGTCTTAGTGTTTCATGCTTTTTAACTCAGTATGAGTAATAACCATATACATATAGAGCGTAAACTATTTCCCATATACCCCGTCCAGTTAGACATCCATTTGACGTCATAACCTCAGCTGATAACGTAACTATTTTGTCGGAAGTTGTTTAAACAACCTTTTGGTAAATTGTTATTGTCAGATTTACAACTTCCGATTTTTTGTTAGTTGTCGACGTTTATTTAACCATGCTAGAGTTAATTTGATTAGAATTTTGTCATGGCTTGTTAAACTTTTTTCTACTAGGTCCATTTGTGAACTGATATTTTGCCATGAGGTCATAAACTCAATTTAGTACAACAAGGCGATCATTTCATTGAATGCAATAATCCGACGTGACTATAGTCACAGTCTGTGTCAATGATCTCATGTTTTCGTAGCATTTTTATCTCTACCATAATTTCCTTTTAGTCTACAAAAAACTTTCTCTCTTTTTCTTAGTCGAACACGTGCCTTTTGTATTTGAATTGGGTAAGGGTAGGAGAAATGTTCACATGTTGACCCCTGTTGTGGCAACTCAGAAAAAAAAAGATCCTTTCCTGTTTACAGAGTTAACCTGCTTTCTTTGACTTCACTGGTCAGACATCTTTCTAAACCGGGCTTATCAGGGTTTTTTTGACAGATTGTTGATACAGATCTGATAAGGTCATGGGTTCACCCTGCATTTCTGTGCCTCACGTAAGGCGTTGGTGGGACCTATTTGGGCGAGGCCTGCATGCATGGCAACACCATCGTGGATTCCTCAAACATAATGGCAAACTAATCATTTCAAAAACCACAAAAACACTTCACATTATTTGTCATTGTTTATAACATTTCTAATCAGAGATCGTTTAGAAATACATTTGATGATAAAAATTAACGGTTGTTTGGAAAACAATTAGATCATTCAATAAACTGTTATGTCAACTTTTAAAACTACTGACGAGGAATCAATCAATTTTCAAGCCAATGTTATAAACATTTGATAATAAAAATTAACGGTAAAAAACTACGACGTTTCGAAGTCTCCATGACCTCATTATCAAGTAGAATGTTAAAACTGATGTAAAATTGTAGCTCAGAGATTATATACAAATAAAATGTGATAAACTTCATTAGAATAATGAGCGTTCATTGTTATTGGTGTTTAACGTGTCAGTTCGTGCAGTATATGTTTAAATAAATACTTTTGCACGTATTGAGTCAGACTGCGTGTTTAGCTTTGGTTTTCGTTCGCGAATGAATAACATTTCGTAAATTAGGCAGTCCATTTTCCCGCAACACTTCTTGAGAACAGAAAACATTTCCTCTAGGCTATTGAACGCTACGCCGTGGGCTTCTTTCAGATGCTTGCCAATGACAGAGGCTTTATGCTCTTCTATGCGTTGATGAAGATGGCGTGTGGTATAACCGATATAATCCGCATCGCACGAATCACATTTGAAAATGTAAACAACGCATTGGTGGTTAATTAAAGCGGGCTTCTCTTCTTGTATCTTGAGCTTTTCCTCGATCTTACGACTCGTGAAAACTGGTTGTAGGTCAGTTCCGATTTTCCGGCCAAGATCTTTCAGCTGATGTCTTGCTGTGTCGGCCGATTTTTGGTGTTATTCTGACCGGTTTTGGTGTAGCCGCGTCAGCTTCAGTTGGAATTTCATGACGGCTTTGGATCGTAAATCTCGTGTACCCGGCGATAGCTGAGTTGATAAGTTTCACTGGGTACTTAAGCTTGGTAAACATCCGCTTGAGATGTTGGCATTCCTTCGTAAAGGATTCTTTCGTTGATGACAGGCGGTAAGCTCGGTTCAGCATTGTATTCAGCAGAGATCTTTTGTACCGCTGATCGAAATGGCTCTGGTAATGTAAGAGCAGTCCTGTATCAGTTGGTTTACGATATACGCTTGTTGTCAGGTAGCGACCGCTTTTCTCGATCATCATACCGAGGAATGGAAGCTTGTTCTTTTCAGCAATTTCCATTGTGAACTGTATAGCAGGATGGCATTCGTTCAATGTTGCAAGGAAGGCTGTTGCGGCTTGAATATTCGGCATCGTGGCTAATGTGTCGTCGACGTACCTTTTATAGAAACTTGGTAACTTGTTGTTGCGATCCAGTTGTTCTTCGTCGAGTGGCACGTTGGTAAATAAAGCACATACGTCATAGGACACAAGAATGTCATTCGGGTTGAGTGGTGTTTCGCTTATCTCTTCGGCGAAGGAGAAGATATCGCAAATAGTGTGCTGACTTAATGAAAGGGGCTTAAGCTTCTCTTCAAGCCACTTGGCCAGGGCGAAGTTGTAGGTCCCAGTCGATGAGAGTATCGGTCGCATTGATAGTTGCTGTTTGTGAATTTTTGGAAGACCATAAAGGTGAGCAAGACGGGAACCTTTACGACAAACTGTGTCAGCAATCGGCTTTGGCAGGATTTTTCTGACGACGAACGCGAGCTGTTTTTCTTTTTGTAGTAAGGGATGGTAGTGTTTAGGACGCCAGGCGCGTGTTTTCGGTCTTTCTGTGTTGATAGGGGTGAACTTCGTTGTGTCTTTGATGGAAGCATCATTTAGTAGACGGATGTACTCTGTCTTGTTCATTACTACTACGCCAGACCTTTCATTAAGTCAGCACACTATTTGCGATATCTTCTCCTTCGCCGAAGAGATAAGCGAAACACCACTCAACCCGAATGACATTCTTGTGTCCTATGACATATGTGCTTTATTTACCACCGTGCCACTCGACGAGACTATTGAGATCATCGCTGAGAAAGCCTTTAAATACAACTGGTTTAATGAAACGCATGGTCTCAACCTCACAAAGACAGGCCTTACCGAACTTTTAAAAATAGCAAACAAAGATCAGCTATTTGAGTTCGACGGCCAACTTTATGAGCAGGTGGACGGTGTGGCCATGGGCTCGCCCCTGGGACCCCTTATGGCAAACGTTTTCCTGTGCTCCATTGAAGAACAACTGGATCGCAACAACAAGTTACCAAGTTTCTATAAAAAGTACGTCGACGACACATTAGCCACGATGCCGAATATTCAAGCCGCAACAGCCTTCCTTGCAACATTGAACGAATGCCATCCTGCTATACAGTTTACAATGGAAATTGCTGAAAAGAACAAGCTTCCATTCCTCGGTATGATGATCGAGAAAAGCGGTCGCTACCTGACAACAAGCGTATATCGTAAACCAACTGATACAGGACTGCTCTTACATTACCAGAGCCATGTCGATCAGCGGTACAAAACATCTCTGCTGAATACAATGCTGAACCGAGCTTACCGCCTGTCATCAACGAAAGAATCCTTTACGAAGGAATGCCAACATCTCAAGCGGATGTTTACCAAGCTTAAGTACCCAGTGAAACTTATCAACTCAGCTATCGCCGGGTACACGAGTTTTAAGATCCAAAGCCGTCATGAAATTCCAACTGAAGCTGACGCGGCTACACCAAAACCGGTCAGAATAACACCAAAAATCGGCCGACACAGCAAGACATCAGCTGAAAGATCTTGGCCGGAAAATCGGAACTGACCTACAACCAGTTTTCACGAGTCGTAAGATCGAGGAAAAGCTCAAGATACAAGAAGAGAAGCCCGCTTTAATTAACCACCAATGCGTTGTTTACATTTTCAAATGTGATTCGTGCGATGCGGATTATATCGGTTATACCACACGCCATCTTCATCAACGCATAGAAGAGCGTAAAGCCTCTGTCATTGGCAAGCATCTGAAAGAAGCCCACGGCGTAGCGTTCAATAGCCTAGAGGAAATGTTTTCTGTTCTCAAGAAGTGTTGCGGGAAAATGGACTGCCTAATTTACGAAATGTTATTCATTCGCGAACGAAAACCAAAGCTAAACACGCAGTCTGACTCAATACGTGCAAAAGTATTTATTTAAACATATACTGCACGAACTGACACGTTAAACACCAATAACAATGAACGCTCATTATTCTAATGAAGTTTATCACATTTTATTTGTATATAATCTCTGAGCTACAATTTTACATCAGTTTTAACATTCTACTTGATAATGAGGTCATGGAGACTTCGAAACGTCGTAGTTTTTTACCGTTAATTTTTATTATCAAATGTTTATAACATTGGCTTGAAAATTGATTGATTCCTCGTCAGTAGTTTTAAAAAGTTGACATAACAGTTTATTGAATGATCTAATTGTTTTCCAAACAACGAAGACTCGAACTGTGCAGGAAAAATGGATTGTTCAACGAAAAATTGCGGTTGGTTGTTCTAAGCTACTTATGGTCTTTTTGCTTTGGTTCTGAATCACGCTACATTTTTTGACTTCTGAAATTGTGCGATATACGGTATACAAAAGAACGACAATTACTGAGTATTTCATAGTTATGTGCAGGATTTGAGACGCCTTGAAACATCGATGGCTGCGAATACTCTCTTAAGCTTGTAGCTTATGTTTTGTACGGTATGTTTTGTTTTTGCTTTTGTTTTTGAAATGCATATTTTCTTTATAACAAATGCTTCTAATAAAGCGGTAGCTGGTAATTCAGCTAATTGGGAACGATGGAGGTTGTACTATTCTGAATTTATCGTGACTTGTTGGCGTTCGGCGCAAAACTGCCCACCACAACAGTTGTCGCATTGTTTTTGTGCAAACTACTAAAGGCAAAGAACTGCACCAAAGTTCAGTAATCAAATTCATGTGCACCACTTTCAGAGTCATTTCATTTGTCATTACACTCTTTTCTTGAATAAGAACCTGCTTTTCTTCTAAAAACATTTAGGCTGGAATCATGTAACGAAACTTTTAAGGGCATACTTACAACAATAACCCAGGCGGCTGAGATTTCGTCTAGAACGTCTTTATTTTTTCTCCTTTGCTTTATTTTGTTTGTTTTTGTGAGTAGTATAGGTATAAATAAGAGAGGACAATGAACTCAAATATTTAGAAACCGTTTTTGAACATTGTGGTTTGCTTCTTTCATGATACACGGAAAAACAACTCAGTTTGTTTGTAGTCAAACTTAGTTCAACTAACACAACTTTGACAACATGTTAAGAACGTTTTTAGGTCCAAATATATATATATATTAATTTTAAAAAAAGTCACGTTCAGCCTCAGCTTATTAAAAAATTGAGTGAAACGCATGTTGCTGTTTTTTGAAAGTGTTGCCCTTGTCCATGCTTAATCTCCCATGGCACGCGAAATGTCATTTCGACTGACTGCGCACCCTATAGCTACTGTAGGAAACTTTAAACTAAGGCCTGTTATCGCTTATTTTAACCAGGGAAATTTCTTATTTAACCCTAAAAATCGACTCCTAAGCTTTACATATATAACTTTACTAAACCATGCAGACTTACCACAAGTTTTGCTGTCATTCTAAGATAAGTATGTCTTTGATATTGGTAAAAATCGCAAAGACAGCTAGTATAAATTGGATATGTTACATATTGAAATCGGGACAATTTTATAGAGGATCGTGCTACCACAAAACGGAAGTTTTTTCGGCGGCTTTTTTTTTTCTTCAATGTGTTAGTGTGTGTTGAGCCGCCTCAAAGCAAATTTTCTGTTAATAGCTCGGAAAATCTTTGGTGAAGAAGGAGAATAGAATTGTTTCTAAATACTTGTAAGCCGGGTTTAGTCTTTCAGCATTCCTACCATCTTTTACCCTTCCGTTTCAAGATGGCGGCGAATTTTTATATCAAACCACATTTAAAAAACCTATTTAATTCCATAGATGAATGAAAGTTTGGCCTGATGAGTGCACCCCCTTTGAATCGGGCGGCATGCGAGGGTAGTTGTATTTGAATCCCGTTACCAATCGATAAAAAGGGAAGCCTGTTATGTCGTTGTTCTATTGGCAAATAAATGCTTTTAATGCTGATACCATTTTAACTGATAAAGTGTACAGATGTACCTCTCAAAATCAAAATATAAGTTGCTGCATGGATGTTAACCTGAGTGGCATCTTAAAAAGCGAAGCAAAGGATCTCAAATAATGAAAATAACAAACTTAAACAATGGGTGAACCGGTGCACATGAAGAAAACGTCGAGACATGTCCACAGGCGGTCCTTCATCAAGTATGGATTTTGGCATGGCCCAATCAAGGTGCTGATATGGATCAATATATCGTCCGCCGCCTTACTTGACCTCTCGCGTGCAGTTTCAAATCCATAAGGAGTACCCATAACGAGGAAGGATCAATTTGAGTGAAGTGTGCGGTCGGGTCCGATATATCCCACGCCAAATATCCCATGCATGCGAGGTGATCCGCTAACGTGAATTTACTCTGAACCATGATCCATTCTATAACATATATAATAAAAATACCATTCTCACATTTTTAATTTTTTTATTACAGAGACTTTTTCTATCGACGGAAGAACAATTTTTCAACGCCAATCGTTAATTTAACCAAAATGATGTCAACATAGCGGTAAGTGTAAAGTTGCGCCTCTAACCATTCTAAGTTCTAAAGCTTACCATACCCTCCGTTCTGGGAATACGGAAATCTCGTGGCATGCGAGACCACTGTATAATAGGGAACTTTAAATAAGTGGAAATATATAGGAGTTCTTTCTGGGAAGAGACTAGCCGTAATTAAAACTGGACCAGTTTGGGACTAGTTAAGTATCTCCGCGTTCTGAGGTAAATTTAAGGCCAAATAAAAGTTCTTCAGTAAAACTGTCTCAATCTCACTCCATGCGCAATACAAACAGTACAATATGGGGGAAAAAGTCCTTGGTTCCTTTAAATGCCTTTGGTGTCCGGCTTTTCGAAGTCATTATTGCTGGGCGTAGTCGTATTAAGAAAACATTTGACCATTTAACGCTCACGTAATGCTGTTTGCAGTGGTAATGTGCAACCGCAATTCTGCTCTCCTCACAGTTCACATAATGGTAATCGGCAGTTTCAGCAGATCGCTGTCTGAGGATTGAACCACAATATGCTCTCTACCGGCGGTCCCAACAATGACCTAGAGTCACCTAGAGTCACGTCTCTGCTAACTATTGGTCCTCATGAGATTTTGCATCGCCTTAACTTGAAACGGCATCGGGCAAGCTACTAGTCAGTGCTAGTAAAAAACATCATAAAAAAAAACACTCTTACCCCAGCTAGTGGATAACTCCCCCCCCCCCCCCCCAAAAAACAAAAAGCTTAAATGAACTGACAAGTTTCTCTGATTTTTGGCAAATCTTAAATTTTAGCAAGACGCCTATGCCGTAAACGGGATATTAAATCTCTCTAATAACGTTCACAAATCAGAACATGATGATCCACGTTTGATCCATATCCGAAGAATTTATTCTTCATTAAATTGAAAATTTCAATTTTTAATTACTTAATTAATTAACTTAGTCTAACATGCACGATCGACGACCTTCCCGCAGTGTTTTCTTTGTTATTACAATAAAACACGTTTCAGGGTTAGGTCAATGATTCATTAAAAACACTACCACTGAATCCCATTCTTGGAGGAGAAAGGTTTTTTCGCTTTATTACTTACGGATGGTTTTGTAAAATGCATTCAATGCATGAACTTCCTGTTAACCTTTATGTCGTCACTGTGACCGGCACTGTGACAACCGACCCAACGGTTTAGTTAGAATTTTGTGGCTTTTTGAACAAGCGAATTTCGCATTACGGAGAGAGCGAAAGCAAGCAGAAAACTGACCCTCAGTCATCACCATAAAATTAATGCCCTAATCTTACGATTAGCACTGCGGAAAAGGCTGAACAATAACCTATTCAATGAAAAACAATCTTCGACCACTGACATTCGAGTGGTGTATGTTTGCAGATGTTTGAAAGGGCCGCACAGCCGGTTACAGATTACTAAGACCACTAAATATAAGTGCTTGCACCAAGTTGGCCGAATAGCCTCTAACTATAACATAAAATTGCGCTGCCACAACTCAAGCGAGCGGAGGAAAATAACGAACGTGACCAGAAGACGTCTTCCTAATGACCTTAATTAATTAATATGTGATTATCGATGTGAGGTTAAAAAAAACATCCGGCTCGATCTATCTTGAACTTCAATAAAGTGATCTGTTAATCCACTTCTTCTTCTTGTCTCAAAATATGTGATAGTAATTCTGTTCAACCCACCAGTCCTTTGCTCCTTCAAAACTCTAGAGTTATTTTCAAATTACTACAATCCGTTTCTCCTTGGTCGGAAAAAGTGTTTCTGTGGTCCAACAGCATGAGAAATGACTCAGTTTAAACAATGGTATACATAAATGATTGGTCAATGAAAACAAAAAGCGCTCATTGAACACAAGTTGATCAAAAGACAACAATAAAACCAGCCACAGAAAATTGAAATTGCTCAAATCCTGGTCATATCATGAACATCACATTGTTGATCTCTTATACTGAGATTTTTTTTCCTTGGTGTTTTATTTTTCGGAAAAGTACAATGGCTTTCGCATAAATTCTCGGAATCCGCGGTATGAATTAGGGTAACAAAGAAACGTAAAGCAATTACTCAGGAACAAGTACAACACAAGGCGTTATTGTTAGAAGCTCAATCGAAAGCTGCAGCCGGATGCCACTGATAACGTGTTAGTATATGCACCCTATTTCCAGGTAAACACTTTACGCTCATTCAATTATGAAGGTTTGTTTGCGTAAGCATTGGAAATTATCAACAAACAAGCACATTCTTTCATTGCGAAACTGTTCCCCTTGGGAATAACTTAATCGAACAAGACCAAGTTGTATGACTTGTATATTTCCACCATGTACCACTGATGATGACCGCACGGTCGAAAACGTTTTGGATTTTAAAAATATTAAGTAACTTTAAGCCTTTTTAATAATCGTCTTAAAAAGCAACTATTATGACAATAATAATGATGATAGTGAACTTTATTTAAGGGTGCGTTCGATTGACGCTATTCCGGAGTAAGAATACGTGGAGTGATGATTTAAAACGGTATGTCTGGCGTTTTGAAGGATAGCAAATGTATTCAAGTGAAGCTATGATCCTCTCAGTTATGAACGCAATTTTTTCAATTGTGTAACTTGAAGCGTGAAAAATTCAGGATTTCAACGTGGTTTGAACCCGTGACCTCGCGATACCGGTGAGACGTTCTAACTAACTGAGCAATGAAACCACTGAAGTTGGGAGCTGGTATTGGATTCTCCATAAACAAGAAGAATTTTTGACTTCTATTCCACATATTCCTATTCCGAAATACGGTCAATCGAACGCACCCTAAATGTCTACTGTATTTCTGGCGCTGTGGCAGGCACTAATTGAGGCCGACACTGCATGCACAGAAATCAAATCAAATCGACTCTTAGCAAGGTTGGTTTTTAAGCAGACGGAAAAACCAACTCGAAGTAGAGAGGAAATGAGAAAATGAAGTCTGGAAATCGATCAAGGTGGACCACATTCGTGAATTAAATGGCGAGTGCTCTCAACACTTCGCCATCCCTGTACTCGCACTTAAGAGGAACGAGTTTTTCGATGTTATCGAATATATCTAGAAGAATTATTGTTCAAGAGAGAACAATTTCGGTTTGATCGCCTTGCACTATTTCAGCATCATTTGAAAAGCGTCATAAGCTTAATTAATTAAGGAGGATTGGAACGGCTTTCTACAGGTTTCCCGTGATGGCAAAGATCACAACACTGTCGTTCTTTTTGGCAGGGGAAATTTGTCTAATGCTCTTGTCGGGCCATCCTTGTAAGCGTGTCCGCGAGTCCACAAATACAAAAACCCTCCAAAATTCAATTTTTGAAAATATATAAAAAATCTATTCTGTGACCTAGTATGTTTTTTTTCAACTCTTCAAAACCATAAAAAGCCTCTTTCCCAATATCTAGTATGATAAAAATTCATCCCCTAGAACTTGAGTTATTGAAGAAAATGATTTTGGAAGATGACTTTTTTTTTTTTATTTTAAGTTTCCGTAAGAATGCGAAGAAACGAATCTTCCTAATTCGGAATACCTTCCTGCAGCGACTGCAGGACCTCAAGACCCCAACACTTCTGACAAAAATCACTTCTGGTTTTCGCGATTTTAAGTTATATTTTTATTTCTGGTCATCCTTTAAGTTGTGATTGGCTGACGCAAGTATCTTGAGTATTGCGTGAGTGGCATTTGCGTGCACGCTCAGCTGAAAACCCTTAACAAAGGCAAGCCAGAAAAACAAACCATGCACGTTTCTTTTTGCGTTCACGTTGCCTGTGTTCTCATTTGTTCTGCTTGAATAGAATCCATGAAAGCGACATTTGCAAACCACTTCAAATGACCATTTCAAAACTCCTGATAAAGGCACTAACCGTATTATATTAGTCCTACACACCTGACAAGATGGGGAGTCAGGCATGCGCATTGTCCAGTCGATCTCAGGTTACGTCTGGAGGTTTAGCACGGCAGGCATATTGCATGGCAGGAACAATGAAAATGTTTTGCATTAGAAAGAGCATTTCTTTCCATAGGAAAAAGAATCTATTGTTCCTGCCATGCAACATGGCTGCCGTGCAAAACCTCCATATTCAAGTTTCCCCCCTTATAAAAATCGACTCAGCTAATTACATCTGGCAAGAGTCTGTATTTGCATTACAATGTAGCATTCGCATTTAAGAAACGGTCCAGATAAGAACGATAGCAACAACGGCAACGAACATGTTGGAATTGAATTGGTATGAAAAAAGGTGTTAACTTTTCTATTGTCTGTACTTACGTCTGATTGGCTTAAACAGCAAAAGTTAACAAAACTTCATAAAAGCAGTATTATATTCATCCTTACTTTCCAACCATCTTCCATCTTTCATCTGGTCTCAGTTTAAATGAATTCCACAGAAATCGTATGTGGGGAACATGGAAAATTGTAAACGTTTCTTGGCTTTTGTTTTCAACTCTTGTGATTGGTCAAAATCTTCTAACAGAAAAAAACACCCTTTCAAAGTGGGCTGTGAATGAATTTTATTGCGTTAACGGCTTTCCTGTAGGTTTATGCATTCTCTGTGTAAAAATGATAACATTCCTATGTGGGGAAAGCCCCGTTGCCGCATAACAAAGGAAATTGCTATCCACCTTACACGGATCATTACTTAAATGATATGAAAATATGTGGAACAAACGTTTTATTCCTAAAGGGTTTGAATTGGATACCACATTGAGTTAGCCAGTTTGGTCTATTGTTTATTTTTCCGCAAAAACTTGGTTTGAAATAAACACTTTCTGACGCTGATGGGGACATCGCCAATTTGCTATTGGGTGATGGACTCTTGCATCTGGCTGTGGTGCTGTGTTTCGAAATCAGACATGGACCCTTTAGCGACTGCCAGAGGCGTCTTATGTATCGTCTTTCCGCCAGATGTCATGAGCTACGCCCTTCGCACTTTAGTTTAGCTATCTATGCTATTTATAAATTACATCATTTATTCGCGCCAGAGTAGCATTAAATCACGTTTGGGTTGCATGTCTGAGCCAAACCACTGGTTTTTCAAGCGCCTACAAGTGCCAATTCGGAAAAAAGAAGGAATTGGCTCATAAAGAATCCATAAATGCACTCAGTCTGCAATGAAGGTCAAAAATAATTATTGTAAGACTATAATTGAATACGGAATTTAAAGGAGCCGGAATTAACAAAATGAACACCAGGCGAATTTATATGACGTTGTCATCTTATGATCGACGGAAGCTTTTCATAAAGAAGATGAACGTGCGCCCTATTGATAAATATAGATAAATCAAATTAGAAAGTTAATGGTTCGGTGTTGATTTATAAACTCATCGATAATAATTGTCGGGCTCTTACAGCACAACACACTGAGCACAGTTACTTTCCCTTTGGGCAAAATTTTGCTTCAAAAACCTTTCTCCAATTGCTAACCCGACCAGTTTTTCCACCTGTTCCCTAAGATGCAGCGTAAAGGGGAATTGCTTTTAGATGAAAATGTGTCATTTTGTTGCAAACGATGGAGAAATTTTACCCAACGCTTGCAATTTATATTGACAACTATTGTGAGGGTAAGCTGACCTTTTAATTAAGCGCTTCAGATGAAAATCGATATTGTGCACTCGAGCATGTTGTTTATGCCTTGGATTTCATACGCATTTCATTGCCGATGACCCAAAAAAATTGTGGTTTGAAAAGAGCTCTTGTGGCCGTCCGACAACTTAGTGATTTTATGTTACCGGGGTTCAGAGTCCAAGACACGTATCTTCCTACTTCGGTATTCTTTGCCGGCTCGCCTTTGTAGCCAAACTGTAGGATGCCCAGTTAAACTGAGAGATTTATTTCAGTTAATTTTGCGTCTGAATAATGCCAGGATTAAAGATCGCGGCCTGTCACAGTCAATTCAATCCAACATCAATTACGACAACATTGTTCTCGCTTTTTTCAAGGTTTTAAGGTTTCATAACCAGTCCCGCCATTAACTATGTCCGGGATTACGATTAATATAATTAAGGTCATACATCTGTGATTTCGAGGCATTTTCTTTCAAACGGCAATAAAGGTTAGTTTGACAAACTTATCAAGGATATCTCCTTCTTAGTTACAACTGCTTTTTGTATAGGTGTATTTGCTTGACTTCGAGTGCAGTTTGGTATAAATAAGCACGAGTAAATTTTTTGGACTAACAAAAATTTGCAGTCTGAAAGATCTGCAAGAGATTATCTATATTTAATTACAGGAGAAATGGTGTGATAACTTATTAATAATAAACATGAAAAGCAAGAAAGACAGAAAATCTCGAGGTTTAGTTTTCTATAATGTTCATTAAGTTCTATGAAATTCAAAAGTCATCCAACAGTAAACTTGTAACTGTGCATTTGTAATTTGCACTTGTTACAAATTTGCACCCCTGTTACGAGATAACTACATGTACACTCTTTTAATAATAATAATAATAATAATAATAATAATAATAATAATAATAAAAGATTTATACCGCGCCAGTATCCTACTGTTCAAAGGCGCCTTACAAAACTTTAAAATTAACACTTAAAACAGCTAAAATTAACTATAAAAAGCTTTTCTAAAAAGGAAAGTTTTTAATCTACTTTTAAAAAAAGACACAGACGGAGCGTTTCTAATTTCACATGGCAAAGCATTCCATAATGATGGTGCTGCTACAGAGAAAGATCTTGCGCCATATGTTTTCAAGTTATAGGATGGAGAAACCAGGAGGTGCTTGGATGATGAGCGTAGTTGACGTGATGGAGTGTAAGATGTAGGCAAATCACAAATGTACGATGGTGCCAAATTGTTGAGTGCCTTGTAGGTTATAAGCAAAATCTTAAAAATAATACGTTGATTAACAGGAAGCCAGTGAAGATTAAAAAGAACAGGCATAATGTGATCATGCTTTGTTGTTAGTGTGACGAGGCGCGCCGCGGCATTCTGGACGTGTTGTAACTTTTTTATAGTGTAGGCTGGTAGGCCATACAAAAGAGAATTACAATAATCCAACTTCGAAGATACAAACATATGAACCAGCAATTCAGTAGTGGCCGCAGAAAGATACTTCCTGATATAGCTGATATTTCGCAGGTGATAAAACGAAGATTTGCAAATGTTAGTAACATGATCATTAAAGCAAAAATAGCTATCGAACATAGTGCCGATATTTCTCGCCTTATGCACGGAGTGAATAGTTTCACCAGCAACTGAAATTTCGTGAAGGAGTGGTCCTGGAAGATGTTTAGCGGAGATCACCAATTACTACATTCACATTCACAATTACTTTGGACTGGGTCGTTCTAATCTCTTAACTGTATGGCGAATTTGTTTCGTAGCTACAGATGGGGGAACTCGCATGGGACATTTTTGGTTTTGGTTTTGGACGGGAGAAATCAAGTGCCTTTCGATTGCCTATTTTACGATATGTTACTTGAATCATGTCATTGTTCTAAACTTGCTTTGCCGCCATGAAATCGAACGGCAGCGGCGAAAAACTGCCGCAAGTTAACAACTATCTTTTTTCTACTGTATGGTCCCTACTATAATAGGAATTAAGAATTTTACAGAGCTGATTCGGTAAGTAAGATGAGGAAGTTTTGTTTTAATTAGTTGTGTATGAAGCATGGTTTATGCACAGTATTTGCCAATGCTTAACACAACCAGTCTAGAGCATGACAAATTGTTATTGCTTTTAGTTGACTTCCAACCCTTAATGATTTGTAAGCACCATCGACAGAATCTCGTCAATTAATTAAACCATTCTATAGACAAAATAAATCACCAAATGAACACGTAGTAATAACACGCTCAGTCTTGGATTAGTCTTTCACTGAAGAGGTGTTTGCAGAAAGCTTAAGCTTATTGAGACGACGAAAACCGTCGGTTTGAGTCTTATATTCATCTTTTTAGATACTGATTACAATAAGTTTTACTTTTAAAATCGATGCTTCGATCAAGCGACTGTAGATGTACGCTTCAATATCTTTTCGCAAACCAATTTCAAATCATTTTTGAGACTGACCTACTAATTATATTAACAGTCAAGTCAATAGCTAAAAGATAGCCATTTTAAAATCGGTGCTTAGACGGAATTACTATACAATAATTGAGAGCTTTCACTTTTAAAGCCGATGCTCAGGGCCTAAAAGTTGTAAAAGCTGTAGGTATGTGCTGATTAAAGTAACTGAAAGTTAACCGACCAAGTTGAGGGCGTTCTGTGTTCGTTGTTTGGTCTTCTTCAAGAGAAGTTAGGAACGAGGCCCAGTGCCACCTGAGATAGATAGGAAACAAATCATAGTTAATTGTTTATGAATCTCTATACTGGGTGTGCATATGATGTATTCTTTGATGTATTTTTTTCAAGAGGAAAATGTCTCTTTGGCTTTGGAGCGGCCAATTTGACCAAACTTTTCAAATTTTGTGCTTCGAATGATCGAACTGCTTGAAAACAAAACGGTGCCGCTTTTAAAACTTTCCTCGAGCATGGGAATTTCAATCGAAGGCTTTGAATTCCCTGAGATCAGGAAAACCTAGCCGGCAACACAGTAATCATGCATGGCAGGATACATTCAACTGATTCAAAGAAATATTGAACCATACGAAATATTTTTAAACGACAGAGTGAGTGCCGATAAGTAAATCACTCGATAGCCGGCTTTTGAATGCATCCTAGGAAACAATTATTTATGATTGTGGATCATTTGTCTAGGTCCGAAGTACTCTCTGAAGTCAATTTAATGTCGTGAATAAGCTGGAGTTGAGCGGACGGTTTTTTTTTTAATTTAATGTGGGCCAAAACCTACTCTGCAAATACTCGTTGTGGCTCTTTTTTTTGTTTGTTTTGATCAGTTTTGGTGCTGGTTCACGATCGAATTGAAATTGGTATTAGGTGACTTACTAAAACGGCTTGATTGTTTGATTTTACGAGTTATTTCCTAAGAAGAATAACTACTAAAGAATACGCTACAAATCATAAATATTTAAAGGATCGGTCAATTCGAATATGCAGCAGTTGCAATGTGCTTAGATGCAGAAACACTTCAGTAACTCTGCAGGAAGGTGAGAACTGTGAGACAATAAACAAACACATTGTGTCTCACATTGTCATTAAACAAACTGACTTACTTGCTCCTTGCTGTTGGATTCTATTTTCGGACAAGGGTTCCCAATGTTGTGCCCTTGTACTGTGAATAAAGTGAAATGTTATAGTGAGTTATAACACGACAAAAAGCCTTTCTCATCACTGAGTAGCATTTGCGTGTTTTGGAATCTGATCATATTTGTACAAAACAGGGTCTGCTCTTCCAAGTTTGAACACTGGCTTCATGACAGCCAACAATGCAGACGCGACCGGCAGAAAGGACAAAGTCAGTAAAAAGAACCAGTCAAAGTGAAGTTATTTGCAATGGAGTCCGGTTAGTTTACCTACAGAAACTCAGGTGCTGTGTCGGTTGGTCTTTGAAACACGAGAATTTTATAGTATCAACAAAGCTGATGAAAGTGTGGAGGAGAAATGTCGGACCGTTTCGAGCGTTAGTTCTTGATTTCCACGTTTTTCCTGATGAGTGCCTAACTATAATCATTTTTTTTTGTTTCACTTGCATGAAAAACATCAGCCGAGTTAAAACACACGCAAACTGACGTGAAATGGTATTTTCAGGCTCTCGGCCAAGGTGTCAAGGGCAAATTATTTGAAGCTAGGTAACAGTACAAAGAAAGATAAAGTTAGGTGTCTCCTGTTAAGACTCTCCACTGAGTGCTCAGGAATTGCTCCTATTACCAGTTAACAGTATGATACTAGAGTAGAAGCCTTGAATTGACGCAAGAACATAATTTGGCTAAGACTAATCCATCTGCTTTAACCCACGTCCTTCTCTTTCAATCACAATTATTTGACGAAATGAGAAAGTTTGTGCATTGATTATAACGACACCTTTATGTCCAATTTATCTCAGTTGCAGCTGTGCGCATGCATAAGCAACAAATTACATCTATCAATAAGACTAAAATATAAGTATCTGTCGTTTGAAAATTGGCAATAAATGTCGTTTAAAAATACATTTGCTGTTTACATTCTATCAACCTTCCACAAATTAACAATATTCTGTTATGGTTAATTGCAAAGTGCATTTTAGTTTCAAAGTCGGAATCTGAAGACCTACGTTACATGTAAATAATCGCTGATGTAAAAGACAAAATTGACTGTAAAAGTGTTCAAACAGGAAAGAGGTGAGTATTTTTACTATTCTTATTTGGACCAGTTTTGTTATTTGAACTGCAAGTCAAATGCTTTGACGTCAGGTGTTCAGCACCTATCTTAGGGTCCACGTTGTTATACTGGATAATATTTCTCAAAGTATACTTGGATAGCTTTTTCAATGAAGAGAAAATTTGCTTTGATGATTGAAATCCTTTATCCATCGTCATCTTTCATCGTAGGGGGCCTTTATACCACAACCACTACCACTAATGCTATTACTACTACTACTACTACTACTACTACTACTACTACTACTACTACTACTACTACTACTACTACTACTACTACTACTACTACTACTGCTGCTGCTGCTGCTGCTGCTGCTGCTGCTGCTGCTACTGCTACTACTACTACTACTACTACTACTACTACTACTACTACTACTGCTGCTGCTGCTGCTGCTGCTGCTGCTGCTGCTGCTAGCTACTACTACTACTACTACCACTGCTACTGCTGCTGCTACTACTACTACTACTACAGCCAGTTGGGCTTCTACGCACCGTTCCTAAAGTCCCATTTATTGTTAATAATATCACACGGACTTTCTTACATTTCCAGACCCTCAATATATCGTACTTCAATACATTATATCTCTGTACTTTTTCTGTTTCCCGTTTCACAGATCAAGTATTTTAGACGATACGATTTCTCGCGGAAAATCCATCTAAAAATACCCCGGTCTGTAAAAACGCCGTTTCATAAATACAATGAGTTGTACGCTCCTAGTCATGGGCTCCTGTTGTTCACTTTTTTTTTCCCCGACAATGAAAAGCCTTAATTCACTGGGAATATGCAACGTGAAAGAAATTAAGAAAGGAGTTTGATAAGCCCGGCTGAACTCTTCCCCTATGGGTTTGACTCTGTCTTAAGTATCTTCAGTGTTAAAAATTATTTTGATTTAGGTTATCATTCGCTTCTTTTTTTTACCAGGTCAAACTGAACGTTTTCTATTTGACCAAATCATTACAATATAGTAACTAGCTCACTTTGAATTCTAGCACGTGTTTTTAGGGAGCCAACCCCAACCCCTAACCCAAACCCCGGCGTTACTTAACTTCATCAATTAAACCAAGCGTAGGTTTTGTGTGAAGAAATACCACAGTTAAGGATGGGTGGTATAAATCCTGTTTAAAACTGTGTTAACATAACAGACAACGACAACTCGTTCAAACGCTTCCTGTTTACGATGTTTGCTCTCAAGACCAAAGAGGCATTATGTCGGATATTTAATCAGTAGTGACAATTTTCCAAATAACAAATTCCGAACTCACACATGAAAAGGTATATCCAAAATTACCCTTCACAGAGTTGCCGCAGAGAAAAAGAGGTTCTGTCCAAGACAAAAGCTAAATTCATGTAAGATTCCTTTTTCATGGTCGATCCGTGACTTTTATGGGTAATAAATTTAGTCCGAGATGCGGTCCTGATTTCCATTGTTGTAACATTCGTGATCGTGGGGGTAAAAAGGGTGTATAAAATGAGGTCCTCACTATCGCGACAAAAGTTATTGTCTGCGGGAAACAGACGTAAACATGTCCCACGCGGAAATAGGAGTTGGTTGCGTGAAGTTTCCTTCAAGTATGCAGTTCGTCAATGTCTTTGTCATGGATACAATTGTATCTTTTAAATACTCAAACTCTCTCTACAGGTGTAGTCTGCCATAGCCTATTAACTTTATTATAACGCTCTCTAAATTACTGTTTTTATGTACATCATACATGCATGACTTATACTAACTCATTTGAGTAACTTGCTTTTCTTTCTATGCTTTTTATGTTCTAGTAAGGTATTGTAATGTCAAAACACATGTAAATAGTGCAAAACAATAAAATCTGAAAATGATCTCAGTGTAATCGGAACTAAGGAACCCTACAACAGGCTACAGGCACGTGAGTTCGGAATATTTACTTCAAACATGCAACAGTTTCTATCATGGTTAAGTAGCCCTGCTGATTTTGACAATGTTACTCTGAATGCGTAACCTAAAACATACAGCAATGGACAACGCGATGATTCCGGGACTGACTAATGAAAACCCTGTCCAAGCTACCACCTGTGATGTGGACCTCTTCCTCTTGCTCCTATATAAGCACAGGGAAACTGGCCCTCCTCAAAACAAGTGGTACCCCGCAAAAGCTATTTTCATCATGTTTAAGGCAATTTTGGTAAGTGAGTGAGTTGAAATTTCTTCTTTTAAGCATTGTGTAGGCAGAAATCTAAGCGAAGTAACTTTGAAATCTTGACTGGTTACTGGCTCCTCTGAAACCCTCGCTTGCTACAGTAGTTTACTTACTGCTAGTTCTTTATGGGAAACTACAGATACATTTGAGCAGGCCACCTGCAAATGCCAAACTGAAGAAAATTCACCTTGAAACCAGTATTTCTTTGATCTTGTTGTAGCAGCGAGGAATTTTAAAATATTCGAGATTTTTCGTTATAAATTATAAACAAATTTCGAAGTTTCGAGCAAAGCTATTTTTCACGTTTTTTCGTGCGCGTATGGGACAATAAAATAAATTTTTCACTGAACCACCACATGTACGTCTAGGTTTTAATCATAATCAACCGTGGTGTAAAATAGGCTGACTTCGTACATTTGCCTCTTTACAAATGCTAACAAACTTACCAGTGGGAAAGACAATCATGGTACTATTTGAGGAGAACATCGGATTCAATTATGGGTGAATGATGTTATGTGCATTAGTGTTATCTCAGGCCTCCATGACTTTATCTAGTACAAAAAGTGGACAAGTCAACTTTATCCTTTAATGGTCAATAATGTAATGTATGGACGGTCAATGTTCATGTCCATAGTTACGTATGGTAATCATGTCGCTGAACAATTTCCTCACCACTCTGAGACCAGATATTTTAAAGTGTTCAAATTCCATAGATATTTGGTATCATCGAAAGGAAGGCGGACAATTAAAACAAGGTAACATTCCTCCTACGGTAAGAATACTGACAAATCTCGTATAAGTAATTCTATCAGCCAGAAAAGGCCAGAATATCGAACTCACTGTGAGTCATCCTTCATTCTTCATCCACAACCGAATGATAAAGTTACATGCATGGAAAACAAATTAATCAAACTTTGAAAGAATGTCCTAGATGATAACTCCACCAATGTATCGTGGATTTAGAGTCGTATGAAGATTATGACTTTTTGCAATATCCTCCAAATTCGTAGTCAGCTCTCCCATATTGGCCATTTGCCTCCACTACGAAGGCTTGAGAATATTCTGTAGTAACTATCAATGATAAAGTATAGTAATTTTGTAACAACAACATATTTGCTCATTGAAATTCAATGTGTACTCAGTGTCACAAGGTGTACTTTCGTCGGCCGATGAGCAGAAATTCACCTCTCCGGAACAGGAAGAACGGCACAAATCATGCACAGTTCAAAACTAAAAATGTTCTTAATGTGTGGCCCTGTAAAAATTCAAAACTAATAAAGTAGACCCTTTTTGTGGTGCAATTGATTTCCGAATGGATATCCGATAAAAATAATTAGGCAAATTTGAACTTTGGTTCCCTTGTGATGCTATCGTATAAGAAAAACGGAGCGACTTCCTGACACTAAGTTTTCGGGATGCTTGATTCCGTATCAAATAGTTTAAGCTTCCGTTAAGCGTGGGAGCACATCCTTTACATATGGGATTTGTTCAAGTTGTTTTTCGCTTGCCATGGAGGTCATTTGAGACATTACGGCGTCAAACCAGTCGACGTTGTAAGAGTATCGTTGCGCCCAAAATATTAGTCGTCAACGATAGGCTACAGTAGAAAAAGTTGAAAGATATACTAACTAAGAAAACACAGTGTTCACATGTTAGGATTACGCTCACAAGCCGTCAAACAGCCTCTAATTAATTACCGTGCGTAGCAAATTGGTGGGTTAACAGTAATATAAAGGTTCCGGATCTTTTGAGAAACAGTCAGGCCCAATTTGATGCAGCACTACCAGGCAACGGAACTCCTTGTTCACATAAAACGGTTGTAGTACAGATTGTTAAGTTAAGTACAATGTCTTACCTATACTCAGTGTATTTCAGGGTATTCGTAATCAGAAAACACAATCTCCTCGATAGAGATTAGCTTTGGTGCGAGTTCCCAGGGCATCCACCGTTAACAACGGACCCAGGAGTGAACTCATGATTCGCGATATCGACCGTATTTAAGGCCGGCAAAGTTAAATGAAATCACGTTACTTAAGATCATCCCATTCCAGAGATATCTCATGAAAATCTACCGAAGTTCATCCGCCAAGGAGCTAATCGGATGGTTTTTTTTTTCGGCTTTTCATTGCCTTCTTTTCACTCACTGAAATGCCTCAAGGAGAGAACAGATGAGACCAATGATATCTCGTTGTCGTGACTTGGCTGACACCTATCATAGTCTGATGCGGCACAAAACATGGACGTTGCGTAGGTGGCAAATGGGATACTGAACAGAATAATCAATTGCGAACAATCGTGTCGAATTCTTTGTCCCAAGGCCGATAACTTTCGGCAATTCATGAGTTCAAGTAATACCGCAAGTTCTCATTCTTGATCCTAAACAGGTAAGGTGATTAGTTTCGAGTTCAAGCTTTGGAAAGAAGATAGTCTCCACTAACTATATGTTCGAGGCTCTGTAGTAATTGATAAACAATGAGCTTACCCAGTAAATAAAGCAACGGCTTCGGAAAACGCATGTCAAAGTATAAAATAATGGCAATACTGCTATCGCGGTTACTCAAACACTTTTCGACAAGTAAGAGCGTACATGACGTTTCAGTAATGAAACTGCCATAAACAGCGTCTGGAGAGAGAATAAGAAGTTTGTCGGCACGAGTTAAAGTTCGCCGTGCGTAAGCCGTAGATTTCCAGCATTTCAGGTTGCTTTTATCCGAGAATGGCAAAAATTAAAAAAAAACCTGAAATCCAGACCCTTTGTGCTTGCATACAAGACCCATTGCCAGTAGCTTCGCCAATCTCGTTACTTAAAACTCTTTTTCCACGGGGGGGGCCTCAAACGGATACGAAAAGGACCTAAAGAACCTATCATCCAAAAAACGTTTCTCTTCAACAATTATCTGAACGTATTTTAAACGCATTTTCAGTGTTGTTAATCTTATTACCTTTTTATTTCAAATACTCGCTTATCTATTTACTTTGAGAGATTGAAAAAAGTGGCCTTAGCTTGGTTTGTGACCGAGCAATGAAGGGGGATGATTTCTATAACGTTTCAACTTCACAAGCTCCTTTGCACCGCCGTTTTCAACAAGCTGTCCTAAGGCAAAGTGCTTGAAGTCAAGCAGGTACTAAAATTTGGTCCATTATCCTTCCGTACCCAATAGTAGAACAAATTACAACTGGCTTTCCACTCAGTGGACCTTCCGTTCGCAAACAATAAAAACAGTTTTGGACGCGTGCGGAGAGTTCACATAGAAACGACTTTCAGGTGTCACAGGCTTCATTTAAGCTTCGGGCATCAGGAATGGAAAACCAATCTACCTTCACGAGGTTCTTGGACTCCCTTTCACTCCCTTTCAACGAAATAATCTGACAGCTGGTTGTTTAAAACGGTTTATCCTATATTATTAAATTCTCAGCCTCGGTTAATGCATTTCTCGTGCTCTCGACTGATTGGTTTACTCAATCTCTGTTATCAGCTCATAATTATACCTTAGTTCAACCTTATATGGCAAATGATTGAGCTAAGTGTTGCTAAGCTAAACTTATTTTCGCCGGAAAGCGAAATTTCTCTCTGAATAAAGCAAAAACAAACGTTTTTGTGGAAAGTTTGGATCAATTCCGTCGTTTAGAAGTACGCGAAAAGGTAAGAAATGTTTTTGCAATGAGCCTGCGTTTGTCTGACCACCAGGTATAACATAATATCGCATCTTCATCAAGTTTTTTCGATTTCACTCGGATTTTCTCACTTTTTTCGCTCTTATCTCGTACTTCCAAACTTTGGAGTTTAAGGAATTTAATAAAACAATTATTCCATTCGGGGCTTGTTGGATATGAGACTGCTTATAACCAACTCGTCGCTACGCGCCTCGTTGGATATTTACCATCTCATATCCAACGCGCGCTCATAATACAATTGTTAAAGTGCCCATGTGATCAAAATTTTCATATCCTATCTTTTTACATTTTCGTGTAGAATAGGACTCTCTTACTCATCTTACGAAATTTCAGTGCTTTACGAAGATTGGAAGTACTTTTTTCCCGACCGTTTTGTTCGTGATTTCACGGCCGCCATTACTTGGCCTTGTGCCAAACTTTTTAGGAGGCTTGGCTACAAATTACTGGTAGTGACGTCAGAATCTCAACAAGAAAACTTCAGACGGCTAATTTCCAAATCGAAATTCATGGTGAAATTTGCTCTTGGTAACTAAAAGATGCCGTCAAGTCGCTGTACGGTGCAATTAAGGCTGTAGCAATATCAAACCATAGTGCTGGAATCTCTTTGCATCGTAGCCCTGCAAGTGGAGCTGTGCTGGATCAGTGGCTACGATTCGTTCGTACGCACCGGGCAAATTTCGCACCGCGAGGTATTTTTGTCGTCTGTTCCGAACATTTTTCAAAAAACTGTTTTGAGAGGGGCCTTCACGTTGATGGATCTAAGCGGACAATCCATTCTCATGCTATTCCGACTGTATGGAACAAGGGACCAGAGAAGCTATCCTCTGCACGATCGCGTAGAAAGGTACGTATGAACACATGAAATGTTTTGTTCTTTACACTGGCTGCAGACATACTCTAGCGAGCAGTTGGAGCATTTGCACCTGAGGAAAAAGTGGGAAAATGATCTAATTAATATGGCAAGGCACACAAATTTCGGTGGATAGTTCAATGCCCATATAAAGCTTACATGTCTGGAAATGGAATTTTGTGACGTGTATGTGTAAATGTGTAGGCAGCCTTTCCATTAGTTAACTGGCCCAAAAAAACGTTTCCTGTCTACAAGCGACACAAATATAATAAAGAGCACTACAAACCAGTTTTCGACGTCTTCTTCTTCAGAGAATCTACTCCAGAGCATCTCGTCTTCCTCTTCTTCTTGGGCTATTTCTTCCTAGTATTCCGCCGCTTCTTTCTCCCTGGCAATCGGCTCAATATTTTCGTCGTAAGGCAAGAAGTCTTCGTTGGCTGAAACAAAACTGTCATCTGAGGCCTCGGATGATTGTTCTTGACTGCTTTCACTAGATTCACTGGTATAATCGGACATTTCGACCTCGGAGACGCTAGCCATAATGAAATTCTCATACAAATCTCACTAAAAACAACTCGAATGTTGAGCCTCTGACGTCATGATTAAGAAATCTGCTTTTCTATTACGGGCTCATTTGGAACGAAGTTCGGTAATGGCGACCAAATTCTAAGACACTTTGGAGCCAAAAATTATTACGTTAGAGGGTTTGTTGTCAACGTTCTTTGTCAATTATACATAGTAATCAACCCAACGATTTATTCTGTAGCAGAATAGGGGCGAAAAAAAGATATGAATTTTCGTCCAAGGGGCACTTTAATTAACCCACAAGGTAACTTTAAGGTACCGAGCATGAGGTTAACATTGTTGTCACAAGAATTGGGCCATTATCTTGAAGGAAAAACGCCTCCGGTGAAAATAAAAACTTCAGTTGGCTGGAGACGGGGATCAATGGAGATCCTATACTGGACCTTTTTTAGGACAGACCACTGGAGATAAGAATCGTTATGGCTTTCTCCACTTCTGAAACCTTTCTAAATTGGACCCTTTCACGCTGTTTTATAGAAGTAGAGAAATGACTTTGCAGTTAAAGTGACGTGCGCGCAGGGCTATTAGTTTAGCTGTTCACCTTTGCTTTGGGGGCTGTTTCTGCTTTGGTCACCTATACTGGTTATCCTCATGCCCTTTGGCTGTGTTTTGGTATAATTTCATATACATTGGTACGCCTTTCCCAAAAATCGGGACTTGTCCCTTAATTGTCTGCATTACACGCTAAATGCTTAATTGCCAAACAAGGTTGGCATACGTGATGGTAAGAGCAATCGACTTCCGTCAATATGCACGATTCCCAGGCCAAACTTCTTAGGTTAGACAAGTGTGGGTCCAGTGGGCCGCTCCAGTTTTCCCCTCTAATCCCAAACCGTCATTTGATTTCCTCTTTGGGTTTGAGAGTCGTGTGTTAGATGACTGTATTGTTAATGCACATACCCTCGTTACATAGAACTAATTACTGGGTTGCCAAACCCAGTCGGAAAATGGGTAGATTTCCGTTTTATTCTTTTTAGTATTTTTTTCCGTGTCGGTAAAAGTCTTGCCTGTCACTCCCCTGCTAAGTGCTGTCTTTGTGCATAGAGTCTTCTGGGCGTATTTTGTTAGGTTTGAGGGGGCTGGGGTAATGCGTAGCTTGCTCTGCACAATTAACCTGTAATGACGTAGGAAGTCATTGTAACGCGAATGGCGTTTTAGTACATCTTTAAAGAAAATATACCCATATGGAGCTCAAGAATGGAACGTCAAGACAGGCGGTGAAACATAAAGATCTGGAATCTTAAAAGCGACGAGTAATGGACTTCGACAGCGTGAATCTTTCGCCCGTCGAGCCGAAATCAAAATATGCTGTACTTCTAATATTTCGCCAAGCCTAAGGTGGTGTTAAGTACAACACTGAAACCAAATGGAAATTTCTCTGGTAACTTACGGGTTCAACAAAGACAGAGAAGGAATCGAACACCACAAGTAGATCTGTGATCTCTGTTGTGTGTCTCACAGTGTTTACTGAAGTCGCATCTATTTAAAGTTTGCCTGTTTGTCTGGCAAGTAACATTCATTTTGTACTCAACTCTGCAAAGGTTAAAAAAAATTGTAAATGTGACAGGGAAAAATTACTTGAATGAAAGCTTGTTGTCTCTTTTGTGCTTTATTATTTACGGTC
>NC_090869.1:16756034-16763534 GCF_036669935.1 Montipora foliosa | reverse complement strand
AGAAACGAGTGATGTTGAAGTTGGGGACAAAAGCAAGGGGACACTTCGTGACGCTTATTGAAATTAACATGCATCTAATGACTTGTATTTCTGGGGCCCGTTTCTCGAAAGTTCCGGCAAATACCGGGCCCGTTAACTTTTCGTGACCGTTACCGAAAGAGTGTTTCTCGAAGCACCCGTAAATTTAATGGAGCTCGAAAGTTCCCGTAAAATACAGTAAAAACCCGCATGTAAGAACCTAGTGATTTAAGAACCTGCTGGCAGAAATTTGCCATCTTAATACCCAAAAATATAAGGACCTATTTAGCCAAGCAAGATTAAACATGTTCTTATATGTGGGTGACAGCTAAATTATTATTAACATTTTAACCGAGGGTTTTGACTTTGAGAGTTGATTGAGCGTGCAAATTTGTAAGGCAAATGAAAGTACCAAGCTTTAATTATAAAAAGAGTCTTGATTGCTACAGCAAAACCAGGTTGATGTACTTTTCTTGTAATCAACAGCCACATCTCCTTCATAGAAATCAAGAACCTAATTAAGAACCTACTTAGTCTAAATTGTCAACAACTACCTCAAAATAGAAGAAGCTACTTTGCCAGACTTCAGAAAATGTAGCTTATTACATGCGGGGTCTTACTGTATCGGGCAAGTTATTGGGAAATATAACGGGATGCAAAATAACGGGAGATGCGAGAAACACTCAAAAACTTATCCGGTACTTACCGGGTGACTTACCGCCGGGGCCCGCGGTAAGTTACCGCGGGACTTTCAAGAAACGTACCACTGGACACACTATTCTCAGTGTCATTCAGATTGGACTCAAATGTTTTATCTGACTTAAGAAATAAGTAAGCGATATAGATCATTGAATTCAATTCGGACTCTTGCTTCTCCGCTATTTCCATGGGATCATGAATTTTTTTCTGTTGTATATACCACAGAATTTCTTTTAGAAAATTGCCCATGGCCGCCTGGTTGTTCCGAAAGTAACTGCGAGTTGGTGACCAAAGTTTATTGGAAACATAATCAGACCTACTTGCTGGCAACGAATTCAAAACGGGTAATGATAGAGGTATGTGATCCATCTACCATGACAAAATATCGTCAACTTGATGTTTCTTTACGGCGTAATTAACAGATAGCATAGTTCACATAGATGGACTGGTTATGAAGCCCCGAAAACTTCCAAAGCGAGGACAGTACTGTCGCACTTCGTGTTAACTTGACCGTGACCACCATCCATACGCATGCACAATCTTTCGTCCTCGGTTCACAACTGAGTTTTGAATAAATTAATCGAAACATCTGATTGGCTGTCACTTCACATTACACTCTAATTGGATGGCACTTCACATTACACTCTAATCAGTTAAGTCTGTTCACTTAGAAAAAAGGCGTGGTTTGTGCATGGTCAGGACCAAAACAGCGAAGAAAGACGAAGAAAATTGTCGAGTTTCATAACCATCTCCATATACTAACTATGCAAATAGTTAGCGGTTCAGCGTGTATTATCGACTTATCGTTGCACGCGGGAATGACACAGCACTATGGAAGTTTACGAGTTGCATCTTGTATCACTGTAAAACATTGAAACGGTTTGTTTGTTTGTTTATTTGTTTGTTTGCTTTCAGGTCTTTAATCAAACATCAGATCCAAAAAGATACCATTTCTCGCTGAGAACTGGAGGCAGACTGAGTACTGGACCACAGTGCATGGTGTTCAAGCCATTACTATCACCAAGAAATACATACATCACGAATAATTATCAAGGAGTTGTCGCCGTTAACAGACGGACTAGGAGAGATCGAGATACATGGTTCTGGTTTGAATCTTGCTATAGATGATTTGGAATTCATCACAAGCCACAAATGAAGCACAAATGATGTAGTTTGAATAATGAAACATCGATTGTCTGAGTCTCTGAAGCTTATTGATCCAAGTCTTTTGCTAAACCCGTTAACGGAACAAGGGGAAAAATATAATCCCCAATTGCCAAGTATACTTTGTGAAATATATTTAAGACATTTTTATGTTAAATCACTATAAAGTAATGATATCATTAACTCTTATTTATGACCGTTAGGATATTCATCGACGAAGACGATTCATAATTTTTTTTTAGCAAGTTACTCATTCAATAAATTAATTCTGTTCTAAAACAATGAGTGATGCCTCCACGTGCCTCTTGCTGCACCAATTGTCCAAACGTGAACTACACACGCATTTATCGATGAAATTAAATACCTTATGCCCGATAGAGCAGAGCGGGGAATACTTGCTTATGGTTGCCCCTAACACGCAAACAGTATTATCCAAAACTGGCTCAAGAAAATTGCTAAGAACAAATAAGGGCCAAAGAAAAATGTCTTGCCTGGAATGCAATTATCGTTTTTCGAAAGAATTACAAAACATGTTGCTTTTCACAACGAATAATAATAAAAGTTAAGATGTTGGATAATTAAGCTCAATTGTATGGAAGGCCAACTCAAAATGGGAAAGAGATCTGCAATTTGACCAAACAATTCTGACATCTACTTTTAGTCGTGTTTGTAAAGACAAAAAGCTTAGGGAATTCTACGTCAAACTTTTACATAGAGTAGTAGTCAGTAAAAAGGAATTATTTATTCTTCGGTAAGGCAGAGGACACAAAGTGCGCATACTGTAAAATGAATGATTCCATAACCCACACCTTCCACCATTGCAATTGGAGTCAATCATTCTTTTCGAGGGTTATTAAATGGTTTAACAGAGAAAATGTCACCTCTTTTACCCTCTCCCCAGCCGAATTAATTTTTGGTAATAAATTAAGTGGAGACCTTGATTAAAGAATTAAACATTATTAGGAAGTTAAACCTCACCTTTTTATATGCCAAATATTATTTTTACAATCATAAATTATTGCACGGTGAGCTATCGGTAAACGAATTTATTACACATAACATGAGAATTTTATTCCATAAAGCTCATTTGTACAAATCTATACGCTTTATTTTCACATGTAAAAAGGGCCTATACAGCCAATCAGAATGGCATACAGCTATTTCACATGTGGAAGTATAACCAATCAGCGATAACGTAAAGTCGTTTCCATGCCAATCACTCGTGCATCTCGTGCAAATCGTGCAAATCGTACTTGTTTTTGAATTAAATCAAATTTGCATTTGGTTTTATTGTTAGTGAGTTTTTGTTTCTAATTCGGGTTCAGAAAACTATTTTAATGAAAATTCTCATGTTATGTGTAATAAACAGTTCACGACATAGAAAGCGCTTTGTACGGGGTTTTATTCACTCGTTGTTTGTCTCAAAAATCCTCACTCGCTCGTTCCTCGCTCGTTCGGGTTTTTGACACAAACAACTCGTGCATAAAACCCCGTACGCCGCACTTTCTATGACGTAAACTATATTTATAATTAACCTAAAAAACAATCATATTTTCGAAAATTTCCTTTGATAGTTTAGAGTAATGGGAAATTGAGTGCATATAGAAGCTATAATATCACGAGTACCTTGCTTTTCCAATTTTGTGCGTCAATAACATATTATTTAAGCTTAGATTTCTGTCATGTATCTACTTTGTGAAATGCGCTACGCTCTTTTATGTACTTGTTTAACGTGTGCAAATTAAAGAAAAAATGAACTGCAGTTGGCCTATAATTTCCTAACTCAGATACACTACCACTTTAAAATATTGGGGTCACTTTTGATATTTTAAAAACTTCAGGAAACTCCCCTGATAGTATTGACTCATTATATTTTTCAGTCAAGGGCGCAGAAAGCTGTTCACTCGCAAGTTTAATAAGTTTATTAGGAACATTTAGGGATGATTTCTTTTCTTTTATTCCTGCAAATAATGTAGATACTTGTGTTTGGGTTACTGGAGCAAGATAGAAACTGATTGATGGCTTAGATTCCATGTATTGCAAAGGGTCTGTATGATCAGTTTTGATTTCCTTTGCTAAAATGGGCCCAATATTTACAACGAACGATGAAATGATATATGAAATGGATCATATATGAACTGCGGAAATGAAATCAAGTGAAGCTGTGATCCTCACAGTTATGAACGCAATTTTTGCAATTCAGTAAAGAAGCCTGAAAATTTCAGGACTTCAACGCCACGAGTTGTTCGGCACTGCACGCGCTGTTTAAAATAGCCAATCAGAATAAAGTCATTGTCTAGCGAAGACAAAAATAGCAAAAACAATGTACGTAAATTGTGCGAATTGATGTAAATTAATGTATTTGTCAGTCTCCTGCTGAAGAGTTGGTTGTAAAAATAGAAAGATACGGGCAAAGGTTGACTCAGGGCATGTATGGTGGAGGCAAGCTCCTACTGATGGGCTCCTGCTTTCAGACACTTGCAACACGAAAACATGCAATTGCAATCATTCCTCAGTTACGCTGCCGGTGAATTGACTTTCGAGTGAAAATATTATTTGTATGATGAATCAATTTATCTATTTATTTTCATAAGTAAGGTTTATTTCCAAAAAAAAAAAAAAGGTTCATAAACAACTCTCACTAGCCTTATGGTATTAGGGGCTGCCCTTGAAGTACGGATTTTAAAGTTTTTTTTTCCCCCTTGAATGTATACACTTGCAGAGCCGTAAAAGCTAATCCGGAACAATAACAATAAGTAAACCCAATCTTCACAGTATATTTACATATCCATGCAGCGAAAAAAACTGGAAGACAGGAAATTATCGAAATAAGCCGTCAACAGAAGAAAGCTGTCGAAGAGCGGAATTTAGTTTACTATACTTGTGGAAACTACTTAACAACTGCCTGTCTTAATTTGAAATGCTAGACTCGATCGCCTTTTCTGTTATTGATCGAATAATTGTGTTAACAAGTTTCGGTTCCAACTGTTCCGAACTTGCTAAACGAATTCATCCTCGTCACCGCTCGAGTCATCATAATATGATTGGTTACCTCCAAACCTTGACATAAATTCTTCTGAGAAGACGTCCATGGCATCCGCGTCAATAAGGACGACACGAATGTCCTGTAGCCTGGGCTTATAACCCACATGTTTAGCAGCTTGGACTGGGACTTCCTTTGTCTGATCCTCATGTTTTGTTCCTTTTGTCTTTTTTCCTCCATTCTTTTGATAACTTTCTCTCGGTTTCTTTGTCTTACAATCCTTTTCCTTGTTTTCGTTTAGCTCGTCAAGGTACTTGAGGTACTCTTGAATTCCTTCAAGCATCGCAAAAGCACACTCGTTCACAGGAACGCCAAAAACACCAGAACTAATAGCAGGCAGAGCGATAGATGATAAGTTAAGTGTCGACGTAAGCTTAACTCTCTCAAAACAGGCATTCTGTAGAAGACGGTGCGTCTTACTTTGCGATTGTTTATTCCACTCGGGTCCAATAGCATGTATTACAAACGTGCAGGACAAATCGCCAGCTTTAGTATGAACTGCCTCGCCTACCTTTAACGTCTTGTAATGGCGAGCTTTCATTAACGTCTTTGATTCCGTCACAATTTCACTGCCACCTTTTTGAACAATGAAGTTTGCGAGTCCAGCTCCATGGAGCAAAAGATCATTAGCCGGGTTCACGATTGCATCAACATCTTCATTAGTTATGTCGCCATAACGTAAGGAAATGTGAATGCCGTTCTCAGTGTGATGTTTGCAAGTCTCTATAGAAAGGATTCCTGATTCTGACAGGTTAATTACTTGGGCTCCAGTAGGAGAATCATCATCACTGGGACTTGTTGCTTCTTTTACGCGCAGCTTTAGTTGAGCCACCGATGCAGCATCCCCATAAACAAACATAGGGCCACTTTCTTGGGGCTGGTCCAAGATGACAGGAAACTTGGTTAAGAGCTTATGTAACAGTTTTTACATCCTCGCACTTCGAATTTAGCTCCCAGGTAACCATACCATGGGTTGCAGACTGAAGGAGCTCTAAAAGCTCAGAGCAAGCGACCATAAATAAGGAGGGATCACATTTCGATTTTGGTTTGAGTGTAACTTCGACGTCGCTTCCTTTTTTGTCAAATTCAACACGACATTGTTCGAGGATGCTTTGCATCTGAGTACGATAGAATTGCCTAATGAAGCTAATAGCAAGTGATTTGGCTTTAAACGTCGTTTTTTTGGCTATCGGATAAGTCATCTCCTTTGTGTCTTCTTGTCGCATATTACCAAGGCACTGAACCTTCAGCGGAGGCCTTTTTTCCAAAGACCCTGTAACAATGGTTCCAACGTACTCAGATGTATGCGCAATTCTTTGTGATAAGATATCCTTCTCCATCAGTCGGTGACCTGCCTGATCATCTACCTCCTCAAACGAAGACCTGGTGACCTGGTGTCTTTATCCGAGATGTTTTGTTCTTTTACTAAATGCTTTTGAAGAAGAAGTTGACAGGTGGTTATCTGGCTCAGTGATCCCATTATTCAAAAGCACTCGGCTTCACATTCAAATGGTATACCAACTTCACTTTTCATTCGCTCCAAAATCTGCACAGTCTCTTGTGGGTTATCGCCCAGTACAAGTGAATTGAGCTTTGCCGTTATTTGAGTAAATACCAGCAGATCAACGTATAAATACAGATAGGCCGGAAAGAAAATTGAGAATCTCATCATTTCAGAAAAGAGAAACAGTACCTTATATTCAATATTTTAACACACCGTGATTCATGTTCCTCTCCTCCCATGTTTGGTGTTATTATGTGAGAGTACAAGCTTAAAGTGCACCTAACCTCAAATATTTTTTGTTCCTGATATAAATCTCATTATTTTCTAAACTGCGTACCGAAAATCACTTCTTTATGCTGTAAACTCTGTAATGATGAAAACACACACAAGCAAATACACAATAATGAATTTATTGTATAGGAGGAATAGGTCGACAGTGCTATAATATGACCTCCTAAACGCTAAATTAATAAGCTCGAGCAAATACTGCAAATACACGATTGAAGACAGGGGCGATGAGGACAATGATGAAATTCTCACAATTAGTACAATCAAGGTTAACACCATAGAAGACACGCAACATTCGACGACACACGACACACGCGATGAAGTCTTTGCAACACTGGAAATAACCCAACCTGAAAAGAAGCGGAAAATTAATCTCCAGTGCAAGGTGGACACAGGTGCACAGAGCAATGTTTTGCCTATCAGGCTACTTCGCATAATCGCCCCAGAGAAGTTTGATGACGAAGGAAACCTCAAACCAGAAGTACTGGAAAAGAATGAAGCCGTCCTCTCAGCATACGTTGGCTCTGTAATCAAGCAGCCTGGCACTATAAACATCTCGTGCAAGTACAAAGAGAAGAAGATAACTTCATTTTCTACGTCACGGATACTTCAGGGCCAGCTATCCTCGGTCTAAAAGCGTGCATTGCACTAAAATTAGTCTCCCTCCACTGTACGCTAAAAACAAATCAATTAAACCAGGCTGATCCAACTAGCAGCTTCAATTCCCCAGCTCAAAATCCGGGTACTTGCAAGAAAAGCTCGAGTTACGTTGGAAGTCATGTAC